>NC_041751.1:7669543-7975791 GCF_004115215.2 Ornithorhynchus anatinus | reverse complement strand
TCACCTAAGATGCCCATTTAAGATTGCCTACTTCTAGGTCCAGTGCCCTTTGAGAGAACAGTGTTAGGCAAATGCTAGATTTTCTTTTATAAGGTTTCAGAAGTGTTCCCAACAGATCCATATTTCTTTTATATTCTAAACTAAATTTTTAATATCAATAAATTATACAGAGTTGGGAAAAGCCCGTTGGGATTCATTTTAACTGTTGAATTTTAATTATTCAATCCCATAGTCCACCAAGCAAGAAGAGGTCAATATGTATTAAAAGAAAACCTTTTTCATGAAATGAAAAACTGCAATAAGGTAAGGATACGGCAAGGTTATCTTCTACTAGGCTAATACGCATTATGGCTCACTGAATATGAAGGAATCCATAAAAGCAAAATAATATCGCAGCCATGAATATTCTAGAGGACCTTTTTCGGAATTAGCTATTCTGAAAGCATACCTACACACACATGCATGCACACATAGACACAGACACAATCACACATACACTCACTCAAAGGAAGGGCTAACGTTTTTCTTCTACTAGGACCTGGTGAATATATAAATCAGGCATATTTGAAGAAAGCAGGGAATTAGTTCAAGATCTTAGGCTGAAAAAATAGATGTCTTAGCTCTTAATATCTGAGCCAGATTATTCTAGTAAGAACACTTTAAGAGGAAATCTTGGCAACATCCCAAAAGAAATGTTTCAATATCCTGAGTTGGATGTCTCCAAAAGGCAACTTTTCATCCAATTTTACAAATGAAATCATCTCACTAAATTTTAAATGAAAAACTGTTCTCCTTGCTGGATCATCCCTTTGTGTTTCTCCCTAGCCCTGTTCAGAGGCAGAACCTTAGCTTTTTTCCCCTTCCTTCAATACATCTGACATCTCAGAAGAGGAACTGATTACTGTGTGATTTCACGAATTGGTGAAGCCCCTTTCCCATGTCTCTGAAAAGTGCATCATCTAAACTAACACTTTAAAGTAACTGGCCTTGGAAGAACAACTAAAGTATGAAAGTTGATATTGTAAAGTGATTTAACACACGAGCAACAGGGCAAAGTTAGTATCCAAACTTGACAGCCCTCACAGAAGGAGAAGAAAGAAGAGGTGAACAACCCACAAACCATCCTTGAGAACTTCTGCAAAAGCTCTTCCTGCCAAGGACTGTTTAGAGATAATCCCCAAAACCACTGGTTTGGGGACACTGGTGCCAAGTCACTCCACTCTTTGCCCAGTACTGTTCGTCTCTTTACATGGAATAACCGGGTGGATTTGAATGGTTGATAGATAATGAAGGAACTGAGAGGACATCAGCAGGAGGAAGCAGGAGTAGCGGATTACAAATTCTAGAGAAGAAAAAGGATCTCAATGCTGGCGGTAGCCATCTTGGGAAAGGGTGAGCCAGACAACCACACAACACCCAGTGTGAGAGAAAATGGCCCTAATATCAAACCCAGGTGAAAAAAACGTTTCTTTGTTCAATTATTTTTTGACTTTGGGATTTCTTTATCCAAATCATTAAAAACTTGGCTTTCTTAAATTCATGGATAGGGCAGAGTGAAATTCAAACCAAAAATGTCCAATTTGTTCGGAGGTCTCCAAATTAAATCTCTATGAAGCCTCAGACGCTTTTGTACCGTGTATCCCAACAACCGGTCAGTGGTATTGATTAAAAATCAATGTGTAGAGCACTGTATTAAATGGAAGGCATGTGCAATAAAAGTGAAAAACATGCTACCTAGTCTCTAGGACCTACAGTCTAATGGGAGAGATGGTATAGCATAAATGATTTACAACTCCCGTGGCTCAGTGGAAAGAGCACGGGCTTTGGAGTCAGAGGTCATGGGTTCAAATCCCTGCTCGGCCACATGTCAGCTGTGTGACTTTGGGCAAGTCACTTAACTTCTCGGTGCCTCAGTTACCTCATCTGTAAAATGGGGATGAAGACTGTGAGCCCCACGTGGGACAACCTGATTCCCCTGTGTCTACCCCAGCGCTTAGAACAGTGCTCGGCACATAGTAAGCGCTTAACAAATACCAACATTATTATTAACTCCAAGATCACCACTGATACCATCAAACATAGACAAATCATTGTAGATTCAGGGAAGAGCCAAAACAACAACAACAACAACAACAAAAAATTAAAACAAAAAACAACCCTATTCAGAGGAAACCAGTGTGAGAAAAAAATAAAACAGCCTAATCAAACAATATGGTGGGAGGTACCACTTTATGAATATTTGAAAAGTGCACAGTAACTGAGTTAAATAGTATAAAAGGGTGACTTTTTTCATAGTAACGAGAAGTATGAATCATATAAAATGAAACTGAGAAAAGATAAATTTAAGTCAGCTAGTACAAAAAAAAAATTTGAATGAGACCTATGAAGAATGGCTAAAAAAACTGGAATTGTTTCACCTCGGGTAGGAAAGATTGTGGAATGACTTTAAAATTGTCATAGAGGGATAGAGGATGAAATAACACTGCAGTGATTTCAGAAACACAACAGATGTTACATGCTATGAAACGAACTAGCAGGGATGACTGAATTCTCTCCCTGGAAGTTGTAAAGACCAGAATAGAGAGACAGTACCCTTCTGGTTTTCAAGGCATTGCTTGTCCTCCAAAGGAGATTGAATGAGTGTCTCTTAATTGCTTTCCAGGTGCAGGATTAGTAGAAACTAGCACCATATCTTAACCAAAGTGTCATAATGAAGGCTATTTAGAAGTACTGCAATTAAACAGAAGGACAATAACAGAGCTAGTTCTCTCACTGAGGGTCTGTTGGGTCTCAGGCTTCTGGATTTCACGAGGGGTTTATGTACTGGCTTCCTATGATGCCAAGTCTCGCATTCTCCAGTTTCCAGGTTGCTTCCTGCCTGGGCTTTACCGGGAGGGGATTTAACCCCATTTGCACAAAGCCTCCAGGGTCACGGCATAACCACTTCTCCAATATATTTATTTTGAATACTACCAGGTGCAAGAACCACCACACAATCCAAGGAAATGAAATTCTCCCTGATTAGGAATCCAAGTAGCAACACCTCTGACGGGACAGCAAGCGTAATCTCTGCATCACCCTAAGACAATGCTATCCACAGTCAAGATATCTAGGTGACAAAATGAAATAGACTATTCAAAATGGACTACATAAAGGATGTTGGAGGGGTTTCAAAAAACCCGTGCATCTGATTCTGGGGTTTCTGATCCAATGCCTTGTTGCTGCTCCCCAGAGGGGGCACCAGAAAGGGTAAACAGAGAATCAGCCCGGAGACTGTGATATAAGAGATAAGGATGGGGTGGACTGGATTTTTCTCTAGCCCGGCAGGTACGGGTCAAGGAGAGAAGTCGGTGACCCAGTTGAGATAGATCCCTAGCAAGTGGCTCTCTTGACAAGGTCTCTTCCTTCTCCTTCCCCGCTGTCTCACTGCGGCTTCTCCCCGAGCTTCCTCCCCGCACCCAAGGTCTCTCTTCCTTCCGTCCCCGTCGGGGATCTCAAATAATGCCATTCCACCTACAACATTCTGAATGGTAAATACAAAAAGAATCAAAAATGGGAAATAAGAATCGTACTGTCTACTGTAGACTTTTTCCAGTCTGTGCAATTCAGATAGTGCACTTTTTCTTCCTTGAAACTCTTGACAACAGCTTTTGAGACTGAGAGGCACAAGAAAGAACAGGTCACTCGAGGGGACGTTTCCTCTCGAAATTACAAAGTGCTCATCTAGAACCCTTGCCCAAATTTCAGATTCTTTTTAGTTGGTAAGTGGCACCCAGCGCATCAAACTTCATAATCAATCCCCATTATCTGGTTGGCATAAAACACTACCCATTTCTTTATGTGCAGAATTTCCCTCTGTGTGTGTGCTGGGTGGTGGTAGGGTGGGGTGGGGAGCGTTCCTAAGGAGATTGTGTCAAAGGTTCCTCCAAGTCAAGCTTCTGCCGATTCTAATTGTGGCCGAGTAAAACGCCCCCACGAAAAGTAAACACAGCTACTCTGCCAACAGAGAAGAAACAGGAGGCAATGAATTAGTAATAGAAGCCCAATCGCTAGAATCTACATATTTGTCTAGAATGTTTATTCTTCCACCCAGTCAATGTTTTCCAGTACAGATGGATCCAGAGTTCCCGCCCTGAATCAAGATGTGCTCAGCATCTTCCCAGCTGGAATATCTTCCATCTTTTAGACTCTACCTACCTCTTCACTTCAACCCACTCCTAGCCAGGAGCCCACTTCTGGAGAGGTCTCATTAGATTTGTTCTTCCCGCATGTGCCACGGCAATGGCGGGAGATCAGCTGTTTCCATAGGCCATATCCACCCCCAGGACTACTCCGCCCCACCGACCATTACCAGGCCTCAAACCTCTCGTCTGTAGGCCACCGGCCGGGGCGGACGGACACTACCGCGGCTACCACCGTGATGGGAACGGAGCCAAGTGTTGTGAGGGTTGGAAACGTAGGGCAGATCCGAGGTCAGCGTGGGAGTGAGCGAGGGAGAGAGCCTGTGTGAGATGGGACGAGGAAGAGATGGGCCTCGTTGATACGAGTAAGAGTGGGAGAGATAGGCGAGGGGGGAAACGAGGAAGAGAGGATATGGACTCTAGGAGGAGAGTGATTAAGATAATTATCGACAACGGCAGTCCTCCCTGTTCCGAGAAAAGTAGAACAGTACATCTGTCCTAAGGGACAGTCTGCCCGGACACATCCACGCATCGGTCCCTACCGGGCACTTGTAGGTCTGTCCGGCGACCCTGCCCTCTCCTGCCGGAGGGCACTAACTTTAGCCCGGCAGCCTCCTCATAAACGGAGAGAAGAAAATACCCCGTAAGAATAGGAGGAAATCAGCAAAGGGAGAGGAGCAAATTAAACAGATCGGGAAGGAAGCAAGACGAAGGGCTCGCCACCCGAACAGGCCGGCCAAAGGGTCAAACGTGAGTGGAGAAGTAGAAAAGATGTGAAAGCAAAGCAAGAAAGGGCGACCAGGAGGAGCAGCAGGGAAGGGAAAAAAGAAAGGAGGGAAAGGAATGACGGCGGGGAAAGCCAGAAGGAAGCAGGGGCTCAGAAAGAACGCAGCCTTACCGTGCGAAAGAAGGGGGAGGGATAAGCACAATAACGGGAAAAGAAGCAACATCCCAAACGAACGCAAAGATCGAAAGAAGAGGGAAAGTAGCAGGAAGTAAACCGCAAGGACGTGGAGAGTGAAACGAAGGCGTTTCAACAATATATACTGTAAAGGGCAAGGGAGGATTATCGGTAAGAAGATGAAGAGGAGGGAGAGAGGAGGAGGAGGAGGAGGAGAAAAGTCGGGTACTGAGAGAAACCCAGAGGAAAGAAATCGCGGCAGGGGGGACTCAAGAGCCCAAAGCAAAGGCAGAAGAGGGAGAAGGGAAAAACCGGCAGGGCACACAACGGGCTCAAGTGAAGCAGGGAGTCTGTGACTTCAACCGGAGCCGCTCCGTGGGAAGTCGAAGCCTCCGGCTGGCCTGGCTAGTTCAGAGGGACGGGGCTTTGAGGGAGGCCGCCGGGGGAGAAAAAAACGGTCTGTATCTTGCCTTGTCCGCCCAGGGAAAAGCCAAGACAACTTTCCTCGGGTCCAAAACTGCCGGCAAACTTTCTCTCCCTACAGGGTCTGCGGGGCTGGGGAAGCGGATTGGGAGGGAGAGACAGCGGAGGGGAAGGGGAGAGATTAGAGGAGAAGAAAGGTAGAGTTAGAGAAGGGGAAGGGGAGAGTCAGAGGAGAGGAAAGGGAAATTTAATGGAGAGGAAGGGGAGAGTTGACAGAGAGGGAAGGGAGAGTTAGCCGAGAGGAAGGGAGGAGAGTCGGAGAAGGGGAAGGGGAGAGATTAGAGGAGAAGAAAGGTAGAGTTAGAGAAGGGGAAGGGGAGAGTCAGAGGAGAGGAAAGGGAAATTTAATGGAGAGGAAGGGGAGAGTTGACAGAGAGGGAAGGGAGAGTTAGCCGAGAGGTAGGGAAGAGAGTCAGAGAAGGGGAAGGGGAAAGTTGGAGAAGGGGAGAGAGAGGAGAGGAGGAGAAGAGGAAAGGGAGAGTTAGAGAAGGGGAGAGAGGAGAGGAGGAGAAGAGGAAAGGGAGAGTTAAAGGAGAGGAAAGGGAAAGAGTGTGGAGAGGAAGGGGAGAGTTAGCAGAGAGAGAAGGGAGAGTTAGCCGAGAGGAAGGGGAGAGTTAGAGGAGAGGAAAGGGAAAGTTTGTGGCGAGGAAGGGGAGAGTTAGAGCAGGGGGAAGGGAATATTAGCGGAGAGGAAAGGAAGAGGAAGGGGAGAGTTAGAGGAGAGGAAGAGCAGAGTGAGTGGAACGGGACGGGAGAGTGAGAGGAGATGGAAGGGAAGGGGAGAGTCAGAAGAGAGGAAGGGGAGAGTTAGAGAAGAGGAAGGGGAGAGTGAGTGGCAGGGGAAGGGAGAGGGAGAGGAGAGGGAAGGGGAAAGTTAGGGAAGGGGCACAGAGGGGGGCACGAAGGGACAGAGGGTTCGCGGAGCCCGCGGAGGGCCGGGCAGGGGGCTCGGAGGCGGCGTCCGGGGGGCGGGGGGGTCCGGGGGGGGCCGGGGGCCGGGGGGTCCGGGACACTCACCAGCCCCAGGGCGAAGAAGACGGAGAGGAAGGCGAGGCAGGCGCCCATGATGATGAGCAGCAGGAAGACGATGAGCGGGTGCTGCTGGCTCATGCAGTAGTAGGACTCGTAGAGCCAGTCCCGGGACTTGGGCTGGCCCACCACCCCGCAGCCCCCGCAGCCCCCGCAGCCCCCGCAGCCCCCGCAGCCCCCGGCCCCGCCGACCACCCCCGCCCGCTCCAGCAGGTACCGCCGCCGCCGCCTCATCGCCTCCTGCCACATCGGGACGGACGGAGGGGACGGACGGGGGGGAAGGACGGAGGGGACGGAGGGGACGGAGGGGACGGAGGGGACGGGGGGGACAGAGGGGACAGGGGGCTGCTGCTGCTCCCGCTGCTGCAGCTGCAGCTGGACGGACCCCCGCCCCGCCCCGCCCCGTCCTCCGGGCACCGCCGGACACCGCCGGGAGCAGGGAGAGCCGCAGAGCCGGGCTGGGGGAGGGGGGAGGAGGGGGGGACGGCAGGAGGAGGAGCAGGAGCAAGAGCAGGAGCAGGAGCAGGAGGAGGGGGTGGGTGGTCTCCGGGCGGCCGGCTGCCAGCCCAGGGGCGGGAGGGAGGCCGCTCCCCCCGCCGGCCTCCCCTGCCTCCCGCCCCGCCCCCCGCCCCGCCGGGGCCTGGGGGGGGGACCAGGACGACGAGGAGGACGAGGAGGAGGACGAGGAGGAGGAGCGGAGAGGAGGGGCTGGCCCTCTCCCTCTGCGCGCTCCCGTCCGTCCCCCTCCCCTCCCCCCAGGTCCCTCCTGCGCGCCCCCGCGGCCGCTGGGCAAGGGCGTCCCACCCAGATCCCCCCCGCCCCCTCCCACACCTGGAGGACACCCCCACCCGGGGGCCGGGGAGGGCAGGGGGCTGGGCCAGGGAGGAGGACGGTGGGGGGGGGGGGGGGGCCTGGGGTGAGAGGGGGCTGGGGAGGGGGCTGGGGTGAAGAAGAGACTGGGGAGGGGGCTGCGGTGAGAAGGGAGGCTGGGGAGGGGGCTGGGGTGAGAAGGGGGCTGGGGAGGGACCTGGGGTGAAGAGGAGACTGGGGAGGGGGGCTGCGGTGAGAAGGGGGCTGGGAAGGGGACTGGGGTGAAGAGGAGACTGGGGAGGGGGCTGCGGTGAGAAGGGGGGCTGGGGAGGGGAGGGGGCTCGGATGGGGAGGGACCTGGGGACGCGACTGGGGTGAAGAGGACACAGGGGAGAGGGCTGGGACGAGGAGGGGGCTGGGACGAGAAGGGGGCTGGGGCGGGGAGAGGGCTTGGGGAGGGGACTGGAGTGAGAAGGGGACCTGGGGAGAGGACTGGAGAGAGAAGGGGGCCTGGGGAGAGGACTGGAGAGAGAAGGGGGCTCGGGGGGGGGGAGGGACCTGGGGAGGGGGCTGGGGTGAAGAGGAGACTGGAGAGGGGCTGAGACGAGGAAGGGGAGGAGGGGAGGGGCTTCATTCATTCATTCAATCCTATTTATTGAGCGCTTACTACGCGCAGAGCCCGGTACCGATGGGGAGGGGGCTGGGGGGAGGGAGGGGACTGGGGGGAGGGAGGGGACTGGGGGGAGGGAGGGGGCTGGGGGGAGGGAGGGGGCTGGGGGGAGGGAGGAGGCCGGAGCGCTCGACAGGCAGCCCAGGCAGGCTCAGCCCTCCCCCCGGCCCCGGGCCCCGGGCCCCCGGGCCCCCGCTCCCTGCTCTCTGTGTGGCGGGACCGCGCTCCCAGACCGCTTAGACCGGCGCTCTGCACCCGCCGAGCGCTCAGTAGATAGGTCCGAATGAAGGCGAGGCGGGCGGACAGGCCGGACCCCCGCCCCCGCTCCTCCGGCCGCTCGGCCACGGGCCCGAGGGCAGAATCGAGGGATCTCCATCATCCCCCTCGTCCTCATCGTGGTACCCGTCGAGCGCTTCCTATGTGCCGGACACTGTTCTGAGCGCTGGGCTGGAAACCAGCTCGTCTTTCCCGGACTCCCCAGAGCGGCCGCTGCCCGCTGTCTTTCTTCCCCTCCTTTCTTCCACCTTGATTTCCTTGCAGGGCCCGGGCTCCTTTGGGCCCTCCCCCCGCCCCAATTTACACCTTTCCACTGGACACCGCCAGGTACAGATCTGCAGCTGAAAAGAGCGCCCTGCCTCCCTCTGGTAGGATGCCGATTGGGACAAATAAATAATAATGATAATAATCGCGTTGGTATTTGTTAAGCGCTTCCTGGGTGCCGAGCACCGTTCTAAGCGCTGAGCTAGATACAGGGTAATCGGGTTGTCCCACGCGGGGCTGACAGTCCTTCATCCCCATTTTCCAGATGGGGGAACCGAGGCCCAGAGAAGTGAAGTGACTCGCCTAAAGTCACACGGCTGACAAGCGGCGGAGTGGGGATTCGAACCCGTGACCTGGGACTCCTAAACCGGGGCTCCTGCCACTGAGCCCCACTGCTTCTCTCCACATCCTTCCCAGGCTTCCCCCCCCCCCCCCCCCCACCTTTCGTGCCGATTGTCAGCTACGGATTTTCTTTTTGGCTACTGTTTCTTCTGGACCCCGTGATTGTGTGAGCGTGTGCGTTGGGGAGAGTCTTTAATCTCTCCACACTCAGTCACTCCCCCCTCCGGAGTTTTTGCTGTCCAAATCTGAAGTTTCTGCTGTCCGGATCTTCCACCTGAAAGAGTTCTGCCAGTCTGGTTATGCCTGCGCGAATCTCACCTTCACTCCTTCGTTCGGATACCTCTGTCATCACCACCGCCGACCGCTTACTACAGTGCTCGCCTCGATAAACGAGATCCGGGGGATGAATGGATGCAAACTCCAATCCCACCCATTCCCCCCCTAGGGAAGAAGGAAAAGGAAATACACCCTTCTCCGCGAATCCCCTGTCCCATCCACACCTGGTGGGAAAGTAAAAGGAAATCCTTCACGATTCTAGTTTAGGGGAAAGGGAATGGAAGAGTCGAGTCTGTTGTTGGGTAGGGGTTGTCTCTATTGCTGCCGAACTGTAATAATAATAATGATCGTATTTATTAAGCGCCTACTATGGGCCATGCACTGTTTTCAGCGCTAGGGTAGATACAGGGTGATCAGGTTGTCCCACGTGGGGCTCACAGTCTTCATCCCCATTTTCCAGATGAGGGAACTGAGGCCCAGAGCATAATGTTGGCATTTGTTAAGCGCTTACTAGGTGCAGAGCACTGTTCTAAGCGCTGGGGGAGATACCGGGGAATCAGGTTGTCCCACGTGAGGCTCACAGTTAATCCCCATTTTCCAGATGAGGTAACCGAGGCACAGAGAAGTGAAGTGACTTGCCTAAAGTCACACGGCTGACAAGTGGCGGAGCCGGGATTAGACCCCTCTGGCATCCAAGCCCGTGCTCTTTCCGCTGTCACGCTGCTTCTCCACCCGAGCGCTTAGTACCGTGCTCTGCGCAGAGTAAGCGCTCAATAAATACGCCTGAAAGAAGGGAGGGCTGGAAAACGTAGACATTCTTTGGCTCATCTGCAAACCCCTGTGCAATTAGCATCCCGATGAAAGAGAAGAGAACAGATTGACTTCAATCCCCGTCTTCAGCATTCTCATAAAATATACATATGAAAGAGGAAGTCAAGAGGCTCTCTGGAAAAGAGGAAACTCTGAAAGTGAGACATATTCTTTAGGGGCTCTGGCGGAGCTTATTGCTAAGCGCAGTGCAAAGCGGCGCCAGAATATGGAGGAACCACTTGTCCCGGGAACGATTCTCTACAGTGTCTCATCCTGGAGTGACCGACTGCATGATCTGGGCAGGGGCCACTGTCCAATTTCTGTTGCTAAAATTTGATCCCTCTCTTTTGAATGTCCTTTATCGTCAAAATGGAATTTCCTGTGGACTGCTTGCTCTAGCTTCCTCTCCGCCTGGGTAATTGTTCCCTACAGTTACGTTTAGTCTTTCCTGGCGGTTATCTCTTTCTCTGTTCACGTACTTAACTTATTTATGCCGGTCACCCAAGGAAAAAGTAGAGACCTGAAGCACGGGTAAATTCTGCACCCTCGCTGATGTTGTCTTCCCCTCCCCGGTCTAACCAGATGGGCTTCGAAACGAAATGTAAAGATAAAGGCATTTCAAGCTCGTTTTGTAAAACAAAAGAAAAAAATCAGGAAGGAAAACATAGAAAATAGGAAATCGATGCTTGAGGGGGGATTGAAGGACAGAAGCTCGGGAACTAAAACCATGTGATGTGGTCCGTGGCTTCCAGATGGATGCACATTCCCACCAAGTACACTGCAACACAGGTGTGTCAGAGATGGGAAAGAGAATGACCTTTTAACCGTTTATCTGTGACTGGTGAGACGGTAACGCCAAAACAAGAGACGATTCATTTACAGTGCTCGAGAGGGGGGAAAGCAGAGAGGAGTAAGAGCTAGAGAACTCCTTTCTTGCCTCTAAAGCGGCAGAGGGCAGTGCTACCTCCGCATATTCTTGAAATCGCCCTGTGGTCGACGCCCACCCCAATACAACCGACCGACAAGCAAACCTCATCATCCAAGACCCCAGCACCCCAACTCCAGACCTCTGCTTACCCAACAGAGGCTTGGAATATATATCTTAAAGCAGCTTTGGGGTTAGAGAAGCAGCGTGGCTCAGTGGAAAGAGCCCGGGCTTGGGGGTCATGGATTCGAATCCCGACTCCGCCGCTTGTCAGCTGTGTGACTGTGGGCCAGTCACTTCACTTCTCTGTGTCTCGGTGACCTCATCTGTAAAATGGGGATTAACTGGGAGCCTCACGTGGGACGACCTGATCACCCTGTATCCACCCCAGCGCTTAGAACGCTGCTCCGTACATAGTAAGCGCTTAACAAATCCCAACATTATTATTATTCTTAACTGGGAACTACGGTCACGGAGACACTATGGGTGATAAACTATTTTTTTTTTGAGCAGACAAAAAAGTGAACTATATTAGTAGATAGAAATGGATCTCTGCCCAAACAAGCATGTTGAACTTAAGCTATGGTATTTTTTTTCTCCGTGACTGTTCTTGTCAATACATATGTAAAATGTGATAGCTGTCAGTCAGTGGGTTTACTTTCACCTTGAAATAATAATAAAAATAATAAATGCCATAGTTATTGAGTATTTACTATATGCCAAACATTAGACTAAGCGCTGGTGTAGATACAAGGTAATCTGTATCTACAGATACAAGCCCCATGTGGGACTCACATTCTATGTACGAGAGAGCACGGGTATTGAATCCCCATTTTGCAGATGCACTGAGGCACCGAGAAGTGAAGTGGCTTGCCCAAGGTCACTCGGCAGGTGAGCGGCAGTGTCAGAATATGTTTATATTCAAAGATATTTTCATAGTAGTAGAGCCCGACCACCTCGATCCATAAAAGGAAACTTTCAGAATCTGTGCGAGTTATTATTTGGTGTCACTTTTGTGCATTTTGGCAAAAATGCTGCCCGAAACAAGACTTAACATTTTCACTTTTCCCCTCCCTACTTCTCCTTTAATCTTTGAATATTCCTGCAAACGAACTACTATGATAACTTCATGTATTATTTCTTAAGCAATAAAACTCAAATGAATATTTAATACCATCATTATGAAATCCCGATTTCGGGTTATCTGTGGGTTTCGTGATTCGGTACCATTAACGGTGGAGCAGATAGTACCAGGTATTTCTGAGAAAAGAGCTCCTTCCCTGTTCAGACTTCGTAACGACGGAAAGGTCATCACTAGGGCGCTTTGAAAAATTACTGGGGAGACGGGAGTTGGTGCTAGCAGCCATCAAAAGAGTGGGAGAAGGTTAATGGCTTAACTGTTTCCAGCACTTTCACAACCCCACAGAAAGATATTGATTTCTCCAGCTCTTGCTGGGAGAGGTTTTTAAGTAAAAAAGCAATGACTCAGCTAGCCGAGTTGGTAAGTTGGTAAATTCAGGAGGCATTGCTATAATGTGGGAATTAGTTCTTGTTCTGATGGGTCTGTGGGTTTGGGCAAAAAAAGGTGAGGTGATTTTGGCAGAAATATGGTTCTCAGCACTCTTTCTAAGCCACGCTCGATATCAAATGGCAAGACAAGAACACAGACCATGAAGTTCTGGAATGTAGTCTCCTAGCACCGAAGCTAGACTCATTTTTAACAGTTACGCAGGGCGAAATCTGAGAAAGAGTGACAAGCGGTATACCCAGACGAGTGCTGCATGGAGAGCTGAAATTGTGAAAACAAAGCCAGGAAGGCAGAGGAAATGTTAATAGAACATGTAAAAGTAGCCTGACTTCCATTTCATTCCACTCCATTCCAGCCGCGAAAGGGGAGTCAACTGCTGAGCGTGGAACACGTATCTCGAAAGGAGCGACAGAGCTAAAAATAAAAGGAAAATAGCGTTAACTGCTCCAAACATTGAGCAACACAACAAGAGACAGACTTTTTGTGTGTACAATATGCCAAGAGAGCGGTCCTGCATTGGCTTTTTCAGTCCTTCAGAAGTAAAATCCACCATCCAGGTGCAGGGATCTGGGCAGAAATAATGGATGGCTTGATGGAGGCATGTATCTCACGCCCCACCTCCCCTTCCCCTATACACACACCTCATTTTTAGAAGCAGAAACACGCGTGGAAGCAAAAGAGACAGTGAAACTAGGAGTGGAAATTTTAGAAGCAGCTTCTGAGGTTAGGCTAAAGAAAGAGTTTCAGACCAGGTTAACTGATGGTTTTTGGAATGCCAACTAAGTTGGGAGGTGAAGCAGGTGGAAAGCTGAAGTGGAGAAGTAGCGTAGTCTAGTGGAAGGAGCTTGGGCGGGGGAATCAGAAGGACCTGGGTTCTAATTCCGACTCCACCACTCCAGTGCTTGACCTTGGGTAAATCACTTCACTTCTCTGTGCCTCAGTCACCTCATCTGTAAAATGGGGATTAAAACTGTGAGCTCCCTGTGGGACATGGACTGTCCAACCTGACTAGCTTCTATCTATCCCAGTTCTCAGTACAGTATGCCGACACATAGTCAGCACTTTAACATTAAAAACATAGAAATCCCAGCTGAAATGGCCTTGTTGGGAGGTTCCAGGAGCTCACCTTTTTGATCTATTCGTTGTCCTCTATCTCCTAAATGTCTTTTTAGTATTAAACACAAACACACTCGCACACACACACATTTGACATGAAAGAAATGATGTGTTCCTCACCCACAAGAAATTTACACACTAAAAGGAGGGTGGTGGGAGAATGAACATTAAAAAGGGCAGAAGGGCGCAGCAGCGTGTCCCCGTCATTGAGAGATCAAAAATATTGTGCCCTGAGGTCACAAACTGCACCTTAACCTCAATCGGCTGGCAATGTGCTGCTGATTACACGAGGAGCAGCTGTGGAAGAGTGTGGATGGTTCGTTCTAAAACATCGCTGCTACTGGAAAAAGAAGTCAAGCGTATATCCTGGGGGCTGGGCTACCTACTCCCCACCCCTAAAAGTCCAGTGAAAATAGGTGGGCCCAGGATACTGGTCATTGATCACCGATGGGACAGTAGTGTCATTTAGTGTTCGAATCCCAGCTCTGCCACTTGTCGGCTGTGTGACTGTGGGCAAGTCACTTAACTTCTCTGTGCCTCAGTTCCCTCATCTGTAAAATGGGGATTAAGACTGTGAGCCCCATGTGGGACAACCTGATTCCCCTATGTCTACCCCAGCGCTTAGAACAGTGCTCGGCACATAGTAAGCGCTTAACAAATACCAACATTATTATTATTATTATTAGTGACACCCTTATTCTCCGAACAATGTTAGCACAAATGTGGAAGAAATTATAAAAATACGTTAAACATGTCCTGCCTCACAGGATCCTTGGGTCACGCCCCATGAACTTCAATTTTGCTAAAGTGATCCTTTCAGCCACGCTCATCCATATGATCTCACTTTGTGGGTTGTGGGGGGGCATCTTTGAAACAAAAAAAATTACATATGGATGTTGGAACAGGTGGTGGTTACAAAAGAGAGATTGTTCAGCCAGTTTGGCTTGAATTTTTATTTAGCCCTATGGACCATATATTATTCTCACTTTAAAACAGATAATTGTGTGATACTTGGGGTGACGTGAGATAATTATTGTAATTTTAGGTGAAATTTAGTCAAAAAAATCATAATTGAAAAGGCTTGGAAAACATTTTTATATTCAAATACCCTTCCTTTGCTCTCTCGTTGTTTGATTCATGATTTGGTTTTTCAGCTGCTATGGAGCTTTACTTATAGTCATCCTAATATGCTTCCAATAAAGTTATGCATTGTTTTTCTCCAAATTCCAAAGCACCTATAACTTTATTAAAGCCATTTTTCCCATATTCATATGATTTTTAACCTTGTTAGCACTGCTTTGTTGTCCTGTTTACTTTCTCTTGTTAAGAAGGCAAGGAAACTTTTCCTTTGATTTCAAAAACGTTTTTCCTCAAACAGTGCATTAAAGTCAAAAAGAAAATTGCTAGGAATTGGGAAACATCACCCAGGACTTCAACAACTTTATTCTGTTATTTTTATGGGGGTTTTTTTAAAACAAAAGCAAAACAAAACAAAAACACAAAACACAAAGAATGAGAGTAGAAATCCCATTGTCCCAGACAGAGGGAAAGATGTATTTTCCAGTACTGGATAAAAGGCTCACTGAAACAAGTTGTGGGCTTGTAGGAAGCTTAATGCATAAGGTGGTAGACTTGGGGACGAAAACGAATTGCACAAATACGCACAGAAGGAGCAGTCATGTCTGAAAACCCCAGAGAAAGATAGATGGGGCCTGATTGAGGGGCAAGCCGACTGAGCGATACGGTCGTGTGGCTCAAACAAAGCATGACACTGGGAGACAGAAATGGAACCGAGCATTCTCGTTACATTTTCTTCCGATTAAGAGTCTTTACTAGATCCCTAACTAGAGAGAGCTGAAAACCTCAGACTGCTCAGAGGAAAATGAGAGATTATTAGAGTTTAGAAATTAGTTTTATGCAGAAGGACCACGCGAAGAGGAATGACCTATTCTGGAAAATACGATTGAATAGCCTCCCCTAGTAATTCATTACAAATACAAAAAAAAAAAAAATTGCTTTCAAAGAAAAAAATTGCCTTCTACCGAATCAAAATATCTTCTCCAGCAGGCCTAGTCTATTCACCCTGCCCCATCCCTGTGGAGAAGAAAGTAGCATGGCCTAACGGAAAGAACATGGGCCTGGGAGTCGGGGAACTGGGTTCTAATCTCAACCCTGCCACTTACCTGCAGCATGCAAGTGAGCGGGCAACTTAACTTCTCTGTGCCTCAGTTTTCTTATCTGTAAAATGGGGATTTAACACTTGTTTTCCCTCTCCCAAGATCATGAGCCTCAGGTGGGATAGGAACTATGTCCGACCTGAATATCTTTTTTCTACACCAGGGTCTTAGCACAGTGCTTGGCCCAGCCTTTTCTAGTCTTCATCTTCCCACACAGAAGAGCCCCGATATTTTTAGTCTATCTGCAGATAATCTTAGGTGTCTCTATCTGTGACTTCTGCCATTCTAATATGCCCCACATAGAGGGCAGCAGCTACTTATAATTACTCGTTTTGATGTGTATAGACCTATAATTCTATTTATTTATATTGATGCCCATTCACTTGTTTTGATGTCTGTCTCCCCCCTTCTAGGTTCTGAGCCCGGTGTGGGCAGGGAGTGACTCTCTCTCTTGCTTAATTGTACTTTCCAAGTGCTTAGTACAGTGTTCTGCCCACAGAAAGCGCTCAATAAATACGATTGAATGAATGAATCCAGCAACAGGAAGCAGTGTGGCCTAGTGAAGAGAGCACAGGCCTGAGGGTCAGAGGTCCTGGCTTCTAATCCCGGCTCCAACACTTGCCTGTTGTGACAACTTGAGCAAGTCATTTACCTTCTCTGTACCTCATGTTCCTCAACTGTAAAATGGGGATTTAATACCTGTTCTCCCCCCCTCCATAGAGTGTGATCCTCATAAGGGACAAGGACAGTGTCCAACTTGATTAACTTGTACCTACCCCAGTGCTTAGAACAGTGCTTGACACAAAGTAGGAGCTTAAATACCATTATTATTATTATTAGCACGGGCTCTGGCAAAAGAACTGACAGTGGTCAGTGGTTGTCTCTACATCTTAGGTAGTTCTGCTCGGGTTTTCCATGTCAGCCACCATAAGAGAGTGGGGCTCGGGCTTTAGAGTGGAGGGTCAGGAGAACAAGGATCCAAATTCAGGGATTGCAATGGAATGATGGCTTTCCCTGATTTCATGATATGTTGGTCCTACTTTCTGTCTTTCATCTTGTTCTTCCTCCTCCAGTCACTATCAATCAGTGGTATTTATTGAGCACTTACTGTGTGCGGATCACTGTACTAAACATTTGGTTGGTAGACAAAATCCCTGCCCATAAGGAGTTTCCAGTCTACAGGGGGAGATGGAAATTAAATTATGGATTTTCTTTTAAATGGTCTTTGTTGAGCACTTACTCGGGGCACTGTACTAAGTTGGAGCGGATACAAGATAATCAGGTTGGACACAGCCCATGAGAAGAGCTCACAGTCTGAATTCCCATTTTACAGATGCGGTAACTGAGGCACAGGGAATGTAAGTCACTTGCCCAAGATCACACGGCGGACAAGTGGCAGAGCCGGGATTAGGGCCCAGGTCCTACTGACTCCCAGGACTGTGCTCTATCCACTAATCTCAACTGTACATAAGTGTCATGGAGCTGGAGGAGGGGTGAATATCAAGTGCTTAGAGGGCTCAGATCCAAGCGCAAATAATTTTTGTCTATCTGTGTGATAGCATCATGCCTCATTGCTTATGACAGCAATGGAGCAGTTGAACAATAACAACAATATATCTAGCTAGAGCCCACACAGGACCCTCCCCTCAGCGTGGTGCCCCTGGGTATTAGCCCCATGAGCCCCGACACTATCCACCACAGTTCAGATTGCTGTTAGATGTATAGTACGGAATACTCGTTCTTCATATTGGAAACCCTCCCCGCCCCCCGCCGAAAAACCTGAATCTAAATTGTGCCATATTTCTTCACTCTGCCTGCATATAAATATGACTTACTGAAAGGTGGCATATTAAGAGGACTTTGAAATATGAAAACCCTGAAAAAATAGTATTTTCATAAGTACAAATCAACAAATTGGCATTTTGATAAATATGAGAGACTAAGCGATCAATCTACAAAGCTAAGAAGGATGGAAAATTAGAGAGAATTTTCAAGGTGAATAAAATGGAAGAAAAAGACAGGCTGCACTCAGAAGGATGCAATTGATGGCCATCAAGTACAACATTTGGTTATCCTCTGTGATTTAGCCCCAAGTATATAACTCAAGTTCTACGTTCATGATTCGGTTTAGTGGGGGAATCAGTCTTCTGCTGATTACATGGTTGTTCAGTTGCTAAATTCTAGATGATGAGACTCACAGAAAGTAAATTGCAAAGCCTAGTTCCAGGATACTTTTAACTTTCCAAATGACCTCTACCAAGTCATATAAAAGGAAACTTTTGCCTCAGTTTTCTCAACTGGAACTTTGGAATTTCTATTCCTATTTAAGACACATTTTAGTACTCAGCTTATCATAGAAAATGGTTAAATACTTTTAAATTTAAATTCCTGAACAATTTGGATGACAGAAACTCTCAAACAACATTATTTATTAAGCACTTGTGTGCACAAGTATTGCACTTGACTACCTGGGAGAATTTTATGGAGGTGAAAAGCGTAACCCCGACCTTAAAAGACATCACTCTATGGTGGGGCATATTAGGCAGAAAAAATATTTTCAAAGATTGGAAGCTAGAGGAGGAAGTAATAGGCTATCACAAGGGTATGGGAAATGAATAAGGCGCACCTGTAGACAGTGGATTCACACATGCTCAGGGTACATATAGAAATGCTTCAGGGACATTCCAAATAAGCATCTTCATTTCAATTCAGTACCAGCTAAACCTTTGAGCACAAGGGCCCCTCTCCAAACAGGGAACCAGAAAAAACAAAAATAGGTGAGACAAGTTAATACAGATGAGGTACTTCGAGTCTTCACATCATGTTAAAAGCCAGTAAGTCTCATGCTTCAAAAGCACCAGAACAATCCAAAGGCCACTGGATTGTTTTAATCCAAAAGGAGTTTGGGGTGAACCAAACTATATTCAAGGATTCATGTGACAGGAGTGTACCCACAATATCTGTCAATACTGATCATCTAAAAGTCTGCTAAGACATCTGCACATTCAGTAATGCAACCTCTAACCTCCAAGAAAATTAAAATCCGAAGATGGCAACAATTTTATGAAACATTTCGCGTCATTGATGATCCCTTTCATACAATCAATGGAACATGGAAAAAGACTGGAATTTCACCTTGAGGAATGAGTGCATATAAGTGGGCACAGGAAAATAACGTCAATTTGGAGAAAGAATCTTTATTTTAGAAAGTACTTGTGAACAGAATAAAGCATGCACCCACTTGATAATTTCAAATTGTGAAAAGTGATTTTATACAATTATGAAGAATGCTTCCAACAGTTTGGGAAGGAACTGTTTCCAGCTGCTTTTCTGCAGTTTACATTAGCTCTATCTCTTCCTATTTTCAAAACTATTTTAAAGTCCACTTCTTTCACATAATTTTCCCAGATGTATCCCGGCATCATGGTTACTCCTAGAATTCTAGCTATCCTATTGTCCTAAATCGATCCTATTCACTGAGCGTATACTATGGGCAGAGTACTGTATAAATGTTTGACAGAGTACTCTCCCTGCCAACAAGGACCTTACGATCTAATTTAGGTCTACCTAAATTATGTGAATATGCTTTTTTAATTTCTATTTTTGAACTTTCCTACTTCTATTTCCTTTCACTTAAAGAGATATAATGTATGATATGAACAAAGTGTTCAGTAAATCCTATTGATTGATAGGTCTCCTGGCCTATTAGGCTGCAGTGTCTTCTAGGACTGCGTCTGTCTGGTTTCCTAACTCCCTTAAAGAGTCCAGTTTTGGAGACGGCATACACACACGTAGTTAAAGAATTGGTCACTGCTGCCGAAAGAAGATTTTACCTCAAGGACCAGGAAACAATTTCAGTTGTACAACTTTCCTAATCACTGAAACTTGGATTTATCATAGGAACACAGCTCCCAAATGGAAAGATAGGATGACATACAATTAAGTTCAGGAATGCTGTGAAATCTCAGCATTTTGGCAATACAATCAAAGCATCACTTTTTTGTTAGTCAGCATGTATGTAAAGCAAGACCAAACCCTCCCAATAACTGTTTTACGAAGAGCTAAAGTGGGAAATTCTTTAAGATCTTTATTCTGTCTTTTTTCTGACTCAGTGAAGCAAAACTGAAGATGATTTGGCGTAGTCCAAAGACTAGTCTGCTTCTAAATGGAGGACTTCAAAAATCAGAATCCCAGGTGTGGCAAAAGGTAGTGTAGGAATCGGAGAATCTGAAGTTCTGATCCTGTCTGTACTACTGATTTAAGTTGTATTTTTTTCAATTTACATTTTTCAATTTTACTTACCTTATCCAAGGGTATTTACATGCAGTGGCTTAAAAGAATGATCTATGAATCCGTCAAATAGAAGATTTACATTTAGAGTAAAAAATTATGTTTGGGATAGGGAAAGGATTTGCAACACTTTATTATGCTTCTCCCGTACCTCACAAACAGTTGTCGTGTGTCCATTGACTTCTATGGTACCTCTAAGCCATAAGCTTCTCCGAAGTGAAATACTGACTTATTTTTTTGCTTGCAATTTGATAAGAACCCTGACTCTGACAGTGATATAGATGGTATTCTGTCCTCCAAGAGAAAGTTGTGTTCTGAAACCTAGATTTATTCCCTCGAGTTGTGTACAAATTGAATGATGGTAACAGTGTTAGAAGAGGAACATTCTCCCTCTAAATGTTTAGGTTGAGGCACACTTTAACAATAATAGAAACTACTACTTTCTTTCATTCATTCATTCAATAATATTTATTGAGCGCTTACTATGTGCAGAGCACTGCACTAAGCGCTTGGAATGTACAAATCAGTAAGAGATAGAGACAGTCCCTGCCCTTTGACGGGCTTACAGTCTAATCGTGGGAGACGGACAGACAAGAACATAGCAATAAATAGAATCAAGATAGCAATAAGTAGAATCAACTTTCTTGTATGGAGCAGCTACTATGGAATTATATAAAAAACGACATGTCTAGTTTGGTCGAACTATCTTGACTTGTCAGAAACTATAGGAGAAATTAAGCTTGAAAGTCTTTATAATTTTGATATCAACTTTTATGCTAAATTACCTACAGAGGAGAGGAAGAATATCATGACCACTGACTGTGCAGAGCACTGTAAAATGCATTAGAGTTGGTAAACACAGTCCCTGCCTACAAGGAGCTTCTAGTCTAGAGGAAACATCCTGAACCCTGTTGGGATTCTACAGTGGGTGTGCCCAGTGGACCCTCCAGAAAGTCCTCCAACCAGAAGCAGTCCCAACGTTGCAGAACAACCCTCTGATGAGAGATGATTATAGTTTCTTGGCCGGAATCTACATTGCAATGGTTAGGAGGCCACAGTAATTGATGCTAGAAGTTCCAGCAGTTAAATGCTTCCTGAGGATGAAGGACCATCAGCTCATTGGTAATAGCAAAGTTTACATGGCTTCCTGTACAAGTGCAATGGCAGGATCCATTGGGTCATTTCAAAGATGAATTCTTTAGATGAATGGATAATCAAATAGTTTGGGGATTTAGGGTCTACTCGATGGATTAGCATTAAGCTTCTCTGAGGCAGTCCCACTGATCCACACAAATACGAATGGACTAACTAAACCTCAGGGACAACAGTAGCAAAGACCCCCGATAGAGTTATTGCCTGAATTCTGCCCATGACAAAATCATCTGAAAAACTAGAGCCTGATGGCTGATTTGGGGATAACAGCAAAGAGTCTTCACGAACATAAAATTGATAGCAAGAGAGTTCGGGAAGGTCAAAATGGCCACGGGTGACTTAGTTACCCTCTTGATTCATTTAATCATTTTTCAACTCATCACCATCTCTGCCACTAATCTGGCAAGTGACCTGGGCAAATACATTAATTTCCTCCCACACAAATTGGGTATAGCATTCATTTTCCTCCTAAGACTGAAGAAAAATAACTGCTTAGACAATTCTCTCCATTCTGCTAGTAACACGATGTTTTCACCAGGCAATATACTGTGAGGGAATTGAGGGATATTGGCCCCCAAACCCAAGATTGTTTGTGTACAGGACATTGCAGTATCAGAAAAAAAATTGTTAGGTTCTCAAGTGCAGCACTGAAACAATTCGCTACAGTCCTACTACAATCCAGACCATACACTCCACTCCTCCAGTGCAACTTCACACATTGATCTTGATCTCCTCTACCTCAATGAAGATCTCTTGCCCACATTCATTCATTCATTCAATAGTATTTATTGAGCGCTTACTATGTGCAGAGCACTGTACTAAGCACTTGGAATGTACAGATCGGTAACAGATAGAGACAGTCCCTGCCCTTTGACGGGCTTACAGTCTAATCGGGGGAGACGGAAAGACAAGGAGACGGAAAGACAAGAACAATACCTCCAGCCTGGAACACCCTCCCTCTTCATATCTGATAGGTAATTCCTCTCCCTATCTTCAAAGCCTTATTGCAGGCACATTTCTTCCTCAGCCCTACAGCAATTTTGTACCTATCTGTAATTTATTTATATTAATGTCTGTCTCCCCTTCTAAGCTCACTGAGGGCAGGGGATGTGTCTGTTATATTGTACTCTCTCTAACACTTAGTACAGTATTCTGCACTCAGTAAGTACCCAATAAGATTGATTGATTTTTTTTTAAAAGACCTTTTGGAAGAGTTGTGACCTTAGTGAGGCTTTGAATGTGGGGAGAGTGGTGATCTGCCTTATACGGAGTGGGGAGGAAAGGGAAAAGGAGTTACAGAACAGAAAGACACCACCAAAAAGGGATTGGTGGCAAAATAGATGAGATTGTGGCACGGTGAACGAACAGGACTAGAGGAGTGAAGTACGCAGGCTGGACTGTAGTAGGAAATCGTTGAGGTAAGGTAGGAGTGAGTGAGCTGACTGAATGCTTTAAAGCCAAAAGGTAAGGAGTTTCTGTTTGTTGTGAAGATGGCTGGGCACCCACTGGAGGTTTTTGAGGAGTTGGGAGATATGCACTGAACAGTTTTTAAGAAAAACCATCTGGGTAGCAGAGTGTAGTGGATTTCCATTTCTGAAGTGAATGGATTCTGGATTTTTAGGAGAATGGAAAGGGATTCGATAGGCATTCTCAAAACATAATTTTCTTTACTAATAGAGGGGAATCTTTATAGAAAAATAATTATCATAAGAGTGGTTATGGTTCATAACAACGGGACTCGGGAGGAGTGAGTGAAAAAATCCTTTAGCTATCTTTACTAATTATCAGCCAGGCCTTATCTAGAAGAGCATCCAATTTTAGACTTCATGACAACTTTAGACAGACCAAGATAAATTTGTCTAAATTGTGGGTAATTCAAAAGAACTCCTTGAATATTTGATAGCAGTTCTAAAGTATTTTTTCAAGAGCAAATAACCTGACTCTGCTCCTAGTCTATTTTTCCTCATCCCAAAGGGTTGCAATTAAAGTGTTTTTTCTGTCTTGACTCAGGTTTTGTATTGAACCTGGGAACTCACAAAAGGGAATGATATTAAGCTGTGGTCTTCAGAAGTCTTGTGTAAAATAATGAATATGAGATGATTTCTGATGCACTTCCCTTACCAATCCAATCACTCTCCACTCCAACTGTGTGCACCGCAGGCTGTCTGGCAGGGCTAAGGAAACAGAGGAACATAGAAGTTAGCGTGCCAGAATAGAAGACTGGGAGCAGAAAGTCAGCAAAGGAGAATTGGAAGGATGGAGAATGTCTTGGGGAGACTGAAGAGCTCCCTTTGCCTCAGCCGCCCTCGAGCTCTGGTTCCGTGCGTGCTGATTTCTGTGTGCTTGCCTACTCTCCTGACTGCATCCCTCAAGCATGTGGCAGAGAATTGGAATACTCCCCTCATTCACTTCATGGGTTTATCCCACAGCAGTCTATATTCCTCAGACTGTAAGCTTATTGTGGGCAGGGAATGAGATTACCAACTTGGTGATACTGCACTCTCCCAAGTATTTAATACAGCTCTGCACATAGTAAGTGCTCAATAAAAATACAATTGAGGGTAGACCCCATACCCTTAAAGGGAATTCTTCCATCCCCGGTCCATCAGGGCATTCCTATTTTCTACTGCCCAGACCTTTCCTTGGAAGGAGATCTTGGGGCACCCACATTCTTACTGGCAATGTCCAAACCCAATGAAGCAACACTTCCCTTCCCCCACCCCTCAAGCTATTTCTTAAAGGTCATCTTGCTGATAGCTGAGAAATACAATCAGTCATGTTTACTGAGCACCAATTTTGCGTAGAGAACTGTACTAAGCACTTGGGAGGGTATAATATAAATGGTAGGCACATTCCCTGCCCACAGTGATCTTACAGTCTAGAAGGGGAGAGAGACACTAATATAAATTATGAATATGTACTTAAGTGCTGTGGGGCTGAGGGAGAGGTGAGTAAGGGGAGCAAATCAGGGTGACATAGAAGGCAGTAGAAGATGAGGAAATGAGGGCTTAGTCAAGGAAAGCCTCTTGAAGGAAATGTGTCTTAAATAAGGCTTTGAAGGGGTGGAGAGTAATCATCTGTCAGGTATGAAGAGGCTGGTCATTCCAGCTCAGAGGCAGGACGTGGGCGAGAGGCTGGTCACAAAATAGATGAAATCAAGATACAATGAGTAGGTTGGTAGCAGAGGAGTGAAGAAGTGTGAGGGCAGAACTGAAGAAATGACATCCAAAGTGGGATGCCCATAATCTCACCCTCAATCACTGGTATTTATTGAGCACTTACTAAGTGCAGAGCACTGTACTGACTGCTTGGAGTAGTACAGTGCAGCAGAATTTGCAGATACGTTCCCTGCCCATAATGAACTTACAGTCTAAATCAGATGCTCCTCCACTGCTCTGTGCCTAAATGATCCCAACAGTTAAATGGAACCAGTCCTTTCATAGATGTGTTTTGAAATTTAAACTTAGAGTCAAATCTTCAAGAGCACCTTAGTTGCAGGAGTTTGAAGGACTTGAAGGTCACAGGTATCATGCTGCATTTCTAGTTTTGGGCCTCGACTGCGAAGGGAACACTCTCTGCCACAGATGCCTGGGATTGGTGACTGGCCTTAAAAGAAACTGGGAAACTGAAATTATTATTGAAAAAAAAAATTGGCAGAGACATAAAAGTCATTTAATGGTTACATCTCAGTCACTTCTTGGAAGTTTGCTTTAGGAATCTCAGATTTTGATGGGGAAAACACATATGTTATAAATTTATAGTAAGAAGAGGGTGAATGAAGCTACGACAGGAAGCATAGTCAGGGTGTCCACTACATGGGCAAAGTAAATGCAAACTTTGGTGGCAGATAGAGATTGAAAATGCCAAGAGCATTTCCAAGAGCAATTTTAAATCAATCAGTGCTATTTATGGAGCACTTACTCTCTGCAGACCACTGAACTAAATGCTGGGGCGAATACAATAACAGAGTTAGTAGGCATGTTCCCTACACAATGACCATGTATTCTAGAAGGGGAGATGGATATCGTATAAATATATTATGGATATGTACTCGTGATAGAACTGTGCCTCAGTGAGACTCCCAAGTAAAATTGAATCAGCCCCAGGGAGACCTTTCAATTCAACATTTCTATTTTACTAAATTCCAGTGCATTTCTTGGATGAGCAAAAATTGAAAAGAGGAATAAAACTTTAGGCCTTGATCAAATGAATTTGATTAGTCACTGCTCTGTAACAGATAGTTTATGGAAAATTAGCAAGTGCGCATTTTTCTGCACCATCAGACTTGTAAAGTGATAAAGAAAAAGAGAAAATCTGTCCAGCCTATATGCTGTTACTGGTTCACAGAACCTCTTTAGAATGCAGTGAAAGTGTGACCTGAATTTTAATTCTGTTTTTTAATTTTCTACATAGATCTATTACTAAATCCAGAATCTAAAGTTGGTTTTTTTGCAAAATGGCCCTTTTTTATTAACATTACAGTACCTCAACAAGTCCCCAAGCGTAATTTATGTCCTTTAAATACTGTAAATGACTGCATTATACATTATGTTTATGCATATAAGTCACCAGGCTTAGAAAACTACCCGCATTTAGATATCAACATCAAAATGAATATTTTTCTGTGGAATTATTCATGAATTCCTTTCCAAGGTTTAAACTCACAACAAACAGAGAGAGACAATAAGTAAAATAAAAATTTCTATTTACTTGGAGGTTTTCATCCATGAAAAGTCATTTCTGAATTTTCAAAATATGTCTATCTTATACTAAGTGATATCATACCCCCTTCTGAGTTTTAGAGAATGATGTACCAGCAGACTAAAAGGCTCACCCAAAGCATACATGTCGGTCACCCTCAGAGGGAAAATTCCTCATGAATGGGAAATGCATCTTTACGCTTGGTAAGTGAGCACCTGGGAGGTTCTCAATAAATCCCATCATCACTAATAATAATAACGATGGTATTTGTTAAGTGCTTACTATGCGTCAAGCACTGTTCTAAGTGCTGGAGTAGATTCAAAGTAATCAGGTTGGACACAATCCCTGACCCACATGGGTCTCAAGGTCTTAATCCCTATTTTACAGATGAGGTAAGTGGGGCAGAGAGAAGTTAAGTGGCTTGTCCAAGATCATACAGAGACAAGTGGCAGAACCGAAATAAGAACCCAGGTCCTTCTGACTCTGAGGCCTGTGTCTTAGCTGTCTAACCTCTATATTTTTCCCCGTCTAAGAGTGGGACTAACCGCTGCTCATCTAAGATATTATCTCCTGAAGGGTAATTGATTTCGAAGCTATTTTATGGGAAATAAGATAAAAGGTACGTGTCAGAGACGCAGACCTACCCCAAAAGTTGCCCAGCTTTTAGAAGCCAATTGTTAACGTCCCTGGCTAAGGACCAGCGTCACTGGGAACATTATTGAAGACTTGCATAGCTTTTTAGATGGATGAAGATATTAGTTTTAAGAATCCTCAGTGACTGGGGAGGATCGATCCGCGTGACATTCCTTACAGGACACACCCGAATGCCTCTGACATCATCTACTGCTAAATCTTCACTGGTCATTCAAGCTTGCTGGAAAGTTGGAATGTGAAACAGGTACCCCTAGCACAGATGGATAGAACCTTGTAATTGCGTGACCCAGTTAAATCTGAATGTTACATCTGTGCATAGACGTCTGGCGGCAATTAGAGATGTTAACTCTATCAGTGAGGAAGCAATAGAATCTGCCTGGGAAGGCATAATGTTACCATTTTTCTGCCACTGGTAGCTCAACAACTTATTTTCTCCTAAATTTATCATTTAGAAAAATCCTCTACAGTACAGAAAAGGTCAGAGCAAACCCAGATGAAAGGTAAGGGCAGAAAGACACTGCCACTTGGTATGACATTAAGGCGAAATGAACCACAGAAGGAATAAAATGTAATTCTTTCTGCCACAGTAGGTCTCAGTCCCCTGGAAGCAGATGTCAGAGCCCTGAAGTTTGATTTGGAGTGGAAGGTTGAGATCTTGGCCGCTATGATTTTTTTTTTCCCTCCACTCTCAAGTGAGTGGTTGGGGAACAATTCTAATAACACTGTGTTAACAGACAATGATTTCTGTCTAGCTACCTTGCCACAGATTGGTTGGGCTCGAGAGGTAAGAAAGAACAAGCCTTTGCTGTACTTGAACACGTTTCCAGCGTGTTCCATCTCAGGCAGAGCTGGGATGAGTTTGAAAGACAGAATACTAGCTGGAAGTGGGGAGGGGGTGAGAAAGCAGTTGGAAGCAGCATGGGTCTGGGAGTCAGACGATCTGAGTTCGAATCCCTGCTCTGTCACCTGCTGCCGGGTGATAAATCGCTTAACTTCCCCTGCCTAGTTTCCTCATCTGTAAAATGGGGATTCAATACGTGTACTCCCTTTCCCTTATGCTGTCAGACCTATGTGGGACAGGGACTCCATCTGATCTGATTATCAATCAATCTAATTTACCGAGTGCTTACTGCATGCAGAACACTGTACTAAGTGCTTGGGAGAGTACGATATAATGGAGTTGGTAGACAAGTTCCCTGCCCGAAATGAAGTCACAGTCTAGTTTATCTCGTACGTACCTCAGCACATGACACAGAGTAAGGGCTTAAATACAATTATTACTATTACAATAATAGTTGTGGCATTTGTGGTAATAATTAGGCATTGTACTCAGGGCTGGGGTGGATGCAAGCAAATTGGGTTGGACACAGTCCCTGTCCGAAATGGGGCTCAGTATCAATCCCCATTTTACAGAAGAGGTAACTGAGGCACAGAGAAATGAAGTGACGACCAAGGTATCCCAGCAAACCAGTGGAGGAGCTGGAATTAGAACCCATGACCTTCTCAGTCCCAGGCCCCGGCTCTATCCACTGCACCAGGCTGCTTCCAGAGGTGGCAATGTTCCCCGACACTCTTTCAGAAGCCTTTAAAGGCTTAAAAGAGATTCCCCTAAGGACAGATAACACTGTTTTGGAGTCGGCTTATTGTTGGTTGACATTTAATTTTGCATTTATTTGAGTAACTTCTTCACGGTTTAGAAACATTTCCTTTTATTTTTATTGCATGTTTCTAAATACCCAGTGCACTGGTTCACGCCAGTGGGGCTCAGGAAATGCTGTTGGTGAGCATGATAGTTTCAAAACCCTGGATTCCTGAGGCGGGAGTATCAGTATTGTTTCTGGGGATGTGGGTTTTAATTCTATGTGGCCCACCCTTTGAAAAAAATCATTTTTAAGATACCTACAACCTCACATGGAATAGAACAAAGGAAATGAGGATAGGGAATACTTGCCGCTCTGTGGCTGCACAGAAGCTCTTAGGAGGCTTGCAAGTCTGACATCTTATGCAATTTCAGAGAAACCCCAAACCCACAACAAAACACTGAAACCAGAGGAAAACACTAAGTTCACTTTTAGATGGCCCACAACCAGCAGAGCGTATGCCAAGGGACTCCGTCTCCAACATTACACAGGATCTTTCGGAGGAAATTGGAGAGGAGGGCCCAGGGCTGCTTCAGCCCCATTTCATCCTTGTCAAAGAATCTAGGCGTTCTGCACTTCTGACCTATGTGATCCCCTTGAAAGTCCCCTCCAAGCTCCTGGAGACCCCTCACCCCCATTTTGAGAAATGTTGCTATGGATCACAAATGGTCCCTGTGCAAGGAAGCTTCTTTTTTTGTGAAGGAAAGCATCTTTCCTTTCCCAGAAAGGGATCTGCCCATTTCTTCAGGGACATGAGAATCAGACCTGGATGAGCTCATCAAAAAAACATGGAGAAACCACACAAGTGTAGAAGTGGGAAAAAGCCAGATTTGCAGAATAGATTTTGAGCTCTGAAGAGAAACAGACACACCAATTTTGGACAAACTCGATTTCTACTCTCCAAAATGCAAGTGCCTTGTCTTGAATTCGATATCAGTGGAAATATGCTAAAGATGTATTTCCTGCTGCAATCACTTTGACAGACATGGGAATGTTCACTGATCTTTATCCTGAGTAATAAATCTAATAGGGAAGTGTAAGTCAATAGAAACTAATTACTTGGGGTCTTTACTCCACTGTATTGCTGAAGAGTAGTTTGGAAGGAATAATAAGTGAGAGATAGCAGAACAAGACTACACACCAGGGCTCATCGCTCCTCCCAGACAACCTTCTAGCTGTACCTCACTCTCTATTTTCTTGCCCTGTCTCCTTCTCAACACTGTTCCCCTGGTTTGGAACTTTCTCCATCCGTCCCCACATCAGACATTCCTCACAGCTCTCCCCAGGTCAAAGCTCTCGTACAATCCTACCAGCTCCAACAAACCTACCCCGATATTCTGATCACTTATGCATTCATGTCCACTCTATTCATTTTGTCATTATCGCAAATATTTTTGCCTCCTCTTTAAGATCGTAAGCTCGTGAGGGCAGGGAACCTGAGAAGCAATGTGGCCTAGTGGAAAGGGTGCAGGCTTGGGAGTCAGAGGACCTAGAATCTTAATCCCATCTCTGCCACTTTCCTGCTTGTGTGACCTGAGGAAAGTCACTTCTTTGGGCCTCAGTTTCCTCATCTGGTAAATGGGGATAAGAGCTCCATGCTCTCACTCCTTCTTAGACTGTGATAAGAACTGTATCTAACCCGATTACCTTGTATTCTCTACCCCAGTGCTTTGCACGGTGCTTGGATCATAGTAAGGGCTAAAATATCACATTATTATTATTATTGGAGGAGAGGGACTGTAGGATAAGAGGTGTATCTAATCTGCTTATTTTGTATCTACCCCAGAATTTAGTACAGTGCTTGGCACAGAGTATTTGCTAAAATACCACATTATTATTTCACTTCTTTACTCTGTACTTTCCTAGCACCAGCTAAAGTGAACTATACCAAATGGGTGCTCAGAGCCTACCACAGAGTGCTCAGAGTACTACCCCAAATTAAAAAAACAACAGTGTTTATAGAATCACCCAGCTAGAAGCTGTTTGAAGCCATCAAGCCTATCCCCCTGGCTCCAATCAGGACTAGATGAAAAGCTTTCCAAGAAAGAAAATCTACCCCAATCGTAATCTGCAGAGAAAAATTTGGGGGTCTCAAAATAAATCAGGAAGATCTCTCCAATAACTAAGGCAAATCTCTCTAGTATCAGTTTCACACTCATTCCTCTTGGTCTGCTCATTCATTCAATCGTATTTATTGAGCGCTTACTGTGTGCAGAGCACTGTACTAAACGCTTGGAAAGTACAGTTCGGCAACAGATAAGAGACAATCCCCACCCAACAATGGGCACTCAGCCTTCAGTAACTGCTCCACTTCCCGTTGCCCAGGTGAATTCTTCAGCTCCTTGACAGGGACTCCTGCTAAAAGCTGAAAATGTGCAGTCTTGGGCTACAGGGGCAGGAATGAAAAGCACAGAATAATCGGGAACACAGGCAGTAGAGATTTTGTACAGTAATGTTTTAAGTGATCTCAGTTAGCAGGGACCCCGATTAAATGTGGCCGCCTTCTCAAACATTACATTACAAGCAAAATAAATCCTTGTTCTCCAGCTCCCCTTTTGTTAAACATGCATCACTTATGACTTCTAGAAATCCCATAATATACATACATTAAAAAAAATTGTGGGTGGTTTCAAAATAAAATACTTAGTACTCCTCTCTCTGTCCTTTTCTTAAAATCAAGTTACGGAGATTCAAAAATATTTTAAGGAAAACTGATGTATCATGATTATGGACTATCTTAGCAATTTCCATGGTTTCAAATTAAATTAATAGATGGTTACTTATATTCATAACAACTATGAATGTGAAGTTGAGTATGTCCATTAACTTAGATTCGAAATGGTTTTACAAATGAAACGTTTTTGACTGAGGTTTCCTTTTCTCTCCCTGTTATTCTACTTAACTTCTACTTGGTCTTTCCTCACACAAACAAGTTCCTTTTATTCCAGAGTTTTTCAAACCATCTCTGTGACCTTCAGGTGCTTGATATTCATCCTACCTTAAACTCCACAGCACTTGGGTACCGACCTATATATTTATATTAATGCTTGTCTCTCCCTCTGGACTGAAAGCTCTCTGTGGGCAGTGAACACGTCTACCAACTCTGTTGTACTGCACTGTCCCAGTTGCTTAGTACAATGCTCTACGCACAGTGAGCCTCAATAAATACTGCTGCTGCTGATTTCATCAATCCTCAATATGCTACCCACTGAGGATAAAAACTTGTCACATTCAGATGTTATTCCAAAGGATGGAGGTTTCATTGCTAGTGATTGCCCAAGCAATTGTGAGCCATACAACTGTTTTCTTCTTTTTAGACAGACCTAGAAAAAATCAAAAATTTCCCAGCTGTGACCTGGGAGTGAAGTTGCTTCAAAAAGCTCAAAGTTTTTGAAGTTACAAGAATTAGAGTGAGTATACTGAATGAATGTTTTCACTTTTTAAAAAGTTCTTTCTGCATGTTTCATCATTCCTTAGAACCCTACAGTGTTTGCTCATTTCTCTCTGCTTCAAGCAGAAACTCCTGACCACCGGCTTTTAAGGTAGTTGATCAACTCTCCACCACTTCACTCAGCTATGCAGCCTTTCTTTTCACCCACTACTACTCAGGATCCCCGCTTTGCTACTCCCAAGCCAGCCTTTAAACTCTGCCGCAAAATCAACACTCCCACTTTGACTGGCTCCCTCTCTTACGCTGTTCCCGCAGCTTGGAACGACTCCCCCCAGCCCCAAATTCATTAGACCTCTGCCTTCTCCATTTACCAGAGGCCATATATTGCCTAGTGGAAAGAGCAAAGGGCGGGGAGTCAGGAGATCTGGGTTCTAATCCCAGGGCCATCATTTGCCTCTTGTGTCATCTTGAACAAGTCGCAACTTCCCCGTGTCTAAATTTCCTAACCTGTAAAATAGAGAGTAAATACGTGCTCTCCTTCTTCTTTGGGAAAGAGACTGTGTTTGATCTGATTATATTGTATCTATCCCAGCACTTAGCCCTTAGTGTTGAAATACTATTACTACTATAATCATTCTGAGTCTTCCTGAAATCCCACCTCCTCCAGGAAGCCTTTCCTGATTAATTTCCAGCATCACGATTCATATAAATCCAGCCATCCCTAGTACTTATGTGGCTACTTATCATTCATACATGTTTATATGCACATTCATATATTTATTTTGATTGTTCTGTAAATAGTTTTATGTCTAACACCCCCATTAAAGTGAAGAATCTTGTTTATAGAGAATGTATGGCACTGCTTGTTTTGTGATTTCCATGCACTTGCATTGCTCAATAAATACTATTACTCTCTTCCTCTTATTTATTCATTCTTCTCCTGCCACTTACTTTCAAGCCTTACTATTTTGCCTCTTATTTGTCCATCCTGCTGTTGACCTCTACCTCATGCCCACCTTCTTCCTAAAAAATTCCTCATCCTTTGAATTTAACAGACTACAACTCCCTGTTCTCAAAGCCTTCGAGGAGTCACTTTTTCTCCAAGAGACTTCCCCACTTAAAAATTAATTTTCCCCTGCTTATATGCTAGAATGTAAGCTCAATGAGGGCGGGAATCTTATCTAATAATTCTCTTGTACTCTCCCAAGTATTTAGTGCTAGGCAGAAGGTAGTGCTCAAAAAATAGGTGTTTGAAAAATAATTCTGTTCTATCATATTTGCTCTGACTTACTCGGTGTTTGATGCAGACATTAGTTTTGAAAAAAAAATATTTTTCAACTCTTTAAAATTCAGTACAGAAAATATATTTAGTCTATTTCTACTTGTCACGGAAATGTTCTAGCAAAAAATTCAAAGGAACATTGGAAAAAAATGTTTTAAAGAGAAAAGCCCACATGCCTGTGTTTTATATATTTGGAATATTGTTTTGAATTGAATTAATTTAAAATGGAAATTCCTTCTCATACCATTCCATGTTATGGTCATTAGCAGATGGAGAAGAGGATTGCAGCTGCTTTTCACGTCAACATGATAAAAAATATATTACTCTCAAAGGAACCCACTTCTAGCTCTTTGCAGGATAAATTTGACTAAAGCAGTTGATAAAAGGGTCATTTTTAAGACAAATTAAGCCAGGCAAAGCATTTTAGAGACAAGAATCCATCAGAGATCTAGCAACATAGGAACCCAGAGAGTACACAGTACCTGGTTGATGAAAGAGCATAATCCTCTCTTCCTGGAATTATTAATTGAAGGGTTGCTTACTGGACAGGTGAGGCTTCCTTAGGGAGTCTATTTCTTTTGACATTTCAAATATTCCTCAGCTAAACCTACCAAATCAGTATGCATATGGTTGCATCTGGAGGATCCTGACTATAAAATTAGATTTTTCTATAAATTATGCATTTTGATTGCAGTGCTGCTATGAAACGAGTAGATTACCTATCATTGTTGATTTCAAAAGTTGCACACAGGATAAAACTAGAGTACAACATACAAGAATTAGAGTTCTCCACTCTCAAATGTTTCCAATCTCTTGCCTATTAACATGGTAATTACCTTTAATGACTCTGTTTTCCTCAGTGTAATCAGACAGGGAAACTTTAGATGGAAAATGAATAAATTATTCTATCTGCTGCCTGAAAAAGAATTCAAAACTAATCAAATCCCATCCCTCATTTTTCTTAACCTGATATTTCCTCATTTCTTATACTATATAGAGATTCCCCCTAGTCCTAGTGTCTTTAACGGGAACTGAACCCTTTTCACTTTGGGCCTCCATTTCTAGAGGGAATATGGTACCTGGTCTCCTCACCTCTTAGATCATGAGCCTTCATATGGGACAGAGACCGTGTCTGATCTGATTACCCTCTACATACCCCAAAAGTTAGAAGAATGGTCCATAGTAAGTGCTTAATAAATACCATAATTATTTACCTTTCATGAGAGACTAATTGAAACGCATTATGTCTATGACACCTGAAGATATACACTGATATATGATGTGATTTATGTGGGTGGGGGGAATAGAGATAGATAGATACAGAGAGAGAGAGAAAAAGAGAGAGAAGTATTCTCCAAAGAACCTGAAAATGTAGGACATTTAACCGTGGTTCTGCCTTTGACGTCTTAAACTGTTTAGCATCTTGACTCAAAAAGGCTGACTGCACCTCCCATGGCTGCATTCAGGTTGGGTTATGTGCTGTTGCTTTCCTGAAGCCTCCTTGCTTCCCCTCAAATTCCAACTCAGCAAACAGCTTTGCCAAGGTCATTCAACAGAAAGCGCAGCTCAAAGAGCACTTGTAACCATTTATCATTCTGTCGCATCTACATGAGGACAGTTGAAAGGAATTTCTTGGAATTCAGCTGGGTCTTCATGGTGCAGATGGTTACTTAATTCCACTGGGAAATTTGATTCCAGGGCCTTCTTGCCCTCGCTGGACAATGTTCACTTAGATGCTTCCCTGCTGGACCCTATGAGTCCTTGTAGTGGGAAGAAGATAGGGAAAGAAGGGAAAATGGGGGGCGGGGGGAGAAGAAAGAGACAGAAAATATGGTGCCAGGATGGCCAAAGGCCTCCTTTTTATAAATAGTATTTGTTAAGCGCTTACTATGTACCAGGCACTACACTAAGCACTGGATGAGATACAAGCTAATCGGGTTGGAAGCTGTCCAAGTCTCTCAGGGGGCTCACAGGCTTAATTCTCATTTTACAGATGAGGGAACTGAGGCACAGAGAGGTTAAGTGACTTGCCAAGGACACAGAGCAGTAGATCTGGGATTAGAACCCAGTTTCTTCCGACTCCCGGCCTGTGCTCGATCCTCTAGCTAATTCTTCAGTAAGGTAAACCTATGTCGAAAATAGTTCCCTCTTTCTTGAGAATTCAAGCAGTCCTGTTGGGTATTAGTATTACCCACTGTCCACCATGGCAACCGGGACTGACACTTCCTCCCATATAAGACTAGATAGCTACTGCATTAATAGGTCTATCCAAGCCCTGTACATCTCCCGGCCTGCTCCATGGTAATCCAGCCTTTGCGAAACCTTTGCTTACGGAGAGTGGCCTCATTCCCATTTGCTGCATGCTGCAGGATATTCCTTCTGCCCTCTGTTCTCCCAACAGTCTCCAACTATAAGACACAGACAGGGTTTCACACTGTCTGTGAAAGCACAGACTGTAATTTTAAGTTGTTTGTCCTGTTCCCCTAGCCATATCCTGAGGTCATCCACTCTCCTACGGGTTCCGGCCTCTGAAGTAATACACCGAAGCAGAGCCAGTGGTGAAAAGCTGACTGCAGTCCAGGACGCTGTTTTGGTAATCCTGCCCTGCTTTTAATGCTGACTACGGCTCATGGGAGGCACCGGTCAATCTACTCCAGCAACTAAATAAAGCTTCTGTGGTAGAGCCAGGTCTCACAGCTTACGAGACTTTGAACTGGAGGATGGGAGTTATAGAAGTCACCTAATCTTGTAAATTTCCAGACTGTCATCTGGATCTGGATCTGGATCTATTTAGTGGTCCATCTGATTCATCTTAATTCTTGCTGAATTAAGGTCAGCACATTTTCATGACTCATTTAGACATTTCATTCGTGAGAATGACACTTGTGCACTGTACACTTTTCCACACATATACTCAACATTTTTTAATACCGTCAATTCTTTCAGTGCAGTTTCTGCAAACCTGTTTAAATCTACAAGAGTAAAGAGGAAGTGTTCTTCTCTAATAGGTCAAAATTCGATCATCCTACATTACATGAATGTTAGGCTTAGAAGGACATGCCGTGCTATTTGCTCTTTTGGCAGAGACAGCAGGTGCTTCTAACTGAATAACTCCTCACTGCAAAGAGAATCATGCCACAAAAGAAATATTGATGTGGAACACCTGCTTCTGACCCAGCACTGCGAAACAGACACGTCAGTGAGATATAGGCGAGCAGGAGTTGTCTTTCCTCAAGTTGACACTGATCATAGTGTGAGGATGATAAGGTCTGGTGAAAGCATGGCTGTAACTATTCCATTGCAAATCCAAAAGAAAATGGCAAGTACAAGAGCATCCTTAGCAAACTCACTTTGCTGAAGACATTTTCAAGTGCCTTGTAGATGATAACAATTAGGAAGGGATTTGAACTATTGATAAAAAAGTACTTGCCTAGCTAGGCTACTTCTAATGTATGTTCCTTGCCCACCAGAGGTACTTAAATATTTTGATATTTTCAATTCTCTTTGGATAGGCTCGGGCAACATATTGGCTGAAAACCCTTTTTTATGGTATTTGTTGGTTGCTTACTAAGTGCCAGGCATGGTACTAAGCACTGGGGTGGATACATTCTAATCAGGTGGGACACAGTCCATGTCCCACATAGAGCTAAAGTAACTGAGGCACAGCAGACAAGTGGCAGAGCTGGGACTAAAATCTAAGTCCTTTTGGCGCCCAGGCCCCATTTCTATCCACTAGGCCATGCTGCCTCTCAACACCTCGACAGTTTCTCTATCTATACTTTGAGAGCATCATAATTGCCACCCGCTTTCTTTAGAAATTCTAAAGATGAAGAACATCTGGAAGATCCTTGACTTCTCCAGAGAAAATATTCCATAGATGACACTGGAAAATACTGAACCTAACATCCTTGTTAGGCTAAATAAACCTATACGTGACTGACACAGTAAGTGCTCAGTAAATACGACTGAATGAATGAATGAAGCCCTTCCAGCGCAAATGCTTGGGTCTTTGTCTGGTTATTACCTAGGAAATTTTACGTCAGTGTCCAAAACTACAGGGTACTGGAGAAGCAGTGGAAACTAGTGAAAAGAGTTCAGGCCTGGGAGGCAGAGGACCTGGGTTCTAAATCCAGATCCGCCATCTGTCTATGTGACCTGGGACAAGTCACTTAACTTCTCTGGACCTCAGTTCCCTCATCCTCAGAATAAGGATTCAATAACTGTTCTCCCTTCTCCCTAGACTTTGAATGTCACACAGGACCTGTGTCTGTGAGAAGCAGCGTGGCTCAGTGGAAAGAGCCTGGGCCTTGGAGTCAGAGGTCATGGGTTCGAATCCAGTCTCTGCCACTTGTCAGCTGTGTGACTGTGGGCAAGTCACTTCACTTCTCAGTGCCTCAGTGACTTGATCTGTAGCAGCGTGGCTCAGTGGAAAGAGCACGGGCTTTGGAGTCAGGGCTCATGAGTTCGAATCCCAGCTCTGCCACTTGTCGGCTGTGTGACTGTGGGCAAGTCACTTAACTTCTCTGTGCCTCAGTTTCCTCATCTGTAAAATGGGGATTAAGACTGTGAGCCCCACGTGGGACAACCTGATTCCCCTATGTCTACCCCAGTGCTTAGAACAGTGCTCGGCACATAGTAAGAGCTTAACAAATACCAACATTATTATTATTATTATTATTAAAATGGGTATTAACTGTGAGCCTCACGTGGGACAACCCGATTGCCCTGTATCTACCCCAGCGCTTAGAACAGTGCTCTGCCCATAATAAGCGCTTAACAAATACCAACATTATTATTATTGCCATAGCACTTAGTACAATGTTAGGCACATAGTAAACAGTTACAAATACAATTATTATTATTACTGTCCAAGTAGCCCCAAAACGTTAAACTCCCATATCCACTTAGGACAACATTCATCCACTGGTACAGGCTAACTCTGGAAAGAAAAACAAATAAATCTAAGGACCGTAGTTGAAACTTCCAATTCATATAAGAGGAGAAGCTTGCTAGGTCCCGGAGTTAAATTTTTTCATGCAGTAGAGAAGGGTGATTACAGCTGGCACTCCTTTGCATGCCAGTATTTTAGTACTGAGAAGAGGAACTTTATAATAATGATATAATAATAATTTTGGCCTTTGTTAAGTACTTACTATGTGCCAGGCACTTCTTTAAGCGCTGGGCTAGATACAAGCTAATCAGTCTCTATCCCACATAGGGCTCAGAGTCTTAATCCCCATTTTATAGATGAGGGAACTGAAGCACAGAGAAATGAAGTGACTTGCCCAAAGTCACACAACAGACAAATGACGGAACTAAGATTAGAACCTAGGTTCTTCTGAATCCCAGGTCTGTGCTCTATCCACCAGGCCCCACTTCTTCTCCAGTGCCCAGTAGGTTTGGACACTGGGGTAAAATGTACAAAGTAGAGACAAAAACCCAGGCATTTGTGTTAGAAGGACTTCTGTCATGTACGGGGTTATGTAGCCTAACAAGGGTATTGGGATTTAGGATTTTCCTCCATCGTCTATGTAATATTATGTGGTTTCAAATCACTGGCCCATATTTCCCTAAGAGAGCTACCCTGGTAATCATAGTGAGGAAACATCATCCATCTTGAAGACACCTGACAGCTTTATTCTCTCTCATGTCATCAGCAATGTCAACAACAAAAAACATCCTAATTTGTAGAAAGTGAAAGTAATTTACCTTTCTGATCAGGTAAGTTTCTTGATGGAAGACAGGTATGTCCTGGGCAGTGTTTAATTTACTACAAGGACTTGAATATTTAAAGCAGATTTCTAAAAACATTTTTTTACTTGACAGTAACTGATTCTTCACATTCATGATATGAAAGTTGCAAAATTTATACTGGTGACTATCAACATCTAAAGGAGAGAACAAATTACAGTGTTTAGCTGCGAAACTCAAACATTTCTAAGGGGGGAAAAAACTGATCAATAATACAGTAATATGCAATTAAAGAGGCTACCCAGGGGAAGTCAGTCTTTTATAGGGATAAAGAGTCAACAGAAAGAACACCTTGGATAATAAGTAGAACGTCAGTAGCAAAAAATAGTTGAAAAGATTTTTTTTACAAAAAAACTGTCTTACCTTGAGGAAAAGGACCAAGATTGGAAGTTATCAAAATCTAATGAAAAGATGAACTGGAATTTTTCCAGAGAATGAATTTCACGCAGCGGAGTGGGAACTTATAAATATAGATGTTTATCATAAAAACAGAATTGAGAAAACAATGATTAAAATAGCCCAGTGTGTGGTATTGGTATTAGACTGAGCCTCATGTGGGCCACAGACCGTGTCTAACCTGATTAATTTGTATCTGCTCCAGCTCTTAGGATAGTGTTTGACACATAGTACGAGCTTAATACCATAATTGTTAAAATTACTGGGAAATATAATAGGTTAGAAAAAAGGAGCTTCTAGGGAAAAAACCAGAGCATTAAAAAACCAGACATCTCTTTCACCATAAAAGAGATCAACTCCCTTAAGAGGAAGGAGTTTAAAATATAGCAAGTTTAATCAGAGAGCACCTGGAGGTGGAGTTAGAATCAGTCTTTATTATGGAGCCCTTACTGTGTGCAGAGCACTGTTCTAAGCACTGGGGTAGATACAGGGTCATCAGGTTGTCCCACGTGAGGCTCACGGTCCTAATCCCCATTTTACAGGTGAGGTCACTGAGGCACAGAGAAGTTAAGTGACTTGCCCACGGTCACACAGCTGACAAGTGGCAGAGGCGGTAGACATGTTGCCTGCTCATAAGGATCTCACAGTCTACAGCTTGGAAACTAGGGCTGGTGATTTGACAGTGACCCCTGTAAAAATTCCATAGATTATGCATTCAAGTTGATCTGAGTCGGGCTATGGGGACGAAATGTAGCCAAACCTTGGGGAAATGGCCTGAAATTCTCCCAAGAATAGCTCTGAGCTGTTCGGAAGACTCTTTTAAAAGAGAAAAGACATTTGGCCAGAGCCCTCAAGGGCAGTATGAAGGGAGCAGTTAACTATGTGTAGCTGACACATACTTACCCCTAAAAAGGTTGACGCCAACTCCCAGGATTCATATCTGAAGGTGCTGACTGGGACTCTGTCACCACCTAGACTCTGTCTTCGTGTCCTTACCCATGACCCAGGCACCCAAGCCCTCTTCCATCTTCACCCATGCCTTACTTTGGGGGCCAGGGAAGGCCCAGTGACTCAGGATCAATGGCAAGGGAAGTGGAACAGCGGTAGAATTCTGCTGCTCCAGGGGTAACTGGCATTTCACCCCATTAGGCTACTGGCAAAGCGAACAGAGACCCCTGCCCATTACAGTAGTATTTGTTAAATATTTAGTATATGCCCAGCACAGACCTAAGCAGTTGAGTCTTCTCAACTTTTAAATATTGGGAAGGTACTCAGCTCCTCTAGCCATTGTATCCTAGTACTCGTCCTTTTTAAAATGTAGTTTTTATTATCCTTCACTATGCTTCCATCACCCACTCCCTTGACTCAGTATCAACCGACAACACTGTAGAAGTAATTTCAAAAAATTGGGGGTTGAGGATGTTTCAGTTTTAGAGTTTAAAGACGGTCCGTCGAGAGAGTTTTTTGTCACGTTCAAATAAAAAACTGCTTTTAGGCAAATTCCGAGATCATATTTGGGCCACTAAGGAGGGAGGTGGGACAAACCTTGAAATCGAGTAATCTGGTTAGGTTAATCAAGAACAATGAAGTCTCGAGATCAAGAGAACGGAGCAGCAACTCTACAGCCCACCACAGAGGAGCAACACTTTGTTGCTTTGGTTCCTTCAGTCCTTGGGGGCAGAAGGGAAGAGGGTGCATGGAAAACTCTAGTCATGCCACAGTTCAGAGCATCGTGAACGTCATATGGGCAGCACACACAGTTTGCGTTTCTGCTGTGTTCCAGAAGCGGGTCTGGTGGGCAAGCTCAGCATAAATTTCTCCAGTGAGAATCTGCTGCCCTTAGCTTCCAAGGGATCAAACGATAAGGAAGGTGGTTGGGGGGCGGGGAGGGGGAAGAGGTTTCTCTTAAACTCACTTCAAGAGCTACCAGTATTTGTAGGATGTTACCTCTTACAGTGAGGCCAGTGTGTTCAAATTGGTTTTTCAGATCACACAGCAGCTTCTACTGCTTTAATTCTGATGAGATAGCAGAGGGGATAGAAGCAAGGGTTGTGATAAGGATAACTAGTTCAAGGGAGGTCCTTAAACTACCATGACAGAGCACATATCAAATGTTCTACAACCTCACCAACTAGAGGAGCGCAAGACGCCCAGAATTATTTCGCAGACAAATGACAAACGGCAGAAAGCTACAAGCCCAAAGCAAACCCACAAGAAGGAAAAGTCACTTCCATTCTCACCTACTCCACGTAGTTTGATATGAAATAGGGATTCACTGTGTCACTAATCAAAAACCTCAAAAAGTTAGGATGAGCTCATCCTAAATATCAATCTTTCAAAATGTAACAGTAGAACAGATTGTAGCGGATCCCCAAGAAGGCAAAGTCCCACCAAAGCTTAGTTTAGCAGGATCGCTTACATGCCGGGTAGATTGACTTCTCTATATGGTGACGGTGGAGTGGCTGGGAAGCATGCTAAAATATTTGAAATAAATAAATGTTTCTTGCTCTATGAAGGGGTAGAAGTGTGGCAGGGAGGGGAAGAGAGTGTCAGAAGAAGCCTCCTACTGACATTTCAATTCCTTCTAAATGGGAAAAAAAAGATTAGTCAATTCCCAGATGAGGAATGCTATTACACTGGAGGATATCCCTTGGTTTCTACCCACTGAGTGACAGGACAGAATTTTAAGTACCTGATGAAAGAACATAAGAAGTATGCAGATAGGTTTGGAAGTTCAAGTAAAGGATTTCTTAAACTAGAAGAAAATGTCAATTGCTAATATCAGTTGATGAGAATATTTTTAGTCTGTTCACCTAAGCCTGTTGCATTCAGGGAATTCACAACTCAAGTGAGCAAGTGACTCAACTTGAGGAGGTTTTAGATGTAGGTACTCCATGGGCATTTGATGCCCCTGTCTTCAGAGATGAAAGAGTAAGATACCACTAACTAGAGGGGTAAAAAGACTGATGATTGTAAGCTCCCTCCAGACTGTAGGCTCACTGTGGGCAGGGACCATGACTACCAACTCTGTTACATTGTTACAGCGTACTCTCGCAAGTGCTTAGTACAGTGCTGTGCACACAGTAAGTGCTCAGTAAATACATTCGATTGATTGCCATGCAAGCAAGCGCTTCTGTTAGAGTTGAATAGGATATTGGCCAAACCTGCTTTTCAGTATTCATTTCCTTTAATGAAGTACAACAAGCCCATCACTGGGCAGGGATTGTCTCTATCTGTTACAAAATTATATATTCCAAGCGCTTAGTACAGTGCTCTGCACATAGTAAGCGTGCAATAAATACTATTGAACGAATGATCAAGCAGCAGCCTTAAAGCTAGAGATTTAATTCTTTAGGGAAAAAAAAGGATTAGCTTTACTAGTAGCAACACATTTCCAACCATCTAATTCTCATTTACACCCAAACACAAGATTGTTGATATTGTATCACTATTCATCTCACAACCTCATAGTTCTTAAATACAATCTCAGTTTTTAGATGTAATCTGTTTTGAACTCATCACCTTCAAGCTTCAGTGGGCACCACCTTGCTCGAGAAAAGGGTTTCCATATGAAACCTCTTTATATTCCCTCTCGGTCTGCCTTTCTAAACCTTAACCCTCCAAGCGATTCTACCTCAAGTCAATCCATGAGGTTTCGTGAATGCTGACTATGTGCAGAGCACTTTGCTAAGCGCTTGGGAAAGTACAGTACAACAGAGTTGGCAACAGTCATGCGGGGGAGGGAAGACCAGAGTTGGAGAGACATTAAAATAGATTATGGATAATGGAAGTAGTAAAGTACTAGAATATTTACATAAACCTCAATATTCATAACCCATTAATCCTCCCCTAAAAAATCTCCAGTGACCTGTCATTCATACTAAATTCTCCGCCATGGTTATGGAGAGGTAGGGGGGGACTTCCCTTTTCCTTAAAAATAAATTACTAAATGTTATGTGCCTTCATTCAGAAAGGTAATACAACAAATCTCAGTTCAGTTCCAAGAGAAAGAAGGAATTGTGGAGAATGATCCCTTTGATGATAAAGGGATCTGTCAGTATGCTCCGATTAAGATACAGTGAGTCAGTGATTAACCATCAACTCTTCAAACCACATTTATGCATCCTACCTTATCCTGACTTATGGATAATCCTAGTGATAATTTTTTTTTTCTATCAAAGAAGCACTGGGGCAAGGAAGGGCAACTGCAGCAATAAAATAATGCCTAGTACTTTGGAAAGTACAAAGTGCTACGGATTGAGTAGATGGCATTTTTCATTTGTAAATTTCCCTGAAGAAATGTCTGTTCTCAGACTCAATTTAAAACAGTTTCTGGAGTCACACTTGGAAGCCACTGTAAATGAAACAGGAACCTCAGTAAACCAAACCATTGGATGGAATTTCCAAAATGATGGAGCTTCAAAGTAAAAAAAAAATACTGATTCTCAACATAGATAATCCAAGGATGAATTCATGATTTTAAAATTCGGAAAGAACCATCTATCTACTCATCTTATCCGCTTCTCTTTCCAGCCTACTTTCTCCTACCTTTTCCCCAGCAAGTTCATGCGGGATCTCCCAGAACTCAGCTCCTACTGTTTGCCCCTCTGCTCTTTTCCCAATCTTCCTTTTTGGTTTTCCTTGAATTCCTGGTCCGTGGTATTTTCCTCTTTTCTATCTCCCTTTACTGTTTCATTTCTGCCTCTCTCTTACTCCTCCCTCTTGCCTAACTTTTTCTGTTCTTCAGTTCCCTCTCCCACTTTTTCCTTGTCCCAGTGATTTTTCATTTCTTATTTTAACCCATGCTAAGGAGAGAGCAGGGGAGCACTTGTGACTTCCAACTTTGAGTCTGTACACCCTAGGCACCTAGGTACATATTGTCCTAGGATGACTCTGCCACCTGTAGTTTACCCAGTGTTTATATATAATTTATTTTCATTTCTCTCTCCTGATGGATCGTAAGCTCCCGGAGAGCCGCAATCATATTTACTTACTCCGCTCCACTCTTAGTACTGTGCTCTGCACACTGTAAGCAATCTAATGTCACTGACTTATTTTGTGGTTGCATTGCAAAATGAGGGTCTGACTATTGGAGATTTGCTATAGTTGTGACTGATGCTTAGAAAAAAATGAAAATTCAGACTGATTATTTCTTTGGTATTGAGGCCATCGCTTACGATGGTGGTCTGCTCTCAGCAGGCCCTCAATAAATGCTATGGAGCGATAGATCGAAAGACTTGGAAGACATGATCCCTACATTCAGGTGACTTACAATCTACCAGGAAAGATAAACAAAAGTAAAGAGGGGAAAAACCAGATATGGAACTAAACGAGGGGTTCATCAGATCACACCTGCCATCCCCATTTCACCTTTCTAATTTGACTGTCAAAATATTTCCAACGACAAGTTCAAAGGCCATCTTATTTCCTGGGCAATCATTTGTTCTAATTCAAGTGGATGCCTCCCCCACAGAGGGACCCCGAAAGAAAGAATCATCAAGGGCGGAAAAGGTAAGGGAAGAGAAAGATCCTACAGATGCTTTCCAAAACGTCAACTGCCCTGTCTGGAAACAGGAATAAAATAAAGACAAGACTAACTAATGCCTAAGAGAGTCTGTAGTCATCAGGCGGGAAACTGCTTCCATGCTGCATCACCCATGCGGTAGCTTTGCCCGTGCCCAAGTGGGTGAAAGAGACCAGGCCTTTTTCATTAAAAAAACCCCAAAACAAAACCCTCCCCTGCACACAATGGGGGGTTTTATGTGACTAATTCACCTGGTGTGCTAGCTTATCAGGAACACCACATCACATTTGAGAGGGTTATGGACCTGTTAATATGTTTGTTCAAGAATGGACTTCCTGTCTGAATGGTGCCCAGGGCCAGCTAGGAGGCCCTCGTCGGTAAGTAAACATCCTGACAGCACAGGTGTGGATTGGAATAGGGAAGGAGGAATCAGGAACCACACTTGAGGAGAGAGAATATCAGACCTGAAGGTGGCTTGCAGTTCCGTCAGCCTTTTTCAAATGCTGCAAAGTCCCTTTTGTATTCTGCATTCAAAAGATACAGCCCTTCTATTAGCGGGATCATTAACAGGAACTTCAGAGTCACATCTGAGTGGAGACCAATTCACTCTGAACAAGCCCAATCTAATGTGCTACTAATGAAAGTCACACTCAAAAGCTAAGCAAAACTCAGAAATATAAAGGATGGTCCACAATTGGCCAGGCTCCAGAATGTAATTCTAAATGAAATAATAATAGCCACCATCATCATCGTCATGGTATTTGTTAAGAGATTACTATGTGCCGGGTGCTGTACTAAGCACTTGAGTAGGTACATGAAAATCAGATAGGACATAATCCCTGTCCCACACAGTGTTCACAGTCTAAATGGGAAGATAAACAGGTAGCTACTTAATCTCCATTTTATGGCTAAGGAAAAGGAGGCCCAGAAAAGTTAAGTGACTTGCCCAAAGTCACCCGGCAGGCAAGTAAATGACAGACCTCCTGACTCCTGAGCTTCCAATAAATTCCACCTCATAAAATCACATCTTTCCTGATCAAGTCACCTAAGACAGATTTTTATTTTAGTACTATATATGCTCCCCGATCCTGATAGTTCTTCTTCTCCTGGAGTGAAGGGCAAGAGAAGAGAACCTGAATGAAATAGATGAGACAAACAATAAATTTTTCAAAGTGCCAGCACGATTTTTCATAATGAGAGCAGGGAGACTAGCCAGGGCAAGAGCAAAGAGGAGCACTCTGTCACAACAATCATTTCTGAAGTAAGGGGGCATCCAAAGCTGTTGACTTAAATAGATAATTGCAAAATGTTCTCAGAATGCTTGGGGCCAGCAAAGCTGAAGAGGATCTCATGACCCTGGATTATTTTATTGAGTCTTTGAAATGCAGTTCATTGTTTCATCGAGAAACACCCATTCACCAGATAGTGCAGAGGGAATATAACCTTACGTCAGGGATTCGACAGATTCAATGAGTTTCCAGGTCCCAAAACAACCTCAAGTTGTTCAGTACAGTGAGGGAGAGGTGGGAGTTCCATTAACAATAATAATAATCATGGTATCTGTTAAGTACTTACCATGTGCCAAGCACTGTATACTAAGCGCTGGGGGGTATACCCGCAAATCAGGTTGGAGACAGTCCCTGTCCCATGTGGGGCTCACGGTCTCAATCCTCATTTTACAGATGAGATAACTGAGGTCCAGAGAAGTGAAGTGACTTGCCCAAGGTCACACATCAGACAAGTGGCAGAGCCGGGAGTAGAATCCAAGACCTTCTGCCTCCCGGGCTGTGCTCTATCCACTATGCCATATGGCTTTTCATTGAGAGATGGGATGGGGGGAGATGAAAGAGGAAATGTTCACTGTAAGTAGGAGAGGCTGCATAACCTCCTGGAAAGAAGAGAGGGCTGGGAGCCAGAAGACTTTTGTTCTAACCCTAGACTCTAAATGTTTTAGAGGCAGGGATGGGTTCTTTGATTCGTGCTGGTATTGTGTGCTCTCAAGTGCCTCAGACGTGTTCTATACACAGTAAGCATGGTGAAAGAGTCCAGGCAGTAACAAGAAATGAACCAAGTTTACTGCAAAAAATCTAAATCGCCATTGAAAATTTCCAATGATCTCCCCGCTCAGGAAAATGCCAAAATAAAAACTGTGGCCATTAAATTTATATGTTAACCTAATTAACCTGAAAGTCTAGATTATTATTTTTACAGTATTTGAGTGCTGTGTCAAGTACTGAGCATTTACAAGATAATTAGATCTGTCTAAATGCAAAGTATTACTGAGGTGTGTACATTATATTATGTATATTATATTATATTATTAGGTATATTGCCTGGGAGTCAGAAGGATCTGGGTTCTAACCCAGGATCCGCAATTTATCTGCTGTGTGGCCTTGGACAAGTTGCTTGACTTTTCTGTGCCTCAATTACCTCATCTGTAAAATTGGTATTAATACTGAGCCCCATGAAGGACATGGACTCTAAAATAATAATAATAATAGTATTTGTTAAGCGCTTACTGTGGGCCAAGCACTGTTCTAAGCACTGGGGTAGACACAAGCTAATTAGGTTGTCCTACACGGGGCTCACAGTCTTAATTCCCATTTTACAGATGAGGAAACTGAGGCCCAGAGAAGTTAAGTGGCTTGCCCAAAGCCCCACAGCTGATAAGTGGTGGAGTCAGGATTAGAACCCATGACTTCTGACTCCCAAGCCAGGGCTCTTTCCACTGAGCCACGCTGCTTCTCTACCCAACCCGATTAGCTTGCATCTACTCAAAGACCAGTTAATGACAATACTTGAATGCCTTGGGTGACTATCTCTAAGTGATTCACCCTGGTAGTTTTCTTTCACTATGTTGTCACAGTGTTGAGTTCATCTTTCTTCTAGGTCTTTGTTCTGAAAATGATACCCCATATCTGACTGCTCATTCTCCAACCAGTCTCTTAAAAGTCAATCAATCCACGAGAACTGTACTAAGGTTTGGCCTCGCTAATGTGTGCTAAAATCATAAAAGATTCTTCAAATATATTAAAGGCATGAGGGGGACTAGAAAATCAGTGGTTCCATCTGATGATTGTGATATAAAAAGTACAGTACACTAAAGTAGACGGGATCCCTGTCCTCACGGAGTTTATAGACTAGAAGGGGAAGCAGACAGTAAAAGAAATTACAGATGGATACGGATCTAAGTGCTTTGGAGATGGGAGTGGGATGAATATCAAAGTGATTGAGGGATGCAGACCCAAGCGCTTAAGTGCTTTAGAAGTTGTTGTGCCTTCCCATTTGACGACCTGGTAAATCCATGCTGACCCCTTTACTTGTCCTTTTCCTCATTCTGCCAAACCTCCACCTCCCCACAGCTACTACTTTAAAATTGTACAATGCTCACCACAGAATAAGTGCTCAGTAAATACTATTAAAATTGTTTCCCAGAGCAACAATTTAGACTGCCCCCACCCCAATCTCTGCAGTCCCCTCCAATTCTCCCTGCTTTATTTTTAAACCAGTGTTGCAAGTTTTAAAACTCCCTGTTTGACTTCTTCGGGCAGCTAATTCATACAAATTCCAAGTCTTCCCCTTCACCTTCATTCCTCACCGTGCTCTTATTTGAGAGGGACTGGAGCCATAATCGTCCTAGCATCCGGCAGACTGGAGAGGTAGATCAAAAGTTCATACTGACCAAGTCAGAGAATAAATGCCAATCCTTAAAAAAATGTACACTTCAGAGAAAAAAGAGGAGGAAAACACATTAAGAATGACAGATCTGGCAAAAATAGGAAACTATCCAGGCCAAAAGATATTTTGGCCTCTCTGATGTATGCCAAAATCATAAAAGATTCTTCAAATATATTAAAAGCATGAGGCGGACTAGAGAATCAATGGTTCCATTTGATGATTGTGATATAAAAAGTGCAGTCAGGGCTCAAAAAAATTGATATATTAGATGCAAACAAATCACTGACTTTAGACATAATCCACCCAAGATTTCTGAAGAACTCAGAGAGGTAGCTGTGGAAAGCTTGGTAAAAGCACACAATCTAGCATCACAATGGCCACTGCACTAAAAGATAGACCGACTGCTAATATACATACAAAAAGGTATTATAAATTGGTAATTCTCATTCCTTTTTCTGGATTAGTAGTACATTCTATAAATAGATTTAGAGTCAATGATCCCTTTGAAACACATACTTTCGTGTGTGTTTTGGAAGGGGTCATCATGCCTCACTAAGCTTGAATTCTTTACCTTCAGTATGTATGTGAATAGAGACAAAGCAGTAGTCATAGATTTTCAATGACTTTTTTTAAAATCAAAACCTTCAAAAAATAAACCGTGTATTCACTGGATTAGAGAGGGAACTTTCTATCATGAGCCAAGTTCCAACTGAATGAAACCCAGTTCAAAGCTATCAGGTCACCTGACATTGGCCAAGTTGAGGTAGATATAAGTTCATCAGGTTGGATACAGTCAATATGGGGCTCACAATTAAGGAGGGCCAACAGATATTTAATCCACATTTTACAGATGAGGAAACTGAGGGACAGACAAATTAACATGTAACAAGGACATGTAACAGGCAAGTTGCAGAGCAGGGAGGACAACCCAGGTCTCTGGACTCCAAATTTTGTGTTCTTTCCCAGGCCACCTGAAGCACATGGACTTTATGATCATGGCCACCAATAAGGCACTATTCTCCATTCCTCGATCCTTCTCTCCTCCCAGGAGCTGGATCCTGGTTCTTCCACTCCTGAAGCTCAGAAAGGAACAAGCAATGAACTTCCTGAATTTTCACCCACAGTTTACCTCACGTAGACTCCATGTGCCTCGCTCTTTGACCCTGCCCACCACTTTCCTGGGATTTGCCACAAGATTTAGGTTGGCTTCATGAACCTCTGGAATCTAAGATCGTCTATCTTTTCTGCACATACTCTCTAACTCGGGACCCGAAGAGGTAGAAATAAATACTGAATGACCAATTTTACAATTTGACTTCCTGGGATATGAAGGTTGCTCTTGTCAGAAGTGCACTCAGACTTTTTACACTTTGGTATCACTATTCAGATAGACCCATGTTTAAAAGCCAAAAGTGTTTCCATGAGTGAAATGAAGAGTTCGAGAGGGAGAGCTGTGTCATCGCCAAGAGGCAAAAACAGAAATACGCTTCACAGAAATGAATACTGCATGCTGAAGAGGAAGTCTTCTGATTATTCCACTCTCCCACTGAAAAGGTAAGCCAGGGAAATGGAGTTGATCTGTTAATGCTTAGAAGACTAATGTTTAGAAGACTATTTGGTGTATGCATTTATATCAAATTCATAACTAGCCGCTATTATTCTTCCCCTCCAGAGAGTTATTTCACCAGAGAGACAAATCCTCAGTTGGATAAATCAGCAGGCTGAGCTTTTTAGTCAGCAAAAACTGTCCAGAAAGAGCACAGAGTTCTGACTCGCCAGCCTCACAGATGGCTGCCCCGAATGACTATAAAAATGGAGTTTTCAGACCCCAAGTGATTTGGGGATGTGGAATTGTCACCCCCTGAGGACAAGGAGCAGCGCTGGGTGTAGGCCAAATGTCACCAGAGGGGACAAGCCAACAGAGGCTGGGGTGGCATGTACATCTCCCACCCTTCCAGATACCCTCTTCCATCAGGGTTCCTCCCTTGGCCCCCTCCACTCTCTACATTCCAAACTCCCATTTTAGCTGGCATGTTTCCCCCTGAAGAGCTGTTAGACATGTCCCCTGCCCACAAGCTTATGGTCTAGAAGGGGAAACAGACATTAATATAAATGAGTAAATTACAGATATGTACATAAGTGAGGCAGGGCCGAGGGATGGGGGAATAAACGGTAGAAATCCAAGTACAGTATTATCTCTCCACTCCCCATCCGTGGCCAGCGATCATTATTAATATTATGGTATTCATGAAGTGCTGACACTGTGCTAAGCATGGGGGTAAATGCAAGATTATCAGCTCAAAGACCCGGTCCCACATAGGGCTCATAGCCAAAGGGGAACGGAGAAGAGAAATTAATCCTCATTTTGAGAGAGCATTCTCCTCTTCTGGGAACTGACAATTTTTACATTTTACTAACTAGCTCATTCTTCACTCATATTTATTGAGCACTTAGTTTGCGCAGAACAATATACTAAGTGCCTGGGAGAATACAATACAACAATAAACAGACATATTCGCTGCCCACAAGGAGCTTTCAGTCTGTAAGGGGTGTAGTGACTCAAGTTTTATAGGGTTTTTCAAGTTGATTGTGGTTGCAGGAAAAGCAATTTTAGTGGCAGCCAATTAACAATGGTATTTATTGAGCTCTTATTGGGTCCAGAGCACTGTACTAAGCACTTGGCAAGATGTAATACAACACAGAGTTGGTAGATTCAGTCTACAGTAAATCGTTCTTGAGGCAAGAACAGAGAGGCCAGAAAAAAAAGATGCACACATCGAGATAAGAAATGATTAAGACAGGAATGAGAACTACCCAGCAAGGCTGCAGTTCCCACTACTTAATGTGACTCTGGATAAAGGGAATATATGCCTAGACGAGGAAGCTCATCTGAAACTAATTCAAGCAATACAGTGAAAAACATTTTAATTCCATGGTACGGACGTGTCCGGGAGCCTCTGACTGAAATGATAAGAACTGAAGGAATCAGCGCCATGTCATTTCTTTGCCTGAGTAAATGAAAGTTAGCATGAATTAATTTGAAATGCATAGAAAAATGATGCAGCCACCTTAAAAAAAATTGGAATAGATCATTTTTGCATATAATGGATACTAATTCTCTAGGCAGCCCGCTCGGTTTCTCCCCTGCTGATCTTTCCAGACCCGACAGTTGTGAGCACGGCTCGGTAGAGTTCCAAAAGGGCATGTGGAATAACAGGCACTATTTGCATTTGTCGAGTGTGGCATTCCCTACCAACAATAAATGTCGCTCCAGGGGGATGTTGGGGCCAATTACCCCACCTCATCTTCAGCTGGATTTACAACCACTCATAACCAAGGTCTCTCTGAGGATACGAGGACTTCCAAATCAAGGCTGAATAGGCCCAAAAGAGTAGCTTTTTGACATCTCCATCTCTGTTCCCCATAAAATCCCTAGCCCCTCTCTTTAAGCTCCCTCCACTCCCTGCACCATGACATTACATGACATGGTAGCAGACAGAGAGTCACCTTGAGAAATTCCAGGTGGCCGAGGCATGGCTCCGAAGAGAAGTATCATGGCCTAGTGGATATAGCCCAGGCCGGGGAGTCAGAAGGACCTGGCTTCTAATTCCACTTTTCCACCGGTATGCTGTGTGACCCAGGAAGTCACTTAACTTCTCCGTGTCTCAGTTACCTCATCTGTAAAATGGGAATTAAGACTGTGAGCCTGATGTACCACCCTAGCTCCTGGTACAGGGCTCTGCACACAGTAAGCGCTCAATAAATATGATTGAATGAATGAATGAATGAATGAATGAATGGCACAGAATAAGCACTTAGCAAATACAGTGAAACAAAAAGGGACCCAGGCTCCATGGATCATCCTGGGACAGTTCTTTGTAACCAGGTGAAATACTTTCTAAGGCTGACTGCACCAGTCACAAAATGCTGATGAATTTTGTAATCTCTTTAAATTTAAATCAGAACTATGCAAATCCCATGGACCTGTAATCCTAGGCTCGATGAATTCTACTAATGCATCTTGGATTTCTATGTGTAGAGCACAAAAATAATGGTTTCTTGTTAAAGAAAACAGTCAGATCATTCTTAAAAGAGCTAGTCAAAAATTCCCAAAACGTTTGGGAATTTGTATATAGAGTCCAAGCCTTTTAGACTTTTCAGATATGATGATGTTGCGCATGGCTCAATTTCCTCATCTGTAAAATGGGGGATTTAAACTGTGAGCTCTATGTGGAACAGGGACTGTGTCCAACTCGATTATCTACCTCAGCACTTAGTATGGTAGCTGACACAAAGTAAATGCTGAACAAATACCACAATTATTAATACTATTATTTACAAAGAAGAGAATTTTTCAATAAAATTTGTATGACTTGAAATATTCTGATCCTTCTGCATTGTCTGTCTTTTTGGACCTTGAGCAAGGACTAATGAAAAGGCAAGAAAGATGGCTGGTGAGGCATGGCCCATGTGTCGCTAACATTCACAACCTCTTAGTGAGTGCAGTGTTCCACACACAATACATGCTCAAAAAATGCCATTAGTGATGGAAAAAAAAGGAATTTCCCATTAAGAACTAGCTAGCTCACCAGCTAATAGTACTAATAAAAATTGTGCTATAGCTAAGTGTTTCCTACGTGCCAAGCTTTATGGTAAATACAGAGTCAGATCAGCTATAGTCCCTGTCCCAAATAACCGTAATTGAGGTATCCCTTAGGGACTTGATCGTGCCAAGAAATCTGAGATTATCGGGTTGGGAAAAGCCCCTGTGTCCATGGGGCTCATAGTCGAAAGGGGAGCGAGAAGTAATTAATCCCATTTTACAGATGGGGAACCTGAGGCACAGATTTGCCCAAAATCACACAGCAGAGTTAGTGGCCAAGCAGGGATTTAGAACCCAAATTTCCTGACTCCCAGTCTTCTGCTTTTCCCCCTAAAGCACCTGGGTGAATTCAATTTCAAAATGGCCTAAAAGGAGCCACGTTTGGGACTGAATCATTCCTAAAATAAAAAGAGAGGCTATAATCCCATCCTCCGTATTCTGGACGATGAAGATGAAAAGCGACGTATACACTCGTACGACTCAAGGGAGCGGAGTAACAACGGAAAAAGGGAAGCCATAACGGAAAATAGGTATTTTTACAACGCCCCAATTGGATGAATGAAGGGAAATCCCTTCTAGAGTTCAACGTGTGGGTCCTTCCGAGGCTTTCTCCAGGGTTAGCCACCAAGGAATGAAAGCACTAAAGCTTATCCAAGATGCAAAGGCTGGAAGTAAGACCTGGTGTGCCTCAAATGATGCTGCGAGGAAGTGCGAAACGAAAGTGTGCAAGGGGTAAAACGGAAGGGAGGCCTGTCACCTCCGCTCAAACCACTAGGTGTCACTTCCACTCCGACTGTGTAGAGGGCCACCCGGAGCTCTGCAAGTGGCAATTAATTGGGAAATAAGCTTTTTCTCCCTCCAGTCGATCATTTGTATTTACTGAGCGCTTCCCATCTACAAAGCACTGTATTAAGAGCTTGGGAGAATCCTAGAGAATTTGCAGACACGTTCCTGCCCCTTTACAAGCTTACAATCTAGAGGGGGAGACAGAGGTTAATAAGAATAATTTACAGTATAACTCCAGTCTGCCCTCCTTCCTTCCATTCATCTTGTCCTTCCTACCCTTTTCCTAGCCTTCACCAATCCAGTCCTGCTATTGGGTTCTTTTCTCTTTTAAGTCAAAAAGCTCCCCCCAGGAACTTGTTCCTCAGCCCCTCAAGTCTGGATGGGTTGGGTTGGGTGGTCGGGTTAGGCAGAGCAGACTTGGGGCTCTCTCTCTCATATCTACCCCCACCATGGATTTAGTAGACAGGGGTAACAAGGGTGGGTGGGCTCTACTTTGAAGACTGGGATGATGAGGAAGGGTGGGGTAGTTGGCAGCGATCTCTATCAAATGAGCCAAAATGTCTTCCCTCCCCCCTACTCACCATTGCATCAGGCTCCTCACCCTTCCCGCTCCATTTCCAACTTTCTTCCTGAAGGGGATAGAACTTTGGTTTGGGGAGGCTTCATTTCCTAAACATCAGTGCAGTAATAATTATAATTGCGTTACTATTATGGCAAATTGTTTTCCTACTTTTACCTTGCTGTGGGTTGGGTCAAATAACGAATTTCCTATTGATCCAGTGCGGTCACAACCGTCACCTTCTATCATTAAACTTACATTAATTGGCTTAAATTTAATGGAAGCTGACTTTTTCACTCAAATGTTAGTAAGGCAACAGCGAAAGAGACAAAAATACGTTTGCATTTTTGGCTCATTTCTTCTGTCTAGAAGAACTAAAAATTCCAAGGGCAGAAAGTCATGAAATGATTTAAATGTGGACTGACTTTCCAGAAATGCCTGCTGGTATAAATGGATCAACAACCATCTTAATCTTCAAAAAGCATGAATTACAGTGACCTTTGGTTTTTGATAACACAGTTTCACTCATAGAGATGTGGAGCAGCTGGTTCTATTTCTTTTGACCCTGAAGAACTCTTTCCCCTTTCATCCGTATAACGCATTACACTATCTGAAGCTGGTTTTAAGTGAACTCTCTTAAGTGAGAAGCAGCGTGGCTCAGTGGAAAGAGCACGGGCTTTGGAGTCAGGGCTCATGAGTTCGAATCCCAGCTCTGCCACTTGTCGGCTGTGTGACTGTGGGCAAGTCACTTAACTTCTCTGGGCCTCAGTTCCCTCATCTGTAAAATGGGGATTAAGACTGTGAGCCCCACGTGGGACAACCTGATTCCCCTATGTCTACCCCGGCGCTTAGAACAGTGCTCGGCACATAGTAAGTGCTTAACAAATACCAACATTATAACTCTCTCCTTCAGATCACTCACTTTAATGCTTGCCTCCCTGTCTAGAGTGTAAACTCCTTGTGGGCAGGGATCATGTCTAGCAACACCGTTGTATCGTACTCTCCCAAATGATTAATTCGGTGCTCTCCACACAATAAGCGTTCAATAAATATGATGGATTTGTTAGGCTGTAAGATCCTGAGGCCAGGGATTGGGTCTACTAACTCTATTGCACTCTCCCACACGCTTGTTCGGTGTTTGCAAACAGAAGTTGTACAATTGGATGCTCAATAAAATACTATTGATTGCAGTGCCTGCTCGGTCCCTGGTCATCCTGTTTGGTAACCTCCTGTTACGTACAGCCAACCCCATAGAGAAGACGCAGCACCTGTGGGCCTCACGGTCTGCAATCTATCCCGGCCCGCACATTTGTATCTCCTGATTCCCAATCCCATGCATTTTTCAATTAGGCTAAACCTCCCACCTCGTGGCCAAAAAATCCTGATGCTTATGAAGAAATGGGAAATTGGCTAAGAATATAGAGACATAGGGTTAAGTGGGAAGGGAAACCTATGAGATTTCCTAGCCCCCAAATCACGTTACCTCCAGAAAACTGAAAGCCACTTGCAGGTACCACTGGGAAAGTGGACAGTGATAGTAGCAGGCAGTGCTATGCTATTTCCAGATGAGCCTAAGTGTGTATTTGGGGATTTTCCCCCCTCTTAGAGATTTATCATGAAAGCCCTCTGAATAGGGACTATCTAATTCCCAGGTTTTCCCAGCCCTTTTTACATAGGATAACCTGTGGCACTTGAACAGTGGAAATAAGGGCAGCTTGGAAAATCTCAGGAGCAAGCTTATTTAAACATGATGTATTCACTTTTATATTTATCTTCACTGAGCTAACAGAGAGAATAATAATAGTAATAATGACACTTATTAAGCCCTTATTATTCAGTCATTCAATCAATCATATTTATTGAATGCTTACTGTGTGCAAAGCACTATACTAACCACTTGGGAGAGTACAATAGTGTGTGCCAAGCACCGTTCTAAGTGCTGAGGTAGATACAAATCAATCGGGTTAGACACAGGCTCTGTCCCACTTGGGGATCACACTCTAAATCCCCATTTTACAGATGAGGTAACTGAGGCCCAGAGAAGTTAAGTGACTAGCCTAAGGTCACACAACAGGCAAGTGACAGAGTCAGGATTAGAACACAGGTCCTTCTGACTGCTGCCCCCTGCTCTATCCACTAAGCCACATTCCTTCTCTAGCATAAGCACGATGGAGACAGGGAATTAGATGGAATCTTTAATGTAACATTCATTATGGGACTTTCAAAATACTAGACAACCATTCCTTTTTGTTGTTTTCGTTGGCTTAGGTCATTCTCTGATAAAAGGTTTTGACCAACCTGGAGCAGGTGGTTTTCTTGTATTTAATTGATATGTGGGAATCTTCAGGGATTTCTACTAAATCTGAAGAAGTTCTCTAAGTAAGGAAGTATTCTGGGAGCAAGCCAATGCATACTGTCGAAGCCAACCCACTGCCTCTATTTCAGCAACAATTCCATATTAAAAGAAGATTCCTGGGTAACTGAGAAGTTGGTTTCATTAGAGAGTCTCATTGCAAAGAGTAAAACACTTCATCATGGTTTAGGTGCTTTAAATAGAATACAGAGGGTAATGAATGGACATAGATAATCCTTAGTCTGAGAGAAACAGGAAGTAAGAAATTTACTTCTGTGTGAAGATGGAGGGGAAAAAAAACCTTCTAAAAGGTCTTTCAGCACTATGGGTTGTTTGTAGAAGGGATGGTCCTTCTGAAAGCACCTTGAATAGTAAAAGGCGCTTGGTGGAGGGGGGAGGGAGTGTCATTAAATGTCAATTAATTAATGGTGAAAAGTCATCCAATACTGTCATTTACACTTCTAAAGAATTACTTAGCCATTCTATCTGAAGTAAGGAAGTCAACAGATTCTCTGAGACTCATCCAGAAGCATCCCATTTAAATTTGGTGTATGTTTTTCTCAGTCCCTTGACATTTTTTTAAACCAATGCTGTGTCCAGGTAATAAATTGAACTAGGCAAATAGAGCGGCAGTTTGGGAGCCCAATTCAAGAGCCCTGGTTTAACACGTTCTCCTGATACTCATAAAAGTGCATTTCAAAAACCTAAACAGCCGTTTCTACATGTAGAATCCTGCTGTTTTTCAGCCCTGTGGGATGTAATTGCTTCTAAGAGCACTCAGAGTAAACCTTCTTATTAGCTGACAGAGCTTGTGCATTTATGACGGTGAATTTCGATCTGAGTTCTAATCCCGGTTCTGCCGAATGTCTCCTGTATGACCTTGGGCAAGTCATTTAACTTCTCTGTGCCTCATTTACCTCATCTGTAAAATGGGGATTAAGACCGGGAGCCCCACGTGGGATGGGGACTGCATCCAACCTGAAACCTTGTATCTACCTTAGCACTTAGAACAGTGCTTGGCACACAGTAAGCCCTTAACGAATACCATCATGATTATACTTACATTCTTGCTGTACTGATTACTGCCTGCCAAGCAGTAATTCTTTTAGGTTTGCCTTTTACCAAGTAGTGCAGTATTAGGCAGAGAACTGATTTAGTGTCAGCTTTAAGCTTTGTGTTGCCAATGACAATCTAAGGCTGTGCGCTGGACTTCCCTGGAACAAACTAGTAGATAACTCGTTTTCCTTAGATTCATTCTCCCTATTCCCCCTATGATTTGGTTGTGGAAAGAAAAGCTCTGACTCAAAATGGAATCAAATGAAAGATAGAGGAATATCCCAGCCAGGTTAGAAGAGATTACGACATTTTGTGTCCTTTGTTTTGCTTTTCTCTGAGAAAAGAGAATTTCTAGTGAGAATAGCATTTAAGCAAGGAATATGTACCAAGCACTGTTCTAATTACTGGGGTAGATACAAGGTTATCAGATTGGATGCAGTCTCTGTCCCCCGTGGGGCCCAAAAGTAAATACATGAAAATCTGATTGGACACAATCCCTGTCAAACGTGGAGCTCGCAGAGGGACAACGGAGTTGAATCCCCATTTTACAGATGAGGAAATCAAGGCAAAGAGAAATTAAGTTACTTGCCCAAGATCCCACAGCAGGCAAATGTCAGAGCTGGGATTAGAACCCAGGTTTTCTGACTCCCAAGCCTATGGTTTTACTAGCCATGCTGTTTTCTAAATTTGCTCTTGACTTCTAATCCAAAATAATGTTACAGCTCAATAATCATCTCCTTAAAGACTGTTAATATTAAAAAGTCACTATTAATCACCTTCAGTGGCACTGCAGTCCAATAGAAGGAAAAGTCTTACCTGTGTGGATCACAAATTGAATTCAAACTTTGGGATCTCTTGCATGTCAGAATTTAAAAAATGGTTATTTTATAGTTCTTCCTTCAATATTTATCTTCCCTCTATTTCTTTTGCTGAAATCTTGAATAACTTTATCTTTCACATTTAGAAGAATTTAATTAGTGTCTTCCTTCTTTGCTCCCTAAACCCAAGCTTATCTCAGCAAATGCATTCGTTTGGACAGTGATTAAATTAAGAGATGCTCTAATTGCAAAAACATGGGGTTGACTGCCCTTTAAATTCTTGTTAAAATTGACTCTATGTTAAGCATTATCAGTTGCACAATACAAGAAAAAGAGGGTGAAATAAAGAAACAGCCAAGAGGGAAAGGATAAGTGTTAAACTGTAAAGTTTGCTGTGTACATAAGGGCTTAGAGTAGGTAACTGCAACCAAAACCTGTTTGGGGGAACTATCTACCATGTCTTATTTCTAATCTAGCTTTTAAATCCACTAGGTGGTGAGGTAAAAATAATAAATAAAAAAAGGTTGAAAATTATGAAAAAGAAAGAGTTCTATTTATTGCTATTGTTTTTGTCCGTCTGTCTCCCCCGATTAGACTGTAAGCCCATCAATGGGCAGGGACTGTCTCTATCTGTTGCAGATTTGTACATTCCAAGCGCTTAGTACAGTGCTCTGCACATAGTAAGTGCTCAATAAATACTATTGAATGAATAAGGACCCAGATAATAATAATTATGGTATTTGTTGAGCACTTACCATGTGCTAAGCACTAGTGAATAGAAAAAACTGAAATTGGAAGCTCCTTCTCAAAGCAACTCAAAGGAAGCTTACACTTCTAATGGGGGAGATAAATACAAAAAATATCCACAACTAGAAACATCAAAAATAAAACAGATAGTGTACATCTGATTTATTTAAATAACAAACATATATCACACGGGTATTGAGGAGGGTGAAATCAATTCTTGGTCTCCTCAAGGTCAGGTATAGGTGGACAAGTATGGATGACTTTGCTGACTGCAATGTGGTTTTGCCAAGTTCCCTGCTGCTCCAGCTTATCAGTACAGGCTCATTATATCGCTCTCCTGCTGAGCTATGATTTTAGCACCACAGCTTCCCAAAGGCATTTACTACTGCAGGTTTTTTTTTTCTACCTGCCAAGTAGTTTTTAATGCAGTGTAATGTGAAAGAGTTTCGTTTTCACTTTTTGTACTTCAAGGTTTACCAATCTGAGCCCTTCTCAGTATTACAGTTTTTTTCCCTATGCACATTAAGGGACTTTGACTAATTCCCAAATGACCATATGGAAGTATCATGATTAAATACTTGCTTTCTCCCAAGACACATGTAGCTTAGGTCTCCTGCTACCTTGAACGATGGAGAATAACTTGGAAACCTGAATTTCTCCGTTAGTTCAGTTCTGGAGGAAGAGGGAAGTTCCTTCGCTTCTCTCTGCTTCAGTTCCTTCATCTCTAAAATGTGGATTAAGACTGTTAGCTCCATGTGGGACATGGACTGTGTCCATCCTGATTAGCTTGTATACTTAGTACAGTGCCTGACACATAGTAAGCACCTCACAAATGCCATAATAACCTTAAGAAAATATTCTTCAGGTTCAAATTTAAACATTATCTTTTTTAGAGAGCATCAGTTCTAGGATTAAATCAGATCCCAAATTGAGATGAAACACCCACTGCTGAGCTTTACCGAGAAAGTCTCTACCTTGGAAGACAGTTCCTTTCCTTCTTGATGATTCCCTTGGTTAAGGGACCCAGGTAGAAAGTAATACAGTCAGTTCATTCACTAAGTAGTATTATTTGTTTCTCATACACAGTTTGAATAGCCTAGTGCTCAATCTCCATTTTACAGATGAGGTAATTGAGGCCCAGAGAAGTTAAGGGGCTCCCCCATGGTCACACGGCAGACAAGTGGCGGAGTCGGGATTAGAACTCACGCTCTCTTGACTCCCAAGCCTGTGTTCTTTCCATTGGACGGGGGCCTCAGGGACGGGGATGCTTACAGTTTCTGAAGTCATCTGTGCCATCAGCACCCTTACAATCAATCAATGGATAACATGAATTTACAGTAAATTTCAAAACAGTAAATTAGGGATTGAGACAATGAGCCCCAAGTGGGACAACCTAATTACCTTGTATCTCCCCCAGAGCTTAGAACAATGCTTGACACATAGACTCTATGAACTAGGCACTTGAGGAAGTATAATAAAAAGAAAATATATGTTCCTCTAGACTGTAACCTCCTGGTGGGGAGAGAATTTATCTACCAACTCTGTTGTTTTGTACTTTCCCAAGTATTTAGTACAGTGTTCTGCATATAATAAGTGCTCAGTACATGTCACTGATTAGAAGATATTACTATTTCATTACTTCTAGTCCTTTATATTTTCCCTCAGTAAATATCTCTTTTAAGCATCTGCATTTATGTTTCCATGAATCTTTTATTTATTCAGTGCTTCTGAGACTTGTATTTCATGGGTTTATTTTTTTTGTTGTTTGGGAAATTGTATTTGATTTGTTTACCCCATTAGGTTATAAATCAGCAGGGGACCGTGTCTTTGTCTATCTTGTTAATTCACTACAGAGGGAGTAGCCCCGAATACCAGTGACTTATTTGGTACTGAATAACCCTACAGAGAAGATGGAATACTGAATTGATCCCCCAAGGCTAAGCCGGGATTCAGCAAACAGTGTGGCTCCAGCAGGTATATTCAGGTTCAATCGTTAACTCTTAGAATCTTCCCCATATCAGGAGTTAAATTCTGTTTATCAAAAGGATGATATATTAAAAATACTAGGCAGCAAATATTATGTAGATACAATTACATCCCGAACAGCAGTTTCAACTCCCCACAGATCTTGGAAGGACCCTAACTCACACCAAAATGTAAAATAGCTGTGAAAAATAGATATCGGAGTAACAAAGCATTACTGTTCAGTGAATGATAAGGCCTACTTGGGAGAGGAAATGGCTTTTCAATTCACTGATTGCTGAAACCTAGATTACCAGATTACCTGGAGTCCAGATTACCTGCTGTTAGACAAAAATGATTTCTCTTTTTGTATTCTTTGATTTACTAGGAGGGCAGAGACAGGATTGCTGAATTGTGGCAAATTTTCTGTTGTAACTTGTAGGCAATTTATTTCAGTTTATTGTTCTTCTGTAGCTCTGCTGGAGCTGTTGCTATCATCAATCTGTAGGACCAAATAATCCCTTTATAAATCCTCTGTCTACCTGGGAAACCTTCTGAGTCATCCCGACTGATTAAACCCAGGTTTAAAGATTAAGAGAAAAAGAAAAAAAAAAGAAAGTTGTATCGAAAATGCATCAAGTAAAATAATTTTTTTAAATGTGCTTTTATATCCACCAATGATAATGAGGTTCAATTTATCCAAGAATTACAAGGAGACTCCTAAAAGGGTTGAGGTTCCCAGAATGAAACATCCAGTAAAAATGAAGGAAGATGAAGGAAGCATTGAGCAAAATCACCACCTCCTGGGCTGGTCCTGAGGCCTCCGCTCAGCAGGTGAAGTCTTACTTCAGGAAGCCATGGAGGCAGAGCAGAACACAACAGAACAGAATAAATATTCTCATTTGGAGGATGGTGCCCCATATTCCTTTTTCCTAGCAGCTTATATCCTAGGTTCCTTATTTAGGATCCACATCCAGATTTTCTAGTGAGCCCAGCACAATATGCCTATTCTAATTTTTTCCTATCAGAATCAGCTTATGAATTCCAGTGACCTCAAAGAGTGGAAGGACAGAAAGTGAATCTGAGTGTTCACATTCTATCAACCCTGCAGCTTCCTCTCACACTTATAAATTCATTTATTTATTTATGCCCATCCTCAGCACTTGTATGTGAATAAATATGATTGAACACTCAATTTTATTTCTTCGGATTCCACTCCTTGTCAGTGTGTCTGTGACCTTCTCCCCCATGTGTCATGTACTTCTATTGTACTTCCCAAGCACTTAGTACACAGTAGGCACTCAATAATTATACATACTAGTGGCTAGTGAGTGGAAGGCAATCTGCTACAAGTCAACACTCCTTTGCGCTGGGCAGCGGTGACACGGGAGAGGGTCGAGGGTGGAGACTCATGTTTACTGAGGGAAGGAGGCAGTGGTAAACCTTTTCCATATTTTTACCAAGAAAACTCTCTGGATACACTACCAGAACAATTGCAGATGGAGGTGGGGCATTCTGAGATATGTGTCCATTTTGTCGCTACGGGTCAGAGATGACTCGACAGCATAAGACAAGACAAGGACACTATACCAAGAAATTGAACAGCAGAAGTTCATTTATTTTGTAAACAGAAGTGATTATCCACTTTGTGCTATTTCTTTCCTCCTAGTAAAATAGCATTCCTTGCATAAACCACATAATCTATCCACTCTAGGAAAATTTCCATAGTGTATGAGTGTGAAGGGGAGGTATACAATAATAATAATGGTATTTTTAAGCTCTATGTGCAGAACACTGTTCTAAGCGCTGGGGTAGATACAGGGTAATCAGGTTGTCCCCCGTGAGGCTCCCAGTCTTAATCCCCATTTTCCAGATGAGGTAACTGAGACACAGAGAAGTGAAGTGACTTGCCCACAGTCACACAGCTGACAAGTGGTAGAGCTGGGATTCGAACCCATGACATCTGACTCCCAAGCCCAGACTCTTTCCACTGAGCCATGCTGCTTCTATACTCTCCTTAGTACTATTGTAAACCATTTCTCCTTCATTTTTTGTAGAAAAGATATGTTGGCTATATCCTATATCCCTTTTGAGACTCTTAATAAATGCCACTGATTGATTGAGCACTTTTGATGTGCAAGCACTCTGTACTAAATGCTTGGGAAAGTGCCAGTGCAGATAAAAAAAAGTGCCAAAATATCCACCTCCCTTTTACCCCTGATTAGAAGCACTAGACATTAGACTGTAAAATTGTTGTGGGTAGAGAATGTACCTATGAACTCTGTTGCACTGTACTCTCCCAAGCACTTAGTACAGTGTTCTGCACACAGCGAACACTCATTGAATACCATTGACTCACTGATGAGAGAATAACTTCAATTCAGGTTCCAGGCTGTATGAGGATTTTGACAAAAAAAAAAAAGAATTTAGTCATCTACTGATTGTTCTAATGATAAACTAAAGACTTCAAAATGATGACCCAAGTTTTCCATAAAGAGTAGGTCATATTTATGTACTAAAAAATATTACAGTGCATTCTGGCTATTTCAGCCTTCATTTCAATGGCTAGCTAATCCAAGCCTCATGCTATAGAGGAGGTACTAGTGTCAATACATTCTTGGAAGCTGATACATTCTGAAGTTGATCCATTTCTGCAGTGAAAATGAAAAATATCTGCCTTATAATCATCCACATTTTTTCACTAGATTCACTCACGACAACAGTCCCACGCAAAATCCAGTCTCTGAATTCTCATTTAAGGTCTGCAGAATTTATTTTTAAACATCAAAAATTCAGAAATGCCAAGGAAAGTTGATATGTGAACAGTTTTGGAAATCAAAAGGAAAAAAAATTTCGAAAAATTGTTCTAAGATTTTATCTGATTCCTGGATATGTAGTCTTGAGAGTCAAATGGACACAGTCAAATGGACATCAAGAACTATTTGTTTTGAATGAAGGGAAACAAAGGAATCCATTCTAAGTTCCCCAATCCCCTGAATCTCTTTCTCCCCTTCTGCCTCCCCTCCTCGAGTTTGTGTGCGTGTGTATGTACAGACATGGAGTCAGTGGAGTCAATGCACAATATGTGATGCCATTTGCTGCTTTAGGAAATTCTGTATGCCAAAATGCAGTTTACTGTAAATAAAAATGTTCATCTGGAAAATATTCCAAACCTGTTTACTGGTGAGCTGATGCATCATCTATATCCGTTACATTGGTTTTCCACAACCATACAGACAGGATCAGTAACCAGTGCTTCCTTCTGTGCCAGAGATATTCACGATGCCCACGATCACAATTCCTCGTGGCTTCACAACCACCGTTTTAGTTTTTCCTTCTTTTGTTGCACAAAACCCTTTCACATGTGAATCCTCCTCGATCTGAGAGATTTGTCTTTGACCATAAGTCATCCAGATGTGAAGCTAGCAATACAGAGATTGGTTTTGGCTAGGGATCACTCTCCTGTGACTGAATGCCGATTGACAGCGCCTGGCCAAAAGTGCGGAAGGTTGGCATTGATCAAGGCAGCCCACAGCTCGCCTGCCTGGTTCCTGGATCTACTCCAAGGAAGCCAGTGTTCCAGCAAGGAGAGGGTACAGGGTTGGGGACACTGGAAAAGCCCAAAACATTGCCAGCCAAACATCAGGACAAAAGCAGTATGGCCTGCGGATAGAGCATGAGCTTGGGAGTCAGAAGGACCTGGGTCCTAATCCCAGCTTCACTTCTCTGTGCTTCAGTTATCTCAACTGTAAAATGGGGATTAAGACTGTGAGCCCATGTGGAACATGAATTGTGTCCAACCAGATTTGGTTCGCATCTATCCCAGTACTTAGAACAGTGCCTGGCACATAATAAGGACTTAAATACTGTGGTTTTTTTTTAAATGGTGAGAGATGGGACATAGTGATTCATAGTTGTAAATCTTGACCCTTTTGACCCAATGAAAACCTCACTCATGTTGAGATTGAGCATGATGGATTCAGGCCCACAGTGGATTATTGTATAGGAAGAGTTCTTCAAAAAATACTCCTCTTCTTGCTGATGAGTTCATAATACTAGAGGAAGTAAATTAACTAGTGAAGCATCCATAAAGAACAAAGAGAAACTGTGAAGACAAAGATGAGTTGTGAAAAGGTGGGTAGAGAAAGAACAAAGCAGGGAAATTGCCATGCTTATTATTAAAAGCCATACAGGACCTCCAAATTGCAGTATATTTTGCGGTCTATCTAGTAATTACCGTTCACTTCACAGGGGGTTAAAGGTTCATTTTGTCACTGAAGCATAGAAAAGATAAGCAACTCTCCAAATGTTCTAGGCTGACAGGGTGAGGTTTTAAACTCTCATCTGCAGATTCCCTAGTTATTTTCTTCCTGGGCTGAAGTGACCCTTGAAGACAATCCTGATTATTTCCCAAAGTAGCACTCTGCAGAAAAGTTTGAAGGAAAATATGGCTGGAGTTCTGTGTGATTGATACAATGGGTGGTATACAGTGAGCACTTATGACACATTGTTATTGTCACTAATAATAATAATAATTGTGCTATTTATTAAGCACTTACTATATGCTTAGCACTCTACTAAATACTTGGGTATATACAAGATAATCAGGTTGGACACAGTTCCTGTCACATCTGGGGCTCACAGTCTAAATAGGACTTGATTATTTTATATCTACCCCAGTGCCTAGTACAGTGCTTGGCACATAGCAAATGTTTAACAAATACGATTATCATGATTATTATTAGGGAGAGAGAACAGGCATTTATTACCACTTTAAAGATGAGAAAACGGAAGCAGGTAACTCAGGTCTCTTGAAAAAATAATTATTGTTTTTTATGAAATGCTTACTATGTGTCACTGTTCTAAGTTCTGGAGTAGATGCAAATTAATCAGGTCGGACACAGTTCCTATGCCCCATGGGACTCATAGTCTAAAAGGAGGAAGAATAAGTATTGAATCCCCATTTTACAGGTGAAGAAACTGAGACACAGAGAGGTTAAGTGACTTGACCAAGGTCACATAGCAGGCAGGCCTTGGAGGCAGAATTCGAAGCCAGGTCCTCTGATTCTCAGTCTTTTGATTTTTCCACTAGGCCATGCTGCTTCCTAGATATTGAATCCCTATTTTGATAGTCAACTTGTATTTTACCAGGAGCCCCTTTCTTCCTTCCTCCCTTGTTTCCTACCATCTCTCTGCTTCTTGGCACTTCTGCCAGAGTGTTGAAAGAGGGAGAAAGAGAAAGAATTGAAGTTGTACTTTGTTAGCCTGAAGTGTTTGCCATTTTCCGCTTTTGCCATTGTGTTCACATCTGTCTCCCAGCCTCCTGAGCTTCCTACGTCTCTGCTCTGGGAAGGAAATGCCTCTCCCGATTGCTACACACGGAGTTGTTTTGTCGTCTGCAGCAGCTGTTTCCCAGAAATCATTGTTACATCACAGTGTGGGCGTCCTGGCTTCACGATGTCTTCAAAATGTCTGCTCTGCTCCCTTGACATGACCGTGTCCCATTTAAATCACCCTACTCCAGTGTGTGGGAATCTGCAGACTTCCACTTTCCTTTTATAGTCCATCCAGCAAAGTTGTGTTGTGGTGAGTAGTCCCAATACTGAACCGATGACACTGTTCAAGAAGATGGATGAAAACCCAGTTCGAATCCCAGCTCTGCCACTTGTCGGCTGTGTGACTGTGGGCAAGTCACTTAACTTCTCTGTGCCTCAGTTCCCTCATCTGTAAAATGGGGATTAAGACTGTGAGCCCCACGTGGGACAACCTGATTCCCCTATGTCTACCCCAGCGCTTAGAACAGTGCTCGGCACATAGTAAGCGCTTAACAAATACCAACATTATTATTATTATTATTACTAAGTTTTACAGTCCGCCAGAACGTTGGACATAACAGATTGGTATGAAGTCTGATATTAAAATTCTAGCAGTTTCCCAAAGGATAAGCTAACTTTCTTGATATTCATTCCCTCCTCTGTCTCATTTTTTCCCTTTGTCTCTCATTCTCTCTCCAATTCCCTGTCTCACTTTTATTCCACTGTATCTCTAAGGTAACCACTCACACTCTATTCTTTGGGAAGCAGCATGGTCTAGTGGAAAGGGCAGGGGCCTGGGAGTAAGAGGACATGGGTCCTAAAACATGCTCTGCCACATGTCTGCTATGTGATCTTGAGCAAGTCACTTTACTTCCTTGTGCATCAGTTACCTCATATTATTATTATTATTATAAAATGAGGATTAAGACTGTGAGCCCCCTGCGGGACAGGAACTGTGTCCAATCTACTTTGTATCGGCCAACTCCAGTTCTTAGAACAGTGCTTGGAACATAGGGCTCAATAAATAAATAATAATAATACCCTCTAAAATATATACATTACATACTTATCATTCATATGCCCTTTTCAAAGATGATAAGATAGCCAGATTTTAATAACAATATCCAGCTATATGTTGTTCACTATGTGATTGTTCAGGTGTGGAGTTTCTCTGGGGTCAACTGTTATATAACTTTTGTAGTACCTCCAAGAAAAATAGAGAGAGTTACAGGATGAGGTCTGAGAATTAGAAAATCACAGGACAAAACATGCCTCTCTGATCTATGTTATGAAGCTATATTGCAGTCTATTTTTCTGTTCAGTTTCTCCTCAAGAGAATATAGCATATGAGAAAAATCTAGTCTAGCGACTCAGCAAGTAGTATTACATTTAGATGCCTCAGATGAAAGTTCTAATAATTGCTATCACCCATCATTCAGGTTAAATTACTTTTATCAGTTTATCATTTTCCCTTTCATTTTCTTAAATATTGTCTCAAAAATATGGAAAAGCCAATGGAATTCTCAAGGAATGCTTTGGTTTGGTTGCAGTTAGATTTGGCTTTGAACCACCAACATCGATCATTTTTATGAACCCTTGAGGCAAAATGCAGAAGTCCTCAGCACTGGAGCAACAGAAAAATAGAGAGGGGGAGAAAGAAGAATCACAATAGGAAACTGTCCAAAATCGACAATGATTTTTTTCAATCAACTGGGAAAGAATATAATGTGGTCAGATTGCTTCTTACCCTTCTGAAAAGTGTGTGCTTATATGTGTGCGCGTGTATGGGGGGAGGTGTTGGGGTGGAAGGGAGATGGTGGGGGGAAAGATTTCACTAGAAAGGTCCTCCTTTTTGGTATTAACAATGAGGTTAATCTAGCAGGATGTAAATTGATTATCAGAAGCTCCTGCTCAAGTACAGGGATCCCACCCTATTCAATATCTAGCCCTGGAATTCAATAGGGACAAATGATGGGAGTAGAGATTGTGGTGTGGAAACAAGTACAGGAAAATGGACAGGGGAGAGTTGGGAGAGATCAACTAAGGGAGGAAGTCTAGGACACAGAGTTGGAGAAGAGGTAACATTTCCCTATATCCCCTATATCCCCTCTCCTACTTTCCCCCCTCTCTTCCCTCAAGCTTTTTTAGGCATCCAATTCCCTAGGTTTCCACCTCCCATATCAGTCTCCTCTCCTTCATTTGATGAGAACTGGAGAAGTTCTTCTCTTCAGTGTTCCATTATGTGGGAGAAAATAGAAACGACACCGCAGAAGCAAGCACATAATGTATCATTAACTCGTGCTACTGTTATGAAATATGAATGCCTAGTGGAGATTTCCATGATGAGTATGTGAAAACTGACTTTTCCATTAGAACTATGTGGCATTGGATCTCAGAAGGATAATGTGATCTGCATTAATCAACCTCAATTACTCTAGAACAAAGGTTAGAGGTAGGCTGAAAACACAGGTGTGCAATCCATCTTTGACCTAAAAGCAGTATTTGACTTGCTAGTCAGTTACCATATGGAAGATTTGCTCTTAGTAATTTTCCTGAGCTTCAGCACAGGTGTTTGAGGTGGTCCAGCAGGGTAATGTCCCCTTAAATGCACTGAAAATTGATTTATTTTATTTTTTTTGCTGGGCTTTACCTACCACGGGCAGCAAACAAAACCACTGAAACCAGAAAAAAAAGCTTCCCTTTTTTTTATCTTTTCTTGAATGTTTAACGACAGCGATAATGTTTTGTTGAATATATAGCAAAGCTGAAGACAAACATTTAAAGACTGTTTAAAATCATCCGCAATATTTAGGTTCAACTGCACTTCACAGTGTGTTCATTGAATAATTTAGCTTGTCCTGAGTTTCTTTGATATTATCCTATCCTGTCTCCTCTCCCCAGTGACATTCCTCCTGCACAAGATGGTGGGATGAGAAGCAGAGCACAAGACTAACTCCTTCCTCGGGCACCAACTGTCAAATAGATAGGCTCCTGGGTCAATTAGGAGGCTCCCACAAGGAGAAGCAGCAGTGTGACCTCGTGGAACGAGCACAGGCCTGGGAGTTAGGACGTCTGGATTCTAATCCCGGCTCCCCTATCTGTCTGTTGTGGGACCTTCGCTACGTCACTTATCTGTGCCTGAGTTTTCTCATCTGTAAAAAAGGGATATAACACCGGTCTACCTCCCTCTTAAACTGTGAGAGGGCGCTGGGTCTAATCAGATTACTATCAACCGCAACACTGAGCACAGTGTTTGGCCCATAGTAAATGCTTAATAAATATCATTTATTTTTATTGGTGCCATTTCTAGGCCTTACCATTGGCTTCACTTGACTATCTCTCCCTTACATATCAGCTCTTTTCACCTGTTTCCCCCCAGCTCACGCTCTCTGCCCCTCATTTCTAACTGTGCCTCCTTCTTGAACCTCACTCCCACCCTTCTTCCTGCCTGGAACTCCCTTCCCCGCCCAATCTGCTAGATTGCAACTCTCCCCACCTGCAAAGTCCTCCCAAAATCTCATCTTTCCTAAGAAGCTTCTCCCTGGTAACTTCACAACTCCCCAAGTCAGGTGAACCCTACAGCCACCCTTAATGTTGAAAAATTTTATGGCCATGCTTAGCACTTTTGCATATATGTATATTAAATTATCTATTTAATTATTTATTTAACGATTTCATCCTGATATTTGCATTTCTAATTATTTTATCCCTGTTCTTTTATAAATACTTTTTGATTTGCCTCCCATATTAGATCGCAAGCTCCTTGGGGCAAGGGAATATACGTTTTTCTTCTGTTTTACTCTGCCAGGCGCTTAATACCGGTCTTTACATTCAGTAGGCTCTTAATAATAATCAAAATAATTATGGCATTTGTTAAGCGCTTACTATGTGCCAGGGACTGTACTAAGCCCTGGGCTGGAGTGGTAGTTAGTCCATAATACCACTGATTGATTAAATATCTTAGTTGACCAAAATATCATCAACTTGACTATTACTCTTCTTTGGAATTGGGCAAACTAGAAGCACCATGGCCTAGTGGATAGAGTATGGGTCTGGGAACCAGAAGGACCTGGGTTCTAATTCTGGATCCACCACTGTGTATTGTGTCACCTTGGGCAAGTCACTTGACTTCTCTGTGCCTCAGTTACCTCATCTGAAAAAAGGGGTTTAAGACTGTGAGTCCCATGTGGGACAGGGACTGTCTTGAGTCTGATTTGCTTGTATCCACCCCAGGGCCTAGAACAGTGCTTGGCACATAGCAAGCACTTAAATACCACAATTATTATTATTATTATCATTACATGGAACAAATGTCTAAACCTGGTGAATTCATAAAGATAGTGAAAATCACATGAGCAAACAGAGAAGTACACAGTTTATATGTTCAAAAATTAAAAGAAAAATATCCTTGGAAACTACGGGTGAGGGGGTATTTCTGATGCTGGTTTTTTGCTGCCACGCTTTTGAAAATTTTGCCACTTTAACAGCTTTTGTTAAGAAAATCCCCCCAAGTTTACAGATAATGACCCTAATTATGGTCCATTTTGGTTCTAAAAGAACTAAGTCTGCTCTCCTGGCTTACTGTTCAACATCAAATTTAAGGAGATTTATTTTCTCTAAAAAATAAAGCAAATGGAGATCAAACAACCTTACCCTTGTTAGGGAAGGTATAATAAGTACCAAGCATCATATTTTGGTGCCAGCTTTGTTTACTTGCTCTTTAAGTTTTCAGCCATTATTTGATGTTGTGCAATTCATACTGAGAGACATAGTCAGTATCGTTGGCTTCTGGTAAATAGAACTAGTTTTTATTCAACATAATTTTGTTCCTATCGATCCCAACTGTAACCAATTTTCACATTTTCAAAAGTCCTGATCAAATGCCTTAGTAATCTACATTCAACATTTGTTGAATTCCCTCTGTGCCCTACCTAACTTAATCGTAAAAAGATAATCTGAAATGACATGATTAGTTATATCTGAATCGATTCTGTATGTTGTTAATCTCTTGGCCACTACAGGTTTCATTGTCTAGAAAGGATAAAGGCAGGAAAAAGAATTAATCAAGGCCCAAGTGATGCTTTAGTGAATTCTTGATGTTTCTTGAAAATTTTCTATCTCATCACTTAACAGTCTTTAATATCTTCTTTAATACTGAGTAGTTTAGATTTCTCATTCTCCTCTGTCAAATCTGTTTTGATGAAAAAGACACTAAAGCAGGAATTTGTGCTATTCCAATATTTCATGCTTGGCCAATTTTCTTTTCCCTCTCTGCCTTTTGCAAATTTTTACTAGGTTGTTACATTTTCCTCTTCTTTTCGGTATTGACTCCTCCTACATCTCTTCCAGTGAATTCTTTCTCTTCCTATCTTAATTTCTTGCTTTTTTTAATACTGCCCTTCCCAGTGCATCAGTCTCTTTAGGACTTCAGACCTGCTACTTCCAGATATTTATCTGCTTGTGACATCACTGATGTCAGTGGTTCTCTGCATAAAAACTCCCCTAGGTAGCTTCCGCAGCCAGGAGATGTCTAAGAAAGCACATGCAATTGCCAAGTACCTTCCACTTCCCTTATCTCCAACTATTATACAGAAAGCTCTAGAATGATGTGGTAGTAAATAGGAGAGAAGCAGCGTGGCTCAGTGGAAAGAGCATGGGCTTGGGAGCCAGATGTCAGGGGTTCGAATCCCAGCTCTGCCACTTGTCAGCTGTGTGGCTGTGGGCAAGTCACTTAACTTCTCTGTGCCTGTTACCTCATCTGTAAAATAGGGATGAAGATTGTGAACCTCATGTGGGACAACCTGATTACCTTGTATATCCCAGCGCTTAGAACAGTGCTCTGCACATAGTAAGTGCTTAACAAATACCAACATTATTATTATTACACAGTTGTTACTTCTTAATATGACTCTGGCACGTTACGATTATCAATCATATTTACTGAGTGTTTACTGTGTGCAGAACACTCAATAATTTCCTTGATGGCTCATAGAGGATCCTTTCTTGCTCTAAACTAAACAAGAAGTCATCACTAGGAGTCAGCTGCAATCCAGACTGGCCCAGACTTAATCAACTGGGAATTTCTGAGTCTCCCAGGGCCCACGCCTTGCCCAAAGAACGTCAAATATACAGTAGCTATGAGATCAATCTTTATGCTTAGTTCATCCTATAAAACAGAAAAACAAAAACTATCTCATTTTCTAGATCATCCAATCAGTGATGTTTATCAAATGGTTACTGTGTGCGTAGCACTCTACTCAGCTCTTGGAAAGTAAAATGAGGAAACATTGATCCTAAGAAGAGAGAAGTTACTTTACCAAAGTGACAAAATGTGTCAGGCACATTACTGAGAAAAAAGCAAAATTCTCAGAAGAGAGCCAGATTGAGGCGATCACAACTCCGTTATACCCTGGCCCTACTTAGCCAGAACAGGAGGAATTGATTTCTTAGGTTCAAAGCCTACATGCTCCATCACCCATAGGAAAATACCTTGGACTCTAGCACATCCCAATCAAGGCCAAGGACTGCCAATAAGAATAGCCTAGACAGTGACCTTCTGCCCAGAGATAACCATTTTGGTTAACTGAATTGGAACAATTGTAATTCGTGGGAAAATAGCAACTTTGGGACACAGAAATGAATGCGTAGCACATGTGCCGATGTATAATGATAGAATAGTGGAGTACTCACTTCTCAGAACACAAGCACAGATCAGTGATGGTGTCATCAAGGTCTTTGTGTCCATGAGAATGGAGACTGGACAGAGAAGTGCTAGACTGCAGAGTACTTGGTGCATATTATGAAAATCCAAAATTTTTACTCAAGAGTTTTAATGAGTGAACATGCCATCACTGGTCACATCTCATAATTTTACTTTTCATTATACTCTTAATAGGAAAAAGTGCTTCTGATACTCAGATTACCAATGCGATTATATTTGGTTCCATCGTAGGTAGCATATTTCTCTGAAATGGTCAACCCTAGATTTGACCACCTACTTAATGGCAAAACCAGCAGCATTTTTCTTCTGCCATTTACTGTCTATAATAGTTTCCATATGCATTTCATTTACTTTAGATTTTTTCCACCAAGAGTATAGTGATGGAGAAAAATATCTGTGGCTTATCTTCTACTCCCATCCCCATAGGTGACCAGAATTCAAGGGGTTCACAGCAGAAAGGAAGTGAAGAGGGCAGTGCTAAAGAGGGAGGAAGGGAGAGAAGTGAGAAGAGAGGGAGAGAGAGAAGGAAATAGAGAGAAAGGAGAGGAGGAATGGAAAACTGGAAAGGAGGAAAGGGAGATGGGAGAAGGAAAGAGGAAGAATAGGAGAAAAAGAGAGGCAGGAAGGCAGGAATGGGTTGAGGATAAAAGGAAATGAAAAGGGGAATGATGAAACTTTCCTCCTACTTCTCTTCCAATTTCCATACTGATGTCACCTGCTCTCCTCCACCCCTGCAGCTATTCTTGAGTCAGGCAGCAGCAAGCAGCCATGGAATGCGAGAAGTGGAAGAGCCAGTAAGCACTCAATAAATACAATTGGTTGATTGATTTACTCCTTCCCTTGACACTCCCACATCTGGCCAATAAGAAGCTCTTCAACCATGAAAGGGATGAAGGCTACTCTCCCATGTCCTGAACCAGCACCCAGGGCAAAGGTAAGGCCCTGCCTTAGGCTTTTCAGGAGAGAAGCCCAGGAAGTGAGCCCATTACATTGATTGGGGGTCTTCTGTTTCCCTTACCTTTCCCCAACTTCTTCCAGTTTACACTCAAGAAAGGACGGAACTGAACAAAGTGCTATGGTTTTCACCAAAAAAAAATAAAATCTAAATTTAATTCCAGTCAATATGCTCGGTTTTAACAAGAAAAAGAAACCAAATTTACATTTAACAATGTTACTCTATTAAAAATCTCCGGAGAGCTTCTTTGGTAAATCACAAAACAACACTATGATCTAAGAAAGGAAGCACAGACTCCCGATTCGTTCCATTATTGTTAACACCAGGAGCTACTTTTTCCTCTTCTCAGTATGGGTAAATTACCAAAAGCAAAGTGCACTAGAAACACCAGGGGATTGCGGGTATGATCACCCGAGAAACTGATTTTTGAACGACAACTGGTAATGTTCAGCTCAACAGCATGAGTAGGAAGAGTGTTCAAAAGAACAATTTAAAGGAATCACAAGGAAGACATTTACAGGGAAACTTTAGGTCTCTATGTTTTTTGACTATTGCATAAAACTGAGCCAATCTGAAATTTCTCTATGACTATATTCAGTAGAACATAACCATATTAATCTTCAGTGGGCAATATTTTCAGGTTTTTGCCATTTCTCAAGGACTTAGAAGAACCCAAATAAAGCATAATATTTGGAAGTTCATTATTTTCTGGACAAGTGCAAATGATTGTGTATCCATGATGGAACTGTCCAAGGAGTCAAGTGGGGCGTCTTTGTGCAACCCAGATGAGTGTGCTATCTAGATCAGTCTAAGACAGTATTTTTATGTCTGGGCTGCCTATTTTGATTTTTGGTTGAGCAGCCTAGTGCAGGCTGATATATTACTGATCATCAGTCTTCCCCCCCACCCCCCCAAGGTATTTGTTATGAGTTTACTCCCCCTAAGGTATTTGTTATGAGTTTACTCTGCCAGGCACTGGTCTAAACTCTGGGGTAGATACAAGATAATTAGGATGGACACAGTCCATGGCCTATATGGGGCTCATAGTCTTAATCATAGTCATAGAAGCAGTGTGGCTCAGTGGAAAGAGCACGGGCTTGGGAATCAGAGGACGTGGGTTCTATTCCCAGCTCTGTCACTCGTCTGTTGTGTGACCTTGGGCAAGCCACTTAATTTCTCTCTGCCTCAGTTACCTCATTAGTAAAATGGGGATTAAGACTGAGACCCACATGAGACAACCTGATCACCTTGCATCTACCCCAGTGTTTAGAACAGTGTTTGCCACATAGTGAGCACTTAACCAATACCATATTTATCATTATAATTATTGTTAATCTCCATTTTACAGATGAGGTAACTGAGGCGCCGAAAAGTTAATTGAGTTGCTCATAGTCACACGGCAGGCAAGTAGCAGAGCAGGGATGAAAACCCAGGTCTTTCTGACTCCCAGGTCCACGCTATATCCACTAGGCAACACTGCTTTTCTGTAACGCTTAGCTTATTTGGAAAGCAGTTCATAATAATTTGCAATTCTTAATTGGAGTGCGCTTTGCATGTAGCAATTCTTGAATGATGTCTTATCAAGCTGGGCATATTACAGCCCGAGCTTCCCTTACCACAGGATTCAGCAAGAATATATAAGCCAACTACATTATTTCACAACCATTAAGGTTATTCAGTAAAAGAAAAGGGATATTTGCTCCCTCCCATCAAACTCAACATTTATTTGGTTGCAAAAGTCCTACAACCTCTGGGATTCTTGAGTTTTATAAATGCACCTAAAATCTGTGCCGGAAACAAATAATGCATCTGCTTCTCGATTCAAGGGTAAGCAAACATCTTGTACACCTGATTTTCAGGTGTTAAAATAAACAATGGCTCAAAAAACATGTCCAGAATGAACACTGCATTGATTAAATTGAGTCAATTCCTAGCCGGGCAGAAAGTAGCCAAGGAAATGCATTTAAAAAAAAACCTGGGGGCGCCTACATACTGCACTAATGAACCTTAAAGAGGTGATTTCTATTCCGGCACTACTGATTATTCTAATATAAATGGAAAAGTAGGTCATTCCATGTGCTCATAGCATGAAATGAGTAGAGAAGTAGTTGTGCAGTGCCAGATGACAACGAGACACCCCAAGGCTTTCTCATCTATTGCACACCCAGATAAATTTCTTTTGCATCTCAGGACATCAATGAGAACTTGATGTCTAAAAAGAGAGGATAAGGCAACTGTGAGGAGTCAAAAGATTATGGGAAATGTCATTCCCAAGAGGAGGGCTAAAGGAATACATATCCTAATCCTCCTTTAATCCCTTTTTATTGAAGTTTAACCTCCTACAGAGGTCTGAATGTGTCCACGACCAGACTCTACCCAAAAAACACTTGAGAGTTCTAGAGTAGCCTTCCTGAAGAGTTCTAAAAAGTTCAATTCTGGTCAGAGCCACAGGTTCACCAGAATTTATCAGTAATCATGGAACATGGATATCTGTCAACATTTTTCACTAAAACAATCAGGCATTGATGACAGTGCTCTGCACACAGTACGCGCTCAATAAATATGATTGATTGATTGAATGAATGAATGACCAGTGGCAGATCTGGGATTCAAACCCCCACCGCCTGACTTTCATTCACAAGCTCTCCCCTTCATATATGCTACTTTTATTACCCACTGAGAGCTTTCAGCATTTCCATCCAATACCTGTTCTCCTTCCTACTCCGACTGTGAGCCCCCGATTAACTTGTATCTACCCCAACGCTTAGAAAATTGCTTAGTGACCGTAGTAAACATCTTTCAAATACCATTATTATTGTTATTCCCAGCATGTTCCTTTATGCATCGGGAAAGCAGAGTACTAAGGAGCCATTAGGGTCCCCAGTTCAGTCCATTTTCTAGCAGTTCAGCATCAAACGTGAGGTCTGCGGGGCCGGACTTTGGGGCTGCACTGGGAATCAAGATAGTGTAACAAAGTCAGACCTAACTAACGTAACTAACATACCTCTCTTCTTATTTGCACAGTTGGATGTTGTGATCTGACCTTTTGGTGCCTGAGTTCCTGAGTTTTCTAAAAGTAATTCCTACTTAATAAGATAAAAATGATCTGTGAGTAATAAGTACCTTGAGCTTCTTAGAGACCACCAGGAAATAAATATGACTTTTATTGTTTTTTTATCATGATTATGCACCTCAGTTTGTAATAAAATCCTTGCAGCAGATGTGGCCACTTTCCCATTTCACACTAATATTGGGTATTCGAAATAAGATTAGCTGCCCTTTTCCCAAATCTCTGCAGTTTGTAAGAGACCCAGGATAGGCCATTACTCAATGAGCCAACAAACTACTCATAGTTCTCAGCCATTGTAATAAACCAAACAGGAAACCAGTGTTAAAGTTTGTGGTCCTGAAGAGAAGTCAATTATGTAAATGGCAAGAGTTCTAATGTCCAGGAAAATGAAAGAATCTTTTTTACCGATAGATCTGAGTTATCATCAGTCCTTTTCAACTTTCAATAGTATAGATTTTTGTATTTACCGGTGACCTATTTGAGATCATTTGTCCTTGATGTATTTCACTTTTCACAGTAATAATAGAAATAATGATAGTATTTGTTAAATGCTTAGTATGTGCCAAGCACTATTCTAAGCACTAAGAGGGATACAAGGTAATCCGATTGTCCCATATGGGGCTTACTTTCTAAATCCCCATTTTACAGATGAGGTAACTGAGACACAGAGAAGTTAAGTGACTTGCCCAAAGTCACACAGCTGACCAGTGGCAGGGCTGGGATTCGACCCCATGAGCTCTGACTCCCAAGCCCGTGCTCTTTCCACTGAGTCACACTGCTTCTCTAGAAAAAGTTTACTTTGGAATATATATAAATATCTACTGGCTGAGGAAAGAGATCAATGTTTTTATTACTTTTTTTAATGGTATCTGTTAGGCACTTACTATGTGCCAGGCCCTGTACTAAGCCCTGGGGCAGATGAGCTAATCAGGTTGGACACAGTCCCTGCCCCACATGGGGTTCACAGTCTTAATCCCCATTTTACAGATGAAGCAACTGAGGCACAGAAAAGTTAAGTGAATTATCCAAGGTCACCCAGGCCCTTCTGACTCCCAGGCCTGTGCTCTATCCACTAGGCCAAGCTGCTTCTCAGACACCTTTAGCACTGTTGAGAAGTTAGCCTTTTTCTCCTGGACTACTCGATTTCCTCCTCGCTCATAGACATTAGTACACATCCAGAAATATTTGGAGCCCAGTAGATAACTTCTATTATGACCGAGGCCTTCTCCTTTTTCAAAAACAAAAAGTGACTTTGTTGAGAAGATCAAAAACATATAATAGCAGCTTAACAGATGTCAACAATCAGCAACATCGAGGCAACCGACATCCAGGCTAGGGAAATGTAAGTGGAAATGGAAGCTGTTGAATCAGTTTTTCTCCCCTGCCACTGTTAAGCTGTTTATCATAAACTATCAGTGATGCAATAGAAGGCTACCATTTTTGAGGAATCTTTCTCCTCCCTGCCTTTTTCCCCTCTCTCTCCCTCTCCTGACTGCCAGCTCACACCTGGAAAATTGGGAGTTCCAGGAACTTCATTCTCAGAAAAAACAAAGCTACGATGTTTAGTTCACTTCACTCTCCACCCATCCCCAGTACAAAGCAGAGACAAAAAGAAAAACCATCATGTAGCCGTCTGCTAGCTTTCAATTCTTGTAAACAGAGTGAAACATGGAGAATATGGGGAAGAGATAAATATCACTTTCGGCCTTCTAAGGGAGTAATTCAAGCATCTCAGCAATATAATGGCACTAAAATGAGGAAGTCTTGAAAGAATATCAAGATACGCTTCTGGTTAATGGGAACTATTCAATTATAACAAAATCTCCCAGGAAAAGGTAAGGAGGTTCAACCACCTGGAACATTTAAAGTAGATCCTGTCAAAAAATCAAAACGGCATTTGCTTCATTTTTCACATTTGGGTAGGTTTCCTCCAAATATGGCTTCAGTGAAGAAAATAGTTCCACTCTCAACGCTGCTTCTGTATCTGTTTGGTAATAATTTTTTAGTGGCATTTGTTAAGCACTTATTCTGTGCCAGGCACTGTACTAAGCACTGGAGTAGAAACAGTATAATTGGTTTGGACAGCTTTCCTGCCCAATAAAGAGCTCACAGTTTTAACTCCCATTTTACAGATGAGGTAACTGAGGAAGGGAGATGTGACTTGCCCAAGGTCACACAGCAGTTAAGTGGTAGAGCCGAGATTAGAGCCCAGGTGCTCTGATTCCCAGACCCACGCTCTTTACTCTAGGCCAAGTTGCTTCTAATAATAATGACAATAGCAATAATAACGGCATTTGTTAAGCCCTTGCAATGTGTGGATTAGATAGAAGACAGTAAAATTAGACAGTCCCTGTCCTTCACAGACCTCACCTTCTACGAGGACAGGAGAACAGACAGCGTGGCTCAGTGGAAAGAGATGGGGTTTGGGAGTCAGAGGTCATGGGTTCGCATCCCGGCTCTGCCACTTGCCAGCTGTGTGACTTTGGGCAAGTCACTTAACTTCTCTGTGCCTCAGTTACCTCATTTGTAAAATGGGGATTAAGACTGTGAGCCCCACGTGGGACAATCTGATCACCTTGTATCCCCAGTGCTTAGACCAGTGCTTTGCACATAGTAAGCGCTTAACAAATACCACCATTATTAACAGACCTTCAATCCCTATTTTACAGATGAGGGAAATGAGGCACAGAGTATTTAAGGGACTTGCCCAAGATCAAACAGCAGAAAAGTGGCTGAGCAGGTATTAGAACTCTTGTGATTTCCAGGCCTGAGCTCTTCCCACTAGAGCACACTGCTTCCCAAGGGATATGGTAGTTCTGTTGGAAAGTAAGTGTGGAAGGGAAAACAGAAATATATGAGAGGTGAGAGATGTCATTGACTTCCACATAACAACCACATTCAACAGGAGACTGGAGTGAAATATGGATTAATTCAATCTCAGGGTATAACCAGGACATCAATCTCACCCACAACCCAAATTAATTTCCTACAATACTCCCTTTCCTCTCCTTAGGACTCTGAATTCATTACAGCTCTGTGAGTCAGGAGACTTGGATTCTAATCTAGACTCCACCTCTTGCCTGCTGGGTGACCTGGGACAAGTCATTTAATTTATTCATGCCTCAGTTTCCTCATCTATAACGTGGGGATTAAATTCAGTGGAAAGAACCTGGGCTTGGGAGTCAGATGTCATGGATTCGAATCCTGGCTCTTCCACTTGTCAGCTGTGTGACTGTGGGCAAGTCACTTAACTTCTCTGTGCCTCAGTTACCCCATCTGTAAAAATGGGGATTAAGACTGTGAGCCTCACGTGGGACAACCTGATGACCCTGTATCTTCCCCAGCGCTTACAACAGTGCTTTGCACGTAAGCACTTAACTAATACCAACATCATTATTATTATTATTATAATTGTTCTCTTTTTCCTTTAGACTATGAGCCCCATGTGGGTCAAGGACTGGTCTGACATGATTATCAGCCCTTGGGACCATATTTAATACAAGTAAGTGCTTAACAAGAACCACAGTTATTAGTATTATTGTACGTGAAAATAACCCAAGTTTTCATATTGTAGATAACGTATGAACAAAACAGATAGCTCATAACAAAGCTGATTATATGCATAGCATAGAAACACAGACAAACTTACACTGCAGTCTTAATTCTCCTGTAAATTTGGTTCTTATTCTTGGTTTGCTGAACGGTCCTAGAATCTAATTGATTGAGGATGCTGATCTTTTTTCTGCTAAGGATTTGTAAAAATTGGCAAGTTAGATTTTTGGATTTCTGGTTGGCAAAAGCAGTGTTTTGGGAAGAAAAAGCTTTGTTTTGTTAAACAGCTTTGTTTCTGCGATCCCTTGGTCTCAAACTGACAGAAAACAGAAGCGGAAGCAGCGATCGCTTGCCTCCTGCCTAATCTCTCCCAAGATTACTAGCTGTGAGGGTCTTCCTTTGTCTCACCTCACGTCCAGCCTGCTGTCTGGGGCCATGCTTGAACCACCTTCCTCCCCAGAACAACAGTGGGATAAGAAAAAAGGAGTGGGGCGATGCAATCTGTCAGTCAAGTGGAAGTGCTGCTTGACATCCTCACACATATTCGGAAGAGAGACTGTTGGTTGAAAACATTTTTCTTACTCCACTAGTCTGTGCTGCTTCCTCTCACTTCTTTCCCTTTCTCTGTTGCCCCTGCCCATTGATGTTATATACAACTTGACGTGATGATATCACACACACCCCCTGAGGGGACTTGTAAAATCAATTAATCACTTAATAAAGCACTTGGTATTCACCTCACTCTCAGCCCCATAGCACTTCTGTACTTATCCATACTTTTTTATGGCATTTATTAAGCCCTTCCTATGTGCCACGCATTGTAGTAAGCATTGGGGTAAATACAAGCCAATCAGATTGGACACAATCCATATCCCACATGGGGCTCACAGTTGTAATCTCCGTTTTACAGAAGAGGAGACTGAAGCACAGAGAAGTTAAGTGACTTGCTCAGGATCACACAGCAGACAAGTGGTGGAACTGGATTTAATCCATGTCCTTTTGACTTCCGGACTCACGTTCTACCCACTAGACCGCACCGCTTCTTTCACTATCTCAATGCCTGTCTCCCCCTCTAGACTTTAATCTTCTTGAGGGCAGGGACTATTCTATTCCCAAATTCTAAGCATAGTACTCTGCACAGAGTAAGTGCTCAATAAACATCTCTGATTGATTAATCCAAGGCCCCTCTAAGGCTTTATACAGCCTTACCATTGGGTAGGTGTAGAGGGAAACAGTAATGAAATATTTTGTTTTTTCACAACCCTTAGTTCCTATCTTGACATTTAATAGCACTTAAGATAATTTAGATGAAAACTAATATTAAAGTTAAACCATCTGCAAAGCCCTGGGTTTTATTCCAGATTTCTTTATTCTACATAGTTTTTCAGATGATACCAACTGTATCAAAAAAAACATTCATCCATTACATATGTAAAAGTTATTTGTCTTCCTCACTGGGAAGTGGGCAAGAGAAAACCACTTCAATTAGAAAAGGATTTGAATTGAAAATGTTAATTAGAATACCATGTGAATGCGTAGTAATGCGTAGCTCACTTTAATGTTTTGGAAGTTGAATAAAATACTGATGTTAATGGAATAAATAATGATTTGGGAGAACATCTTTTACAAGCACACTTCATCATTAATGTTTTCAGAATTCATTAGACTTCCATCAGATTAGGCAATGTGAAAAGGATGATCACTTCTAGACTTAAATTGAATGAGATGTTTTGGAAAAAAAGATGAATGCATTCCACTTCTACCAGAAAGTAGAATGATTAGAGTTTCATCTTTCTCTCTCTAGACTCTCCACTTGCTGTGGAAGGGTGGAATTGAAATGTTCCCAAAAGGCAAGCAACAGGTGGAGGTTGTGAGGAGCTTGTAAATTCTGCCAACTTAAAAATCCCTTCATTAATGCTGACTAAGAAGAGATAACTGTCTCTCCTGATTTCTGATTTTATATCAGAGTCCTTTGATTATGCTGCTAGTGGGGTTGGTATTACTCTGCATTTGCATGAGGGCAGATGAAAAGTCAGGTGTATCCCCAGTGCTTAGAACAGTTCTTTGCACATAGTAAGCACTTAACAAATACCACCATTATTATTATTAACAGACCTTCAATCCCTATTTTACAGACCTGGACCCTCCTGGATGATTACACAATTTAAAGATTACAGAATCAGACAATTACAAGAATAGAAAATAGGCAATCCGAAATGTCCCCTAGGAGCCTGAGAATGGTTTGGGAAACCTAACTTTGCTTTTTTTCCCTTGAGTAGTTGTGGCTTTGTCACAACAACTCTGCTTTTTGTAGCAGGTTCCACAGAGTAAGTAATGGCATAAGATGATAGTAGGTCTTCCTCTGAAAGTGCAGTCTGTTCATCTCTTCAAGTACAGTGTAAGCGCTTAGTACAGTATTCTGCACATAGTAAGAGCTCAATAAATACCAGTGATTGACTGATTCAAATAGAAACCTATCTGACCATAAATTATATGTTAATCTGTAAGATACACAAGTGAAGGAAGTTATATCTTAATTTCTAATCAGGGCTGTTCAAGCCCAGGATTTTAAAGATTTCCTCAAGCTAGCCCGTATTATTTGCATATCCCCTTCTATGTCACTGCCAAAGTAGTTCTTGACTTCATGGATTCCAGCTTTGACTGGAATGAATCCAACAGCTGAAAAGCGATGGTCTTGTGTAGGCCCAGAAAGAATACAGAGCCTTTCGCCTGATGAGGGATGAAGTAGAAAGAGGCCCCACTAGAAGTGGGTAAGAATAATTGTGGTATTTATTGATATAATACAACCCAACCCAAACATCTCACTCCTCTAATGCTAACCTATTCACTATACTTAATCTTGTCTTCCTCACCCCTGACCACCCCAACCCTTTTTTTAATGGTATTTTTTGAGCATTTACAATTTTCCAGGTACTGTACTAAACACTGGGGAAGACACAGATTAAAATGGTTGGATGCAGTCTATGTCCCATATGGGGCTCACAGTCTTAATTCCCATTTTACAGATGAGGTAACTGAGGCCCAGAGAAGTGACGTGACTTGCCCAGGGCCACCCAACAGACAAGTGTCAGAGCCAGGATTAGAACCCATGACCTTCTTACGGCCAGACCTGACCTCTATCTACTATGCCATGCTATTCTCTGATATGCTATAGTGCTTTTATCACCCAAGGTTTCTCACATTAATCATTTCATTTCAACCCTCACAACACCCCTGAGAGGTAGGGACATAAGGCAGATATTATTATCCCCATTTTACAGATGGAGAAACGGAGGGACAGAGAAGTGAAGTGACTCATCTACAGTAACACGGTAGGCTAATGGTACGACTCGGATTCAAACCCAAGTCTTCCGTCTTCTAGACCAGCACCCTGCTGCTTCGCCACACAGCATCCCATCTGTGGGCTTAGGGAATTGGTGAGGCCAGGTGAGACACTGTAAGTACCCTATCTCTGGTAAATTCAGTACAGGCAGAGGATAAACAGAAAGTGCCCCAGCTTGCTGTAGCCAAGCTATTAACATTCAAATCAAATATGATCCCCCTATAAAAATACAGCCTTGAAAAAACAAATGACATAGTTCAGTAGAGCTGCACAGAACAGTTGCAATTTGGAAAAAAAAAATGTATTAGGCCAGCATAGGTTTGTATAGATTTTGTGCCTGACAACAACTCACATCTGTTTCTCAGAAAGCTCTGTGTGAACCCCATGTAGGGGTGACAACTAAAGAACCTTTAAAAGCACTGCCTCCCACAGGAGATCATCAGGTCATTCTTTGGGTAATCTCTGGAAAGGTTTAGCTGCCCACTCTGGAGAAAATGTGAATGGAGTGCTAAGAATGTCACAGTCCACTTTTCCTCAGAACCTACAAAATGCCCAGCGGTTGCATGTGGAAGCTTGGTTGCCTAGAGACAGTCATCACGCACTCTCCATCGGAAAATACGCAAAACATTATGGTTTGGGGGCCATCCCAGTAGCACGATCTCTTCCTAACAAAAGGAGCAGAATTTTATCAAAGTAATCTGAACATCTCTTTAAAGGTTATTCTGATGGAGTCTTGTAGCTACATCCGGAACCATCAGTTAGGAGATATTAGGGAATGAGGGATATTCATTCATTCAATCGTATTTACTGAGCTCTTACTGTGTGCAGAGCACTGTACTAAGCGCTTGGAATGTACATTTCAGCAACAGATAGTGACAATCCCTGCCCAACAATGGGCTCACAGTCTAAAGAGGGGCTTGAAGATCTTGATATCTCAAGAGAGCTCAGGAAGATAGGAAATGATCAATTAAATGCAATTCAAGCATTGATTTCTCCAGCCATAGGATAGCAAACTGCCCTGCTGGCATGGCCAACTTTGGACAAAGATTTTTCACCATATATCCCTTAGGAAGAATCAGTTAGGATTTGGTGGGATGGGTAAAAGGAGGAGGAGAAAGATGACTCTGAGGTAACTGGTGTGAGATCCTGGAAAGACTGTGTTGTCCCTGCAGTAATAAATAAGAGAGAGGTGAGGGTTAAAAGGAAAGATGAGGAGCTCAGCTTTCAAATATAAAGTTTGAGGAGGTAAATATTTGGAGACAGAAGAAATCATGAGCTGGGAGAGAAGTGGGAGGTCACAGCAGTGGTTTTTAAGGACTGTCTATATGCCAAACACTATGTTAAGCACTAGGGTATATGGAATTACAAAGAAATCTCGGAGTTAGCTTCCTAAAGGTGGTAGGTAGTTGAAATCAGGAAAATGAGTGAATGAGCTTCCTGAAAGAGTCGAGAGTATTAGGAGAGAAAGCTATAGGCCCAGAAGTGAGCTTTGAAGGTGACCTATAAAAAGTGAGGAGAGGAAACAAAAGATACAGTTGTATTTGGATCACAAATATCAATCATGAAAAAATTTTTGAAACTCGTAATACATATACCCCATCCAATATCAATCAGTTATTGGTTGCGCTGAGGGTAAAGGTAAGAATAAATCTAGACTGTAAGTTTCTTCCAGGTAGGGATTGGATCCAGCTTCTCTATTGTATTTTCCTAAGTGTTTGGTTCAGTAAACAGCACACGGTATGTTGCTCAATACCGTTGATTGCTATTTCTTTCTAGGGTTAGTGCTCAATCTATTAACGGAGAGACTCTGCTCCTCAAGAGGCACTGTGGCTTTTCCCATTGTTTCTTAATGAGTTCTCTAATGTTATGCCGAAGAACAGCTCATTTTCAAGAGCCATAGATGATTAGTTATCTTAGTGAAAATAATGGATAACTTGAATAAAAAATGGCAGAAGGCAATCTAAGAGGCTCATTCCGCTATCATGGTGACTAACCATACTGTAGAGATAATGACCACATTTTAATTCTTAATTAGGTGGAGAGTCAAATGTAATTATGAAAAGTCAGAATGAATAATCATATTTTTCGGGGTAAACCAAGTGGAATAAGTCACTCTTCAAATGAGTTGTTCATAAAAAAAGGTTCTTTGAAAATGAAATAAGTTTTGAATAATGATGCCACAATATCATTTTTGGGACAGAATAATTGCTGCACAAACTGGTTTGTTCTAATATTTAGCTCAAGATCAAGTTATCACAACAAGCTTTTACAGATATTTAATTGGGATAAAAGCAGAATAAAAGTTTACTGTTCTATGCTTATTAATTTACTTGCTTAGCAACCTCTACTTTTATATTTGCATTGACAATACTTTTTCAAAAATTATAGTTATTTCCCTCAAAAAATCCCGGTCCCAGTACCTCAGCAGCACAGTAAGATACATAGCAGTAAGAATCACCATTAATGACAATTCTTATTATACTATAGATTAAGAATTTACTATGTGCCAAGATGTCTATTATTTTGTTTTCTTCTTTTCCCTCTTCATTCCCTGATCATCCTAAAACCTCTACTCTAAGTCAGTTGCCTAATCGCTGGTTGTTGTACATTATCACAACCTGCCCTCTGTGTCTACTTCCCAACTGGTTTGAGATCTTGCATCGTGCGGTGTTTAAAATGCTCCCTCAGTCCTGGACTAAGGCAAAGACTTTAGGGGATGTTGCTCAGACCTTTGGTTAGGGTTGGGACCCTCCAGCCCCAGGATCGCAGGACTTGAGTCACTGTGACTCACTGTGAAGCAATTTCCTGTCAGGGTGATGTATTCCACTGCCACCATTAACTACTGAACAGAAGGAGGATAAGAAGAGAAGCAGCATGGTCTAGCGGAAAGAGCATTCACAAGACAAAACACAAAAAAAACACCATCAAACGTCTCTGTGTCCTAGGGATTCTTGAAATTATCCCTGCCCAGATATCTGCTTAGATAAACTAAATGGTACCCCTTAGGATAAAGAAAAATGGTCATTACTGTTGCACAGTCCCAGTAGCAGAGGTCTTTTTCCACCCTAAAATCAGGACATAACCTCAGCACTTCATGAGATAAGGCCCCCCCAAATCATAAAACATAAGTAACTCTAGCTTCAAGGATGAAATAAAACAATAACCTTTGCCCAGCCCTGGATAAAAACAAAATTTCAATTAAACAATCAATAAATAGTATTTATTGAACACTTACTGTGCTCATGGCATTGTACCAAGCACTTGGGAAAGTCCAGTACAATAAAGGTGGGAAAACATGTTCTCTGCCCACAATGAGCTTTGCTAAATGCACCAACTAGGGAACCAAATCGAGGTTATTAATTACTGTGGGAGAAGGAAAAGCCATTGAAAAAGTGACTACAATTTTAAAGATTGACCTTTTCAATCTGTGGTTAAAATGGATTTGGGGAAGAAAAGCTTTAGAACTGCCCTGAAGCTTTCCAATCATCAACTAAAGCACTTATTTCCTTCATTTAGTAAAGAAAAATGCCCGATACTAAATCTGTGTAAATTCTCTCATATAGTGTGTCACAGAGCTTTCTAAAAAGTTACAGGCTTCATTAAAAGAGCATGTATAATTAAATATAAAGAAGGCAATTGGTAGCAGCAGGGAGTTAATGCAAATGACATCAATGGTTCTTTTACAGTGGACTTAATAGTCTAAATATATGTTGAGCTAAATCTTTCCTTGGGGACCGTCAAAAAACATAAATCACAAGATGCCATGAAATTTTTAGTGCCCAGTTCATGAGCGAAGAACATCATAGAGAGCGGAAAGGATAGATTAAGACATAGCAAGCCTGCTTTTTTAAGCTGATTATAACAGGCATAAGCAATAGAATGCTATATTTTAAAAATCAGTTTCTTCTGCATCAAGAAGAAATTAAGGCTGTCAATAAGTTTCAATCAATCAATCAATCCATTGTACTTATTGAATACTTTCTGTGTACTAAGTTCTTGGGAGAGAGTACTAAGCTCTTGGGAGAGTACAATATAACAGAGTTGGTATGCACATTCCCTGCCCACTACAAGCTTACAGTCTAGAGGAGGGGAAAGACATTAATATATATAAATACACATAAGTAAATGGTATTAAGTGCAAAGCCTCATACTAGATATTTTGAAGCTTACCACACAGATAGTAGATACGATTCCTATCCCGAGGAGCTTGCAGTCTAGTTGATCTTCTGAAAATAACAATAATAATAATGTTGGTATTTGTTAAACACTTACTTTGTGCAGAGCATTCATTCATTCATTCAATAGTATTTATTGAGCGCTTACTCTGTGCAGAGCACCGTACTAAGTGCTTGGAATGTACAAATCGGCAACAGATAGAGACATTCTCTGCCCACTGACGGGCTTACAGTCTAATCGGGGGAATCAGACAGACAAAAACAATAGCAATAAATAGAATCAAGCACTGTTCTAAGCTCTGAGGTAAATACAGGGTAATCAGGTTGTCCCATGTGAGGCTCACAGTCTTCATCCCCATTTTACAGATGAGGTAACTGAGGCACAGAGAAGTTAAGTGACTTGCCCACAGTCACACAGCTGACAAGTGGCAGAGCCGGAATTAGAACCCATGACCTCCGACTCCCAGTTGTCATTCTGCTCATCTCTTTCCTCCTTTCCCTCCACGTCAAGCAAAAGCTTCTGACCCATATGCTTCAAGGTGAGAGCCACTAGCTTTTTTTTTTTTCTAGGTAGACATGTTCCCTAGCCACAAGCTTACAGTCTAGAGGACTGGAATTCTCGGCCTATTTCTGAAATATACCAAGGAGCAGCCTCACCTCCCCCATGAAGTCTTCCCTTACCCATTAATTTAGATTGCAACATCCATGACTCATTTTTCAATCAATCAGTCAATGATATTTGAGCACTTACTGTGTGCGGGGCACTTTACTAAGTACTTGAGAGAGTGCAATATAACAGAGTTGGTAGACATGTTCCCTGCCCACAAAGAGCTTACAGTCTAGAGGGGGAGACAGGCATCAAAATAAAGTTTAGATATGTAGATAAGCAGTGTGGGGCTGAGGGAGAGGTGAATAAAGGGTGCATACCAAAGTAGAAGAGCAAGCAGTAGGCAGTGGGAAAAGAGGAAATGAGGGCCTAGTCAGGGAAGGCCTCTTGGAGGAGGTGTGCTTTGCAGACTTTGGAGCTGGGAGGTGCGATCGTCATTTTTTACTTACCACACTACTCACTTGTAAAAGCCTAGTTTATGGATTCTTTCAAAGATAATTCCACTTTCCCATGTGTCTTTACTCTTACAAACTATTATTGTCTGCCTTGTAATACAATCATCTTCACCTATCTGTACTGTGGAATGCTTCATCAGTGATTCATCAGTCTTAAAAATCACTCTGGGTCCCTGTAGAGGTTCCCTTTCTGGCTACTCTTTCAAGTGGATTAAACAGGCCCATCCCTGACCACTAAAAGACCTTCTCACAGGCCTGCCTCAATGGCCATGTAATGAGATATTATCAGGAAGTCCCCTAAGCTATTTTAGAAGACACCTCTTTAAACCAAGCTTCAACAACTTCAATTGATATTTTTTATTGCCCTGGGAAGCTACCCCCATCCCTAGGCTCCAAAATCTCCCTAATGCAAAAGCTGGAACTATACAAAATGTGAATCCTTGCCCAGCGTTTCTCCCCCATCAAAAATCAGAAATTGCAGCTTGCTATTATCATATTTTCTGGTGCTACAATTCACCCCATTGATCCATATCCCGACATATCATTTCTATAAATCCTGACCATTCATTCATTCCTTCAACCGTATTTATTGAGCACTTACTGTGTGCAGAGCACTGTACTAAGCAGTTGGGAAAGTACAATACAATAATAAACAGAAACATTCCCTGCCTAATCAATCTGAAAACTCCTTAGCTTTCACTGCCACTGAAATGCAAGATCAATTTGGTTTCTGGAACAAGATAAGAGCAAGGAGGAACCAAAAGAACCAGAAAACACTTGCTAGTGTAGATGTGCTTTGATAAAAACTAGCTTGGAGTCGTAGAGTTAATGTTTTCTTAGGAAACCGAGAGGAAAAGAACAGTATTGAAAGCATTAGCTACTAGAGAATAACCAGAGGGGACATAGGGTTCATTTCATACCCATTTCAAAAGCTCAGATTATTTCCCAGGATGCCTCAGAAAGAGTTTCTCCAGCACCACAGCCAGAGGATCTTGAAGCAAATGAGTAAAATGCAGCTGTAACAAAATCTATTGAAAACAATGAGATTAATGTCACATTATTGGATGCTCTTAAAGAGCCATTGGGGAAATAAAGAGAAAAAAAGGATGAAATTAAGGAGGAGGAAATGATTTAAAAATAAGCGATATAGATTTTCAAAATAAGCACTTAAAATATGTAAATTTAAATAAGGATTTAAATGCTCAATTATTTTTAACACATTCAAAATAGACGTCACCACTGAAGGAAATAATAGATGGCTCCGGTGGCCATATATTTCGCATCACGCCTCACATTTCAGAAGTGTTTAGAATGTAGTCAGAAGGGAACCAGCACAGCCTAGTGGAAAGAGCACTGGCCCGGAAGACAGAGGACCTGGCTTCTAACCCCAGTTTTGCCATTTGCCTGCTGGGTGACCTTGGACAAGTCACTTAACTTCTCTGGACCTCAATACTACCATTTACAAAATGGGGATTCAATATCTGTTCTCCCTCTTACTTAGACTGCGAATTCCATGTGAGACCTAATTATTTTATAACTACCCCAGTGCTTAGTACAGTTCTTGGTACATAGTAAATGCCTAGTACCATCGTTATTATTATTATTACCATTATTATTATTAAGGTTGCAGGACACCAAAGTCTGACTAGGAGAATCGAGGGCTCATTCACTGAAAAACACTCAGGGAGACAGGGGCAGGACAAGAAGACTGGAAAAGGAAAAAAACGACAGCAGGGGTTCCAATACCCTGCCACTATCCTGCTTTTGGGTTGTTGGGGAAACTCACCATCTGAGATATTGTTGCTGAGTCTCCACTTAAATGCAAAAATTGAAGCTGATGACAAGTTGCTGGAAACTTAAAAGAAGAGTGATGTTCTCCTACTAAGTTCTTACTTCAACCACAGCATTGCATTTCATTTAACATACCTCCAGAACCTGTTAGCGCACAGGCAATCCAGCTAGTAGTATTACTATTCATAAACTGTTTCACGTGTGCAGTGAATTGTGATCAATCCAGGGGAAGTATAAGGTAATCAGATCAGACAGTGCCTTTCCCATAGGAGACACTCAATTTAAGAGGTTGGGAGAGCAGGTATCTTATTCCTTTTATACAGATGAGGAAATGGAGACTCAGAGAAGTTAAGAGGTTTGCCCTGGGTCCTGCAGCAGGCTAATGGTAGGGCTGGGATCAAAACTCAGGTCACCTGATTCAAAGTTCCACTCTCTTTCCACTCAGTGCCTTGCTTTGATTCACCAACACACAATAGGAAGAAAAGGTGAGCATCTCTCTTTTATTCTCTCTTCCAGCAGTCTGAAAAGAAACAATTCAAAGAGGCTGCTGCTTCAACCCTTTGAAAATGCCCTGGAATATGTACTCTTGGTGACAAGAGGCTATCTTGGGAAAGAGGTTTGGAAGACTATCAGCACTGGAAATCACAAACACTCATCAGTTGTCAGTATGCCTCATTTTTTGAACACAGAAGCTGGGAAACTTTTGCTGTTCTATTTCTAAAACAAGCCTTTTGTGGAAATCCATTTTTAGGACCTGCTGTATTATAAGTCCATGAGTTTGACACTAGTTCCGGGTGTGTCAGACCAAGATAACCAGGTTTCTCAGGCATTTTGAGCATTAAAGCAGTAGGATTAAATGAAACTTTTATATACGGGATATTTATAGCCTAAGCCATAATCTTCATGTTCAGGGAATTTCATTTGCACAAGTTCTATTAATATTAATAGGGGATGGCATGAGTAAATCCTATTGCACTGATTGTATATTTTGGCCCTGTAAATTACAAATATTCAATAATTGGGGTCAGGCACCATTTCTTTTACTGCTATTTTACGTGGTCAAATGACTAGTAATGAGTGCAATATTTCTTAAGCACTTACTATGTACCAAATATTGTAATAATCCCTGGCCTAGATACAAGATAATCAGACCCCACATGGGGCTCACATTCTAAGTAGGAGGGAAAACAGTTACTGAATCCCCATTTTGCAGATGAGGGAATTGAAGCCCAGAGAAGTTAAGTGAATTGCCCAAGATCACACAGCATGTAAGTTGAGGATCTGGGGTTAGAACACCGTCCAGAGGAGGTTGTTGATAGTCCTGCAAACTGCAGCAGTTTGCCTCGGAATGTTTCATCTAGCAGTGTTTCAATTACAACTCTTACTTATGTGAAAAATATTTCAGTGAAAACTGCCAAAATAAACCAAAGACTACTCAGGTTATCAACCATGGTTTGAGCTATGGTCACTTTCAAATGGCTTTAATTGTTTGGAAATGTTAAAACTGGAACCATTTTCATCATATCTGAGTTAATCATCCTATTTGTTCAAACTGTCCTCTTGTCATCAAAAAGTATTAGCAAATTGTTTGGTGCCCAATCTGAAGAAGAGATTAAGGGAAAAGCAAACAAAATGCCCATGACTCCCCACAAAGCAAAAGGAAGTCATTCTTTTCTTGTTAGTGTTCTGTGCTTCTAAAGAGCAGTCTTCCTGGAAGGTTGTGGAGAGGGGAGGAGTATGTAGTTTATGCATTTAATGTAGCCTATATCTTCTGCTTCAGACAGTGAGCACTTATCCACATGTGTCTGTGTAGCTGACATGTCCAATTCAAAACCTATGACATGTCCTAGTGAAAAGAGCATGGGCCTGGCAGTTAGAGGACTTGGATGGATTCTAATTCCAGCTCTGCAACTTGTCTGTGTGACCTTGGACAAGTCACTTCACTTCTCTGTGCCTCCATTTCTCCCCCTATAAAACACAGACCCAAAACCTTACCACCTCCTAAACTGTGAGTCCCCTGTAGGACAGGATCTGCGTCTGACCAGATTAATTTATATCTATACCAGCTCTAAGAACAGCACTTCACACATAATAAATGCATAACAAATACCGTAATTATTATTACCATTCTCATCAACATTCTTTGCCTGTAGAGACAGCTCCTTGCTTAACTAATGGGTTTATCCTGCATAAGGTCTTCCTCTGACTCTCCTAATTCGTTCATTTTCACGAATCCTTTAATCAAGAAGAGCAATGCCTTTCGTCATTTCTGCTTGCCAGGTGAGCCGTTTGTTGTAGTGGTCTTTCCACTGTCCAATGCTAGATCAAACTGTTTGACCTTCTGTGTTTCACTGTCTTTAAAATGTTAATTCTGCCCTTCCAGCTTGGAAGCAGCTTGATGTAGCAGGTAGAGTATAGCGGGTAGAGCACAGGCCTGGGAGTCAGAAGGTCATGGGCTCTAATCCCAGCTCGGCCACTTGTCTGCTGTGTGACCCTGTCACTTCACTTCTCTGTGCTTCGGTCACCTCACAGGGATTGAGACTGTGAATCCCATTTGGGAGAAGGATCGAGTCCAATCTGATTCACTTGGATTCCCCCCACCCCGGCCCAGCACTTAGTACAGTGCTTGGCACATAGTAAGAGCACAACAAATACCACAGTCTGTAAAAAGGGTAATATCTGTTCTCCCTCCCCCTTAAACAGCGAACCCCATGTGGGGCAGAATAACACTTAGCCCTGTGCTTGATGGACAGAAAGTACTTGACAAATGTCCCAATTGGTTTTATTTTTTTTTAGTACATTTGCCTGCATCAGTGAGCACACAGGGCTCTAAAGTTGGGAAGATGATTTTTGACTAGGTTCGCCATGGGATTCAGTCATGTGACTCAACCACATGTGTGAAGTCATTGCTACAACCATAAATTGAAGTCCCAAGAGGCAATTCAGCCACTCCTGCAGACATGTCCCATTTAGACTTTCAAATCAGAGTGGGAATGAAATCTTATGAAACCGATGAATTAGATGAGCAGCTGCAAATCCCTGGAGCCATCAGAATGGCTATGCTGCAGCAATAGTGCATTCAGCCTTCATGAGAGTCTGTAACTGCTGCTCATCTCCCTCCAAATCAATGCAGGCTAGGAAATGTACTGCTAGCACGTTCCAAGTGCCCTCGAATTAAAGTATTTATGCGGCCCTCTTCAAAAATTGACATCCAGAGTTTTAGCTGCCTTGTAGCAGTTTAGCACCTTCGGGCAGCGTCGGCTAAATGCCAGAGTTAGGGGTGGGGAAGTCTTCTGGGAATGGACTACCTAAGGACCCCCAGGGAAGCAGGGGGATGGTGGGGCAGAAAGACCTAGAAGCTCCATGTCAATTACACAGATGTGCTGACAGAGATGGCCCATGGGTATGACACTAATGGTTTGTGGCTCCTAAATTGCCAATCCTGTCTGTACAGAGCATGAGGCCAGTTGATCCTGTCTGTACAACGCCCTGAGCATTCATCAGTATATGCTTTGACTCATGCAGATTGTAATTTTTCTTACAAAAGAGTTATCCGTTAATGTAACTAATCAATGCAGGCTATGGAAATGTGCAGCCTAGACCAGTACCGTGAAGCTCTGGGCTAAGGACACATTTTCCGTTCCACGCAGCCACCTCAATACAACTGCCAAGCATGCATGTGCCTACACACACACCCCTTCTTTGCTACTCCTGCCCATGGTAATGGTTATCAGATAGAGTATACTCAGTCCTCTCTACCTCTGTTCCATCAGAAGCAGTTAAATTGTGCTCCCCTCTTCCCCAAATGAAACAATTGCAGCAAAATTGCTTCATTCTCAGAACAACTCCGACTTGAAACTGCCCAATAAGAGAACCACCAAACAGGCATTAACACAAGTTTTGGTGATCATTTTGCATAATCCATCTCATCACGATAGCCTATCGGTAAGTCATTTTCAAACAGAAGAAAACAGGAACTTGGAACTGTGGTTATTTTTGTTGCCAAGCACTTAATTCCCTTATTTTAGAGAGATGGAAGTAGGAAAATAACACTGTGGTTAGCCTCAATCACTTTTGAATCCTAACCACCGCCCCAATCAAGGCTGAAGAGTATGGTCAGCATGAACAGGAAATTATGGTTCATAAAATCCCACAGTGCAGGATGAGGGGGCCCCAGTTGAACCTTGAAGGTGTCTGTGCAAACCAACTAAAGGAAACGCTTCGCGCAGTGGGTCATAACCACAGGAAAATCTGAGGGCAAAGGCATCAGGTTTGAGAAAAGTTTGCATCAACCCATAGACAAGAAATCCATAATGGATTATTAGAGAAAAGCTTGGACCAGAAAGAGGAAAAATGAAAGATGTTTAGGATACCTTAGGACAGGATAGTGTTGTCTGTGATGGTCACGATGATAAAGTCTCCTATAAAGAATGACAGATGAACCTCTGTCTTGAGATTTCAGAATTGGGCACATGCTCCAAGGAGTTCATTATAGTGGTAGTTGGGAGTATGAAATTACTCTCTCATTCTTGCCAGTCATTTTTTCTGCTGGGGCACAGAATGGAGAGTAGATGGGTCGGGATGCAGCATGGTGTAAGGTGCATGAAAAGGTTTTTTTTTTGGTTGTTTTTTTAGTCCAGTATGTAAGATCTATTTATAGCGGGAGTGACTGCAGCACAGTGCCAGTGGCAGGCTTTAGCACCCTAATCCAGCCTGCAGTTGCTTTCATAACCACTGAGATCTACGTTAGCTAATTATTTTTCAGAAAATCCTGAATATCCTAGAATATCCTTTACTCTTCAACTTTCACCGCTGATGACCTAGCCCTGGCAGACATTCTCCTTCTTGAGCTGCCGGGACAAGAACATGGGACTCCATATTACCAGAGCCATGCTCTTTCCACTGGAACAGCAACACAGCTAAGATAACTTCGAATCATTAGGATGAATGCCAGTGAGGGCTGACATCACACTGCACCCCAGGTATCCTGTCGTCACTGTCAGATATAGAATGCTGGTCTGGACGGACCCTTGGTATAACCTGGAAGTGATATTTCGTATGTTCAGTTCTCAGTATTTCTGATTAAATTACTGGCAAAGAATATGGAATCATTTACTTTTGTTACAAGGACAAGTGATGGTGCTGACCAGGAATTTTCTCACTTAATGAGTAACCCATTTTAGCAATGCAAGCAACAAAGCCTTCTGGGGTTTCAGAAAAGCACAGTGATTGTGTTTTTCTGTCCTCAACCCTGAGCGCAGCTCTCCTTCCTGGCCCACCTCACTTCTATTTCTCTTTTCTAGCTCCCATTGTGAGGATATAATCACAACTGCCATCAAACATTCATCTCAAACCAAAGCGAACCGGTTTGTTCGATGAAGAATGGCCGCTGTAATTCCCAGAATTGAATTAAAAAGGAATCGAAGCAACTCAAGGACAGCCTCAACAGGAGAGCCTAACAAGAAAGTTTGGAAGCAGCTGGCAGCTGCTGGACCTGCTCTAAAAGAAGCTCTGCTGAGAGCATAGAAAGGAGGACAGAAAGTCCAAGAGAAAAAAAATAACTGGCCTGGTGAAACCATAATCTGGCCAGACCTATTTCTGCCTGTGTTGCTCTTTGTCCACATGATCCTTCCTGTTTAAGACAAGGTCCATGAAGTCTCCTGTTTAGGGTCAGTGGACCTTCAGGGATTGAGTGATGCAGCTCTCTCCTGATGTGAAACTAATGAAAAATAATAATGATGATGATGATAACAGACATGGCATTTATTAAGAACCTACTGTGTGCCACAAAATGTACTAAGTGCTTGTGTAGATATAAGTTAATCTGATCTAATCTTTCTCAAACTTGTCTATCTTGCCTTTCACTGCTTGTCCATGTCCTGCCTCTGGTCTGGAATGCCCTCCTTTTACATATTCCTCAGATAAGTACTCTCCCTCACTTCAAACCCTTACTAAAGACACTTCTCCTCCAAGAGTTCTTCCCTCACTTAAGCCCTCTTTTCCTTTTCTTCCAGTTTCTTCTGCATCACCCTAACTTGCTCTCTTTATTCATCCCTCCTCCCAGCCCCATGGCACTGGGGTACATAACTTATTTATATTAATGTTCGTCTTCCCCTCTAGACTATAAGCTCATGGGTATCAGGGAGTGGGTCTATTATACTATCATATTGTACTCTCCCAAGCACTTAGTACAGACCTCTGCACATCATAAGCACTCAAAAAATACATTTGACTGATTTCCCTAACACAAACTAAGAAGCAGTGTTAGGTAGTGGAAAGGGTATGGGCTAGGAATCAGAGGACTTAGGTTCTTATCTGGCTCTGCCATTTACCTGCTGTATGACTTTGAGGCACAGAGATGTTAAGTGACTTGCCTAGTTACCTCCTGTAAAATATGGATACCTATTCTCCCTCCTACTTACACTATGAGCCACATGTGGCATAGGGACTGTGTCTGACCTGAATATCTTATATCTACCACAGCCCTTAGAAGAGTGCTTGCAAATACTAAACCCTTAACAAATCATAATATTATTATTGTTATTAATATGAGGAGGAGGAGGAGAAGGAAGGAAGAAAGAAAGAACAGAAATTTTAACCCAAAATAAGGAAATTGAGGCACAGAGAAATCAAGTGACTTACTCAGGCAAGCGGCTCAGACAGATTAGTCTTCTGACTCCCAATCCTATGTTCTTTTCACTAGGTTTCGTTGTTTCCCAGCATGTCCAGTATTTGGCTAACACTCTCTGGGAATAGCTGGGTGTTCAAAGTAGAGGAACTCTGAGGGTTCTGGAGGAAGAGGAAGGGTGCAAAAAACCCATCAGTTGGATACACCAGAAGAGCTTAAAGGTAAGTGAGGGTTGTCACAGAGAAGAGAGAGGAATGGACCTTCCGGAAAGAGACTTGGCTAAGGAACAGGCCAGAGAGCACCAGGTGTTCAACTCCTACACATTTAGACATAACACATCAGAACTTAACAGAGGCCCATGATCCTCCACAGTAAAGAGAGCATTCTCATATCAGCAGGAGAAAAAAGCAACAATTCTGAAGATCAGAAAGCTGAGGATGGCAGCCCCCTAGAAAAAGAGGAGATTGTTAGTGAGAAGCGACTTCATCTCCCAGCAGAAAAAGCAGTGCTCTCCTCCCAGCCCAATGCTGAGCCTTAGAAAGAATACTACCTTCCAGGAACCCAGCCCAGCTCTAAAATGGCGTGGAGAGAGTGGAGGACATCACCTGTCTTGAATACTACTAATCCAGGTTTCCCAGCCAAAGGGGAAGAAGGCTCACCTGGAGCATATACAAGGTTGTAGGACACACTGATTCAATTCTTATTAATTGAAGAAATATGATCCTTGGAGGGAGGAATTACAAGATGACCATATTCAAGGTTATAAGAGAAGGGAAGCGAGAAGCCAGAAATATTTTTAAATGAGCATTAGAAAAGCAAGTTGTGAACCAAATTAGAGCACTACAAGGTATCAAGCAACGGGAAGAAAGGTTGATAGAAAAGTAAAGGATGTGGCCATTCTTGTCCTTAAGATCCTTAAATTGAATGCTTCAAACCAATAACATTTGCTGAAAAATAAATATGATAGCAGACCATCCCATTAAACCCTTCAGGCCCTTGAAAAGAGTTAATCAATCTAACATCAATGAGGAACAATACATAACAATCCATATATTCTGCTGTCGACGAAGCACTCTTCTTACACATCTGGAAGGCCTGCTTTCAAGTTGAACAAAGTTGTTGAAAGCTACCTGAGAGCAAAATAAATGGAAAACTGAGCAAAAGCATGAAAGAACTAGGAGAGAGATCATGAAAGGCAAAAGAGTGAATGAATCCCGAGCTTGGGCCTGATTTTCAGGGAAGAGTGTATGTGATTTTAGAACTGAGGTAGCAATTTCAGATCCTGAAAGTGTTAAGGCAAAACGTAACAGAAAATGAAAACCCCTGAGTTCTTTTCCTCACTCACCACTGCTAGTTGGCCATTAGATATTTGCCTAAAACTGATCATCAGCTATATCCAGAGCTAATTTCTGTATGATTTCAGGAAATGTTATTTGACCACTTTGTTAATACACCATCAGCTGTCTGTAGTGATGTACAGGCACAGCTGAACCTGAAATCATCACACTTGGCATGACAATTCCAAATCAGCTCTACATGGGTGAGCAGAAAGTGCTATTTTAGCCCTAATACTGAAAATTACAAAGACCCTCGCTCTTGGGAAATTCAGAAAACAATGCCTCAAATTCACTAATTTCATTAAAATTCATTAAATCCACAATGAGTTTCAAAAACTAATTGTGAAAGATGATTCCCATTATAAAAACAAGCAAAACATTCTTCTGATGGATGTCAGCCTGGGGAAATGGTACCACCCACAAAAGGAGCTCCATGTAGGAATGAAACAATTTGAAAGAGGAAGAGAGAAATCAATAAAGACCCACCTGGACACTGAAATGGAAAATTGGGACTTTGCAGCTAAAGCTAATCTCACCAGGACTGAGATTTCAGATTAGCCCTGGAGCTCCTGGCAGAAGCCTTTCCAAGACAGAGAGAAAAGGAACTACTAGGCATCCAGCCCCAATAAAAAAGCACAAGTTGAATAATTCTGGATCTGCCAAACAATAACTTATCCCACATTAGATAGGATACATTTAAATATTTGTTTCCTTCCAAACTTACCTCATAACATGGAAAAGGATGATTTTAAGAAAAATACAATTACAATACTCAACTTTGAAATCCCTTATAGCTCCTGTTCCTGCCCAAAATCTCCACTGTTAATCTGCTTCCACCTAAGCAGCCTTTGGAAGATGGTGAGGTCTTATAAAGAAAGGGCATCCTTCATTTGCTTTCTGTTCTCTCCCCGAAATGGCCAGGCCTTGAAGCTTTGAAAACACTCTACCACTGTGTCTCCACCTTACTCCATCTGCATTTGTCCAACCTTCATCCCAACCAGTTAATGGGGACCTCCTTCTTCAGAAGAGCTGTAAAGTGACAACAGTGACTGACATCATTAACCAGGAGCATCCAGCTTAAAACTCTACTTCTTCCCCTAATAGACTGTGGATCTGGGGAGAGTAGGCAAGCTAGGAAATGATGAATAACTGTTATCTGACATGGGATTTCTCACTCTGTTTCCTCAGTGTACTTCCTGAACTCATCCGTGATTCCCAATCTCTGTGAGTTGAAGTAGCACTGAAGTGACAAACTCAAGAGTAAAAGCATCAACCTACTTCTAGCCCCAAGTTTTCCTTCAACTTCCAGGAACAACAGCTGTTCATGTCAGAATCGATCTGATTTCCTACTTCCTAGTCCTTATTCTCTTACCTGGAAAAGAAAAAATGAACCAGTTTTTGACTGCCTGGGATCAAACACACTGGACAACTCTTCTCATCTATAAGGAAGTAATATCAATTGATATAGATGTCAAGATGAATCCTACTTTTCTATATCTGTTTTTAATAGGTTTCATTCATGATATTACAAGAGTATTATCAATTAATCAATCATATTTATTGAGTGCTTATGTGTGCCAAGCATACTAAGAACTTGGGAGACTAAAACAATGTAATAGAGTTGGTAGACATTCCCTGCCCACAATGAGCTTAAAGTCTAGAGAACACATTAGGACGGCCAGGTCATTGTACAAGCAAAGAATCTATAATTCAATCACTATGACAGGATTGAGTAAACAAAAATTGATTTGCAATAGTGCTTTGATAAAGGAACCAACTGCATTTCATAAAAAAAAAAACCACTGGACTTTGTTCCCCATTAATTAGTGGGTTAACGCTGGCGAAATGCTTAATTTGGAAATATATAAAACCTTGGGAGAAAATCTTTCCATCTTTTCCCTCCCACCTTGTTATCACAGCATAGTCAATAAAGACTTTTTCACATTGCCAGCAAATCTCATGTTCAAAGTTAAACTTGGCTCAAGGGAAGCATTATGCTCCATCCAAAAATAAAAATAATTTCATTTCAGAACATTGGACTTGGTCCTATTTATGGCACACTGGGCAGAGAATGTACATCATTACTACTGAACATATAACAAAATTCAGGAAAACAAGGGAGACTCTGATAATTTACTCAACTTGTTTCTTTTCTTGAAAAGAGAAAATAACCTAATTCTCTACAAGGTTCTTGACCTTTTAAATTGGGAGGTATTTATTCCAGGAAACAAAATGGAGGGAAGTGAGGATAGTGAAAATTCAAGGCCATGATAATACAGCTGTGCATGTCATAGGGGTTTCACTGTTCAAGAATCCAGCTAGATTTCCTGGATGCCTCCTTGGAATAGACCAGAACTGGACCAACTTCATACTGTGGATCTGATGAGTTCTTCTTGGTCACAGTCAATCAATCACATTTATTGAGCACTTACTGTGTGCAGAGCACTGTTCAAAGCGCTTGGATGAATACAATGTGACTGAGTAGACAGGTTCCCTGGCCCCAGTGACCTTACAGTATGGAGGAGCTTAGAGTCTAGCTTACAGTCACACGCTTTAAGATACATAAGCTTCATTTTCTTGCTCTTGCTGCTGTATTGGACCATGAGACTCTTATAAAAATCTTCACTCTTCCTATCATGACAGTGAAGTTTCTGTGTCTTTGTCACCCTGTTAAAAATGAGAGAGCTTTATTAACACCACCACAGTCACCTTCATCGAGCACTTCTGTCCCAAGTATTGGAAAATACTTTAAAGTAGGAGCCACAGTCCCTGTCCTTAAGGTGTTTAAATAGAGAAGATAGATAGTCCCAAGTAGAATCTGTACACTATACACCAGGCCACCACTTTCTCTATCTTCAAAGCCTTGTTAAAAACTCATGTCCTCCAAGAAGCATTCCCCGTCAGAGACCTCATTTCCCCTACTCCTCCCTTTCGTTATCCTTTTCCCTTCTGTCACCTTTGTATTTGGACAAGTACCCTGTTTTCACTCCATCCTCAGACCCGAAGCCCTAATGTATGTATCCACAGTTTATTTTAATGCCTGTCCCCCGCTAGCTGTAAGCCTCTTGCTAGATAGGGAATGGCTCAAGAAGGTGGGATTAGTCAAGGAGTGCCTCCTGTGGGAGGTTTTACAGGAGAGTTTTTAAATGGAGAGGGATATAGCTTGGCAAATTTGAATGGGGAGAGAACTCATGAAGGCAGGGGAAGTGTGTGCACACTGGTTTGGAGTTGAGAGTAAGGTATAGTTAGGAAGTAACCTTGGGAGGAGGGAAACATGCGAGCTGGAGTGTAGTCAGAGGTTGGAGAGGGAAGGTAAAGAAGGGAGATGGATGGTGGAGGGACCCTCCATTGAGCTGGAGCAATGAATGAAATTGGGGCCCTTCACACATCTCTTGAAACCTAATTTATTTGGACAGAAATCAGGTTCTGTATTTGGAACAGAGCCTGAGTTCAGCAAATGCTTGCCACCTGAAGGAATGACAACATATTTTTTGAGAAAAATGGTCCATAGATACTTTTTCATAAGTCGCTATTGAGCTGTCAGCTGCCCAGAAGCTCCCATCTTTTGAGAAATTATAAACCTTCCCTAGTCAGTGGGCTCCAGCTTGTTACTGTTCTACAATCCATTACCTCTGCCAATATTAGTTATGCAGCTGTTATAAGTGCCCTTAGCAATCAAAGATAACTATTACTCTCTTGCAAAAAGAAAAAAATAAACAAGGGAAAAATATGAGGGGATAATGTGCTAAGTAGTAAAAATGTGCTTTATACTTTTGCTGGTGATTGAAGATTGCTTCATGTTTGAGAGTTTTCCATAACTTAAAAGGCTTGAGCTCAGTCTTTTCCCTCACTTTGTAAAAACAGATTCAACAGGATTGCCAACATAATACTTAAAATGGATATGTCTGTGAGAACCTGTATTGGTTTGAAAAATAGGGCATCATTTTAAAACAAGATTTCCTAATCAGAGGTTTGGAAAAGCCCTGCCAGGTGTCAGTGTACAAATTCTGAATATTAATCCACAGCATATTTGGCACAGGGATCTTTTAAAAGCTCAGACCGAAAGTGGGTCTGTTGTTTATGGACCTTCCTGTCTAATGTGCAAATCCAGACAAAGAAGTTAAATTACTGGTTTTACATCATAACTTCTACATCATTCTCTACATGAGAAATTAACGCAGAATATGAAGGTTTAGTGCCCCAAGTCACTGACCCCCTCAATTGTTATATTTTATGTTTTTTTAGCCAAACTGATTAGGTTATCCTGAAGGTTTTTTGGATTGGCAGAAAATATTTCAAAGAGAAACCACCAAGGCATAGCCAGTTGAAAGGATATTTACTTTATCTAAAATTGCTGTGAGCTATAGGGAACTGGAAAGCATCAAGATGGAAAGAGAGATGTCTGTTAGAGAGAGCACACAGTAATTCATGTGAGGACTAATGTTCCCTCCCAGTATAAGAACAGATCTTACTAACAGTATATCAGGACATAACTTTGGAAAGTCCTTTAAGCAGTTATGAGTATGAAAACAGTGTTATAGCAAGGGATAGAGTGTGTAGTTTAAATCTTTACTATCCAGTGTTTTAGGTTTTTTGTTTAGTTAATTTACATTTTCTCATTCAGTAGAACGACCCTACTTAACTGATTAATCATAAATTGACAATAGTAGTGACTGGATCAGATGAAGAAATCTCACAGGACCCTGTTCAGGGAAGCATTTCTACTGACTGGCTTGTAGAGGATTCTGTCACTGATATAGTTCCAGAATGTGAATTAAAGGAGAGGAAAATTAGTCTTTTTTACTTTATCAAAACTTTCAAGTTCAACTTCCTTCACATCCAAGCATTAAAGAGTTCCATGTACATTCTTTTAAATGACTTATCCTGTTAAAAATTCTACTTGAGAAATTAACACAGTCCACAACCTTTCTCTTGGTAAGCATTGATCCAATTTACTAACAAGGCCTGGGAGGACAAAGAATGACACACTTTGTGTAATTTTTCAGGAATTTCATTTGCATTTCACTTATCTTCAGAGCTGGTATCCCAGAGGCCCTTGCAAACATATATGTGAGTTGCAACAAGGAAGAAGAGAGAGTTGTGAAATATCTCCTAAGCTAGAATTGAGACCTATAGATTCATCATCAGTCCCCAAAGACCAGTAAAAAACTGCAACATGTTGTCAAGAAATTCTGTTATGCCATCTGGCCTTATTAGCTATTCATTTTTCAGAATAACACATTAAAAAGATATTTAGCAGTTTGGCCATTTTACAGTGTTACTAAAATCAAACAAGATGCTTTAAAACTTTGGGAATTGACCTTTAACTTTCAAAGTTACTGACAAATACTTATATCCAGTTTTCAATTAAAAACAACAAACTGCCTCAGAGTCCTCTGAACTATGCTCTTTTAACTGTAGTGTAGCTTGGTCAATGACTGCCCTACTAATCAATCAATCAAAGACATTTATTGAGTACTTACCTTGTACAGAGCACTGTACTAAGCACTTGGGAGAGTAATCAATCAATCAGTGGTATTTACTGAGCACTTACCGTGAGCAGAATACAGTTCTAAGCACTTGGGAGAGTACAATAAGAAGAAGCAGGGTAGCTTAGTGGAAAGAATACGGACAAGCAGGGTATCTTAGTGGAAAGAATACGGACTTGGGAGTCAGAGACTGTGGGTTCTAATCCTGCCTCCGCCATTTGTCTGCTGTGTGTCACTTAACTTCTCTGTGCCTCAGTTACCTCATCTGTAAAATGGGGATTAAAACTGTGAGATCCATGGGGGACAACCTGATTACCTTGTATCTAGCTCAGCACTTAGAACAGTTCTTGGCACAAGAATAATAATAATTATTATTATTACAATAGAAAGGTGTAAGCATAGACAATATCCACCCCCAAGGAGCTTAAAGACTGAGGAAATAATAGCACTTGGAGACACAATACAATATAACAGAGTTTACAGACATGATCCCTGCCCTCAAGGAGATTACATTCAAAATGGTGAGATCTAATCCAAGCTTGCATCTGGGGCTGAAAAGGCTAGTGCATGATAAGCACTCTATATTTTGTAACACCATTAATAATTTTACAGAGAAGGCAGAAATGTAGAAGCAGCATGGCCTAATAGAAAGAGCACAGGCCTGAGAGTGAGTGGACCTGGGTTCTAATCTCACCACCTGCTGTGTGACCTTGGGCAAGTCACTTAACTTCTCAGTGCCTCATTTGCCTCAGCTGTAAAGTGGGTATTGAGGACCTATTCTCCCTGCTACTTGGACTGTGAACCCATGTGGGATGGAGTGTGTCCCACCTAATTGACGTATATCTACCCCAAAGTTTAAAACAGTGCTTGACACATACTAAGCACTTAACCAAAATACCGTTCAAAAAATGCTTCACCATATTCTGATCTGGGAGGAGCACAGAGTCAGTGCTAATGAGTCTTTTCCATATCGCACCACCCAAAACGTAGCATCCCTTTCAGTCCTCCAGGTTTCTTGTTTACCCCAAATAAGGCACACATATCCTTTATGTTCACTTTATATATTTTCCAATTTACTTGTAAGTCTTCAAACATCTTACTTCATGCTTTATGTAAGAAGAAATAAATGACTCATTCTGTCCTGACTGTTAGGCTGAATCACAGATTTTCCTTGAGGTTGTGGAACATTCCCTCTAGTAATGTTCCAGCATAAACTACCTCTCCTCACTAGAATCTTGTTGTCGCTGTTAAGTGTGGCCGGAAGTATTGGTTCTTCTGCTCAGGTACTAGTTCCCTGTCACCACGCGGGAAAGCATTTCTTTAACACTTTCTTCAGTGGAAGTTCTATCTTAGAAAAACTTTTCAAAAACCTTCTGAGAAAGAACTCCAGTGGGTAGTGTCAGCTTGTCTCCCCCAGAGAGATCTTCTGCATTCTCATTCTTTGAAGCATAAAATATTAATATCTAGGGAGACTGCTGCAAAATTTAAAGTCTGAAACAAGGCACTGCTTTGAACCAACAGTTCCTTTGCAGTTAGATTTTTCTTCTTCCTTTAGGCAGACTGGGCCTGAATCATCATTACTCTATTGCTAGCAATGAAAGAAACTCTCACTTGGACCACTTGGGCAGTAGTATGGACATTCGCTCCCTTTGACAGTTATTGAATTCTCCTGGAGAAAGTCTTAAGGAACCTGTCATTTTTTTCTTCAGAATTACATTTTTCCCATCACAAAAGGGAATATTTTTTGGTAAAATAACAATGTATTATGTATTAAATAATGTATATGTATTATGTATAACAATGCATTGTGTATTATTATGTATTGAAATTTATTAATATCATTGCCAATTAATTTATATCATTCTTAACTTTCTGGCTGGCGAGAAACCAACAACATGTAAATCAAGGATGTCGCTTCTCCTAAAATTGCACCTTACTTTCAATATGCAAACTACGAAATGATTCCCTTCATTGATTTTTTTATTTCCAAATCATCTGTGCTACTGTTTTGGTGAGTTGAAGACTGATTATATGCTGCTGAAATGAAATACCATGAAGTATTAAGTATAAATTAAAAGGCAATAGCAAAGTTAGTATAGTGTAATTAAAATATCCAAGGTTCTAGAAATGCGACAGAATGAGGCCAGATTGAAAATTTTAGGTTTTACAGAGAAAAACCTAAGTAGATAACCAAAGTAATCTACCTGAATAAAACTTTTCTTTCAGAAATTGTTTTATGAAAGTAGCTTATTTTGGTTATTTTCTTTATTTTTAATTATCTGTCTCTTTCGGAGACTGGCACTTCTGATTTTGGTGAAAGTGCAGACAGTTTAAAACCGGCTTTAATAAGTTATTTCTCAATGCTTGTGAAAAAGCAATTTTACCGATGCAAATAGGGAATGTAAAATATCAGCTGTCTGGAGTTCATTTTACATACTGTTTCAACAGTCAGGCAAAGCTGCACATCGCTTGCCCTTTGAAAATGAAAAATAAACAGGGTTGTGGGGGATTGGCAGACTAGACACCAGGATAATGATTTTAGGAAAAAATCATCCACCTAATTGACGTATAGTTCTTTTGAGGGGGGTTCTTTCTCCTTCTTAGCACAGCGGACCATGTCCTGAAGAAAACCACAGATTTAGGAAAGTTATTATTTCTTCTTCTTTGCTTTTCCCTTGCATACTTTTGTACATTCCGCCTCAAGATATTCAAATCTCAATCTGTGGCCTCGACTACTTGCAGCTGTGTGGCTCATATATCGACATGCATTTGCCTGCTGACATATTTTGTGAATGAATATGGATTACTGAGAAAAGGGTAATAAGATATGAGAATGAGTCAAACGGCCACATTTTCACTAACTGCCCTCAGCCCCGTTTGACATTTCCCCACACCTTGGGTCTGAATGCCTTATGTACTTTGATACTTGCCCCCTAGCACTTTTGTATAATCCATCTGTAATTTATGTTAATATCCGTCTCCCCCTCTTGTGTATAAGCTCCTTGTGGGTAGGGATTGTGTCTACCTACTCTATTCTCCCAAGCATTTAGTACAGTACTCTGCCTCCAGTAAGCATTTAATAAATACCATTGATTGATTGACTAATGGATTAGTATTTACTGATTGCCTATAGAGAATGAAGTTCTGTACTAAGCAACAGAAGCAAATCACAGCGGCACCCAATGTGGAACCAGTATGGGCGACCAGCACTGTCCGATGACATGCCCTCCTCACTCCAGAGAGAAGAGGAGGTCTCCTGTCTCTCCATTTCCATCTTATTCTTTCCTCTGACCAGTTTAGAAACTTGATGGGAGAATTAAACGCACCAGTAGGTGGTCGTAACTACCCCCTGCACCCTCCCCTGCACTTTAACCATTTAGCAAAGTGGACAATTGCCCCCATCACTATATTAAGGCTCCAACTGGGATCATCAGCTTTCTCCACTTCTCAGCAAATGGCCCGCCATAGACATTAAAATCTATCCCTATTTCTCTCTCACACACACACACCCTCTCCCTCTCTCATTCTTTCCCTCTCACACTTTTTCCCTCTCTTCCCTCCTCTCTCTCACCTCCCTCCGATCCCACCTCAACACACACACTATGGTCACAACCCCGATAAAAAAAATTGCCCCAATGTGTGCTGAGCTATGTGGGATGGTGCCCACCTCCCTCTAGATTGCAAAAGCTTCACCAGACTGTAAACTTTGTGAGGACAGAGATCATAGAAACAAACGTTCTCATATGGTACTCTCCCAAATCCTTAGTACAGTGCTCTGCACACAGTAAGCACTCAGTATGATTGATTGGCTGGCTGATTGACAGGGAAGAGGTACACTTGGCACTAGATGCTCCTTTGAGTTTCTAATGCTCTGGATTGACTAATTTTAATCTGGTCCTGTCAGAGGAAGAATTTTCCTCCCTGCCACCTCCCCAAACAATCTGGGAATAAATCTCTTCTCCCATAGTGGCACAAGAGCCTCCATTCACACCTGAGCACTGGCCTTAGGCTCAGGAGATTTCAGCATTTTGAGAGATTCAAATGATTTTATTCAGGTTCTCCCCTTTTTTGACTAATTAAAGAGTCTGGCTGAAATGGCTTATTAACATTTTTTCATCATTCAACAAATTAAATAGCTCCTTTCTAGACATATTTTACTCCGATTATATTTTTCCTTTAGGAGACAGGCACACAATCATCCCCCTGTGAATGAAATTACAAATCCTCATAAAAACATTTTGTTATCTTACAGTTTATAATATATCTCCCTGAGTTAAATGAACTCTGATTAATTTTTCTGGTTTGGGGACAAATTAAATTGTCCCTTTTCAACTGATATTACTTTCAGCTTCTTAATGTTTCTTCATTTCATAATGTAAAATTGCACGTCACAAACATTACCCTCTGATTAAAGCTCTTGTGCCTTTTTTGCCTTGATTGCCCTAGGCACATAAATTCTTCCTGCAAATGTTGTTTTCCTTTTGTTTCAAATATAATGGGCCACCTCAAAGGTAACCATCTGAAACACTTTCTTTATATGTTGGTGTTGAATGCCTTAATATAACTGAAATGACCTAAATTTCCTATTTATTTATTAAGCATCAGACTATCCTCAGACAGAAATGTCAAACAAATATGGAGCTGGGACACATAACCAAGGAGAAAGACCAAGAAGTAATGAAGGCTGTTAGGAGAGGAGGAAGGAAAAACTAAAGAAAGGAATTAAATCCCACATAAAAGGATATGGGAGAGTGTTTTTTACAAATATCAGGAAAAAACTGGGAGTTGTATCTCAAAGGTCTCCTCACTCTATTGTACTCCAAGTGCTTTGTACAGTGCTCTGCACCCAGTAGATGATCAATAAATACCACTGACTAATTGATTAAGAACAATAAAGGAATAGAGAACATAAAAAGTCACAATGCCACCTTGGTGCACTACTTCATATCAAGTGGCAAAATGAGATCATACTAATGAGGTAATAATGTTGCTATTTGTTAAGCGCTTACTATGTGCAGAGCACTGTTCTAAGCGCTGGGGTAGATACAGGGTCATCAGGTTGTTCCACGTGAGGCTCACAGTTAATCCCCATTTTACAGATGAGGTAACTGAGGGACCGAGAAGTTAAGTGACTTGCCCACAGTCACACAGCTGACAAGTGGCAGAGCCGGGATTCGAACCCACGACCTCTGACTCCCAAGTCCGGGCTCTTTCCACTGAGCCACGCTGCTGGTAGTAGTTGTTATATTATCAATTATTGCGTGTTCGCTTGGAGTAATATACCCTGTACCTGGAAAATCTAAAACAGAGAACTGAAGTGTATTATGCCCACAAGCACCTTAACCTTTAACAGGTGTCAGACATGAAAATATTTACACAACCGTTAGAGAATTTACTGTACAGTTAACATATACACAAAACTACTCTGTTTGACCATTAATAAATGCTAGAAAAAGCTGATAGGCTTATGCAACCTAGGATTCTGGGAGATGATCAGAGAAAGCTGGTTGGAGGATGCGGGATTTTAGGAAGACTTTGAATAAGGGAGAGCTCTGGTTTGGGAAGGGAGGGAGTTCCAAGCCCAGTGGGGACACTGTGAGCAAAAAGCAACATAGCCTAGTGGAGAGGGCACAGGCTTGGGAGTCTGAAACCCGGGTTCTAATACCAGTTCCACTACTTGTCTGCTGTGGGAACTTGGGTGGGTCACTTCACTTCTCTGCGCCTCAGTTCCCTAATCTGTAGACTATGAAGTCTATGTGGGACAGGGACTGTGTCCAATCTGATTATCTTGTATCTACCCCAGTAGAACAGTGTCTAGCACCTAGGAAATGCTTAACAAATACCATTATCATTATTATTAAGACCTGGGCAGGACAGCCAAAAGCCAGGTACAGTGAGAAGCTGAGTTTGGAAGCAGGAAAGATGGAGCTGGGGAGTAGCAGATGAAGAGCAACTGGGTAAGATCAGACTAATGATGGAAAACTGTTAACTTCACCAAGAGAAGTAATTCATCTATTGCATATTTCCTTTTTCAATTTTCCTCCTCATTTCCTCATGGAAAGCTTTCACCTGGAGAAGAGCAGTCAGTAAGTCAATAGTCATGGCTCAGTGGAAAGAGCATGGGCTTGGGAGTCAGAGGTCATGAGTTTGAATCCCGGCTCTGCCACTTGTCAGCTGTGTGACTGTGGGCAAGTAACTTAACTTCTCTGTGCCTCAGTTACCTCATCTGTAAAATGGGGATTAACTGTGAGCCTCACGTGGGACAACCTGATTACCCTGTATCTACCCCAGAGCTTAGAACAGTGCTCTGCACATAATAAGCGCTTAAGAAATACCAACATTATTATTATTATTATTAGTCCCGAGTACTTACATGTGTACAAAAACCTAAATCGGGTGCTGAAGGGTAATACAGTAATAACAACTAGGAGATAGAATGGGGATTCACTCATTTTACTAGCACTGAAGTAATGATCAAAACAATCGGGCTTAGTTGGTCAGGCAGGCAGCCTCTACCCCTTCTTATTCTAGGCTCTCTTACACAGAAGGTACTACAGGATCCACTGCAGTTGTCAAGATGGACCTGTATTCCCAGATCCATGCCCTTCCCAGTGAGCCTCCCTGTTTCTCACTAGTTTCATGCAGGTTATCCAAAAAGACATTGATTGAAACTAACCCTATCAAAAAACGGCCACTATGTCTCTTCTTCTTCTTTCTTCTATCCCTTTCCTAAATTGCCTTCATTTACCTGGAAGTTGAGAAAATGTATTCTAAGTGGCAAGACGTCACAGTATAGGCTTTCCCTGAATGGGGGTTCATCGCTTGCACTCACAGGCTCCTGTCTGTCGGAGATATAAGTGGGAAAGCCTCCTAAAGGGCGCAGAGACTTACCCATGGGTTAAAGTAAGGTTAGTCTGAGAATGACTTAATCAATTAAGAGCCTTTCTTGAACACTGATTGAGCCAAAGCACTGTACTTAACACTCAGGAGAGTACAGTGAAGCCAGACACATATATCCTGCCCTCAAGAAGCCTTCAACTTAATGGGGGGGGGGCTTCCAATCTCATAGATCTTATCATAAATGGGGGTCCTCAGGCATCGCTTATCTGGCAGGGCTTGAGGTAGCCTTCGGGCTACTCACTCTTTGTGGCAGGTGCAGCTGGGATTGGATCCTTCTGTAGTAAGGTTCTTGTTCTTGTTCTTTAGAGAAACAATGTTGCCTAGAGGAAAGGGCATAGGACCAGGAGTCAGTAGACCTCGATTCGAACACTACTTGCCAGCTGAGAGACCCTGGGCAAATCCCTTAAAGTCTATGTTTTGGGTTCTGCATTTATGAATAAGAATTAAATACCTATACTCTCTCCCATCTAAGGTTGTGATCCTCATGTGAAACAAGGATTGAGACTAGTGAGAAGCAGAGCAGCCTACTGGGAAGAGCAGGGGCCTGGGAGTCAGAGGACCTGGGGTCGAATTCCAACCCCGCCACTCGCTTGCTGTGTAACCTTGGACAAGTTCCTTCGCTTCTCTGAGCCTCAGTTTTCTCATCTGCAAAATGGGTATAAGGTTCTTGCTCTCACTCCTTCTTAGACTGTGAGCCCCATGTGGGATACAGACTGTATCCAACCTGATTATCTTGTATCTACCCCAGCGTTTAGTACAGTGCCTGGCACTTGGTAAGGGCTTAACAAATATCACAGTTGTTATCATTATTGATTGTATCTACCCCAGTGCTTTGCATATAGTAAGTGCTTAACAGATACCCTAATTATCCTTCCGTAATTCCCAATGTTCTGCACCCTGTCGGACCTCTGTAAATTCTCTTGACTTAATTTACAGGAACAATTTCGCTCTCCTGAAGTTCTTTGAAGGAACCAAGAATCCAAACTGGAAAAAAACTTACTCCAGTTGAATAGCAATGTAGCCACAGAAACATATTTCCTTTCAGTTCCTACATAAATCTCACCTCTGTTTTCTCGGAAGGTTTCTATATGTTTTCATAATGACTTCCGAACCACTGACGAATCCAGACCTGTTAATTAAAAACTGTGGCCAGTCTCTACCTCTGAACAATATAACCAAGCTATACCCACGAGAGCAATGCATGTCTAAATAAACATGTTCTGCTTCCAGAATCAATTTCTTACAATCATTTCATTGAACATTTTGTAATTATAAGAATCTAATCAATTCCAGTATGATATAGTTCTGGAATTCATTGTAATGTAATACCATTTTAGCCTAAAATTAATACTTCAGGATTGAATATGTAGTATATACTTTGGGTAAATCACAAAATCGAAGTATGTGATTTCATATATGTAACATAACCTTAAGGAAACAGAAGGATGCATGGCTCCGTGGAAAGAGCCTGGGCTTCGGAGTCAGGGGTCATGGGTTTGACTCCCGGCTCTGCCACTTGTCAGCTGTGTGACTGTGGGCAAGTCACTTAACTTCTCTGTGCCTCAGTTACCTCATCTGTAAAATGGGGATTAACTGTGAGTCTCACGTGGGACAACCTGATTAGCCTGTATCTCCCCCAGCGCTTAGAACAGTGCCCTGCACATAGTAAGCGCTTAACAAATACCAACATTATTATTATTATTATTATTACCCTCACAAAAGAGCTTTAGCACTATCATCTGAACAAATGAACAATTGGCACATGCTCTTTAAAAAAAAAAGCAACTTCTGCAGATTTCCCTATTTTATAAGAATTATGCATTTTAAGTAACAAGATACGGAGATTCAACATCCTTAAAAAGCAATCAAATTACTGCCCTGAAAAATCTCATATTTGTTGTGCAGTGTAAAGGCAATGGGCTTTACCTTTAATTAACTAAACTGAACCTACAACAGAAGGCAACTCTGAATTCCCCACAGTGAAACCCACCCCAGTGACTGACTAGCAAATGACACAACTATTGAACAGCTAAGTACATCAGACAGATGTAGGAGCAACCTGTCCACCATCTTATCTATAAGTATTCGTTTTCCAAATGGCCAAGAGAAAAATAGGAGTCTCAAAGCCTGCCACTATGTTCTTTTAAACAGTGATTTCCTCACAACATGGAGCTCACAGCATCTTTCAGGTAACATTTAAACATAAAATCCTACTGCAACATTCCTCATCTCAGCAGGGTTCAAATAAAGCGAGTGGATTTGTCATCCAGAGAGAGAGCTTTAAAGGGGGTGTGGGCCGGGGATGGCAAGGCCAGCAGAAATACATAAGGCTTGAGGCCTTTAGGGAATGTCACAATCCTCCCGATCTTGTCCCCCCAACCTCCTCCCGGCTTTGTCGCACCCAAATTTTGTCTGCTTGCATCACAGATCAATTATTCGATCTCTGGGGGTTCAAGGCTGGGCTGGTTCTTCTGAAGCCCTGAGAGTTTGAAATGGAACCAGTCAGTTGAGGGACCCTTGAAGGGAGCCCAAACATAGAGGCAGAAGAGCCCAGGAGTTCAAAGTTGTTCCAGCAGAAATTTGGGACTTTGGTGGGAAAGGGATGTGCAGGGCAATTCGTGAATCTGGTTTCTAATCCTCGTTCTGCAATTTATCCCCTAAGATCCCCTGGGCAAGCCACTTCTCTGGGCCTCAGTTTCCTCCTCAGTAAAATGGGGATTCAATATTAGCTCCCCCTCCTACTTAAACTGTGAGCCACATGTGGAACAGGGACTGTGTTGGGTCTACCACACAGTAAGTACCTACCATATATCACAATTATTGTTATTATTTTCATTATTATTATGGACCGGAGACCATTCATTCCTAGCATCTCCTGGTGGTTCAGGCTGGGATCCATTGAGCATGAAATCAGTTGGCAGGATGGGACTTCAAGACCATCAGTTTAACCCCGGTCTTCGGGTTAGAGGATTGTTTCCTCTAATTTCCTTGAAGCAATCCATGGTAAGACTTCACAACTTCCCAGGGACTTGGGAGAGACCTAAATCCACAAGGGAGCCTGGGACAGTCACCCAAGAGGCCTGGTATCCTCCACCTAGGCAATCCAACTCTGCCACTGCCTTGCTGGGTGCCTTGGCTAAGTTGCTTAACTACTCTGTGTCTCCATCTTCTCCACCAAAAGGAATCAACTAAAGCAATAGACAAGGGCCTGGGGAAGCTTCGTACCACCCAGATCTAACTCGGTGGTAGAACATCCTTTGCTCATAATCCCCGAAAAGCACTCCAGGCTCATGCACTGGGGATAGAGCTGGTTCCACTGCTATGAAACAGCTTGCAACATTTTCCTGCTTTCAGCTGGAACAACAATAACATTCCCGTTTATATACAGTTAAATATGTTCTAATGACTCTCCTTATGTCGCCCTTCCAGAACTCATATTAAAATATAGGAACGGAGCCAAGAACAGTCAAAATAAATGGAAAATGTAATGGAGACCTCTCCTCTCACCCCCTGGGGCAAACCGCATAAGGAAGGAAAACAGCTAATGCATCTTGAACTTCACATTTGTTCTATATACCTTTATAGCTACATCGCCCTGCAAAGGCACGGTGGGAATACTTCCACCGGCAGAGTTTTCCAAAAACAATACCCATCTTAAATAAGGCTTTTCAAATCTATTACACATCTCGCATCTCAATGGACACATATTAAAAAGCATCAAGAAATGATATTCCTCACCATTAAAGTAAGCTTTTTTATCTAGTGGCATGACTGGGATACATACTCTTCAAATCCTAGGTCTGGCTCCCAGTTAATTTATTTATTGAGTGCTTACTATATGCAGAGCATTGTACTAAGCACTTGGGAGAGTACAAATAACAGATTTGGTAGACGTGTTTGCCTTCCAAAGCAAAGCAAATTGCATTTCTTCATCTTCAAAGTTCTCTTCTCTGATTTCTAGTGTGTTTTATTACTAGGAGAAACAGATTTTATCACTTAAGCCCAGAATTGTAGTGATGTGAAAAGTAATTCAGGGGCAGCAATTTGCCACAACCACAGAATCACACAACTGGGTGGAATCTTGGGGTCATCCCCACTGTATACTGTAATATCTTTCTGGGCAGGGAATGATTCTACCAACTCCATTTTATTGTGCTCCACCAAACACTTAGTATATAATAAAACGCTCAATAAATACCTTTAGGTGATTGGTCTATTCTACCCCCTGCCTTCAGGATAGAGGGATGTCTCCTCTCCTCTCCAGGGCTAGCAGAGCGGTTAGTGCCGTGTTTTGCACACAGTAAGTGCTCAATAAATACCATCGATTGACAGTGGTTTCACAGTCTCTCTTAGCGGTCCCTTCCAGGATGGGCACCTAGTCACTTAGATTAGCCTTGGGCCCAGTTTATTTAAATGTAACCTGGATATTTTTATATCTTCTTGAGTGCGATTTCTCTTTGGATATCCCACCAACAGCTCAAAATTAATACATCCAAAACAGGACTCTTCATCTTCTTACACCAACCCCGTCCTTCCCCTGACTTTCCCATCACTGTAGACAGTTCTGTCATTATCCTTCCTGTCTCACAAGCCCGTAACTCTGGCATTATCTCTCTCACTCAGCCCACATGTTAAATCGGTCACCAAATCCTATCAGATTTACCTTCACGACACTGCTGAAATCTGCCCTTTCCTCTCCATCTAAATTACTACCATGGTAATCCAAACGCTTGATTGATTGATTGATTGATTGTTTGCAGAGTACAACAATCTCTTCTCGTGCACATACAAAATTCCTCTTGCCGTACTGATGCATTTTTTATCCGCAGTTCTTAGGGCTTTTTTGTGATATGAATTATGGGAAGACTGTTCTAGGAAGAAGCAAAGAAGAGGCTGTAGAAAAAGCTATAGACTATCATTACGGAGATTTATCAGTTTGCTTTTCGCAGGGTTCGGAGGCCTCAAAAACATACACTTGAAAACAAATCACAGTCTGGACAAATTCTGCTTGCTTGCGCCAAATAAAATGATCAATCTAGAGTGGTAGGTGTCCAGGTGAACAGATCATGCACAGGACTGTAAAACACTCACTCAGTTTGAGCGGTCGGTAAGAGCTGTAGCAAATCCACCTAGACAAGCTGCCTGTCAGTAGATAGAATTGTGGCCTTTGGTCAAGATCAATCCCAATCTCCATGTGGTTAGACTACGATATTATGGAGTGTGGAACGGTGACTCACTTTTGTTCCACTTTGATATTTTAACTACCAAACACAACTGAAGTTGGAATGCTCCTTATCCTGAGTTTGCTTGTCATTGGACCTCATTAGTGTCGGCATCATTGAGAGTTTTCATATGCTGGCTGATTATTTATGACTGCACTGTTCTGTCTGGCAAACATACATTATACAACTGAGTTTAGTTCTTTCTAACTTAAACTGGCTGAGTGCAGCAACTTCAGTCAAGTCATGATCGAAATAGGGATGAAAGTTTGGAGAGGCCTTAGAAAAGAAAATTGCGGGTAAGAGATACTAAGGGTACTGAGAGTTGACTTCTTGGGCTTCCATGTCTCATTAAACAATCACATGGTACTTTCCATAGTCCAGGTCAGAAGCAGGTGGTCAGGCTGAAGACTGGGCCATTCTCCTCCTTTCCTGCTCATCATTCCCAGGAGAAGGACCTCTTTTGTAGGAGCACAGTGAAGACAGAAGCGACAGCCTTGCAGCTCGAACCTTATTTTCCCAACCTTTAGTCTGTGACCAACAATGTCCCTGCTTGGAGGTGAACAGCTCCAACAAAAGTTCTGGAAAAATCACAGTCTATTGTTTTGGGATTTTATTCTTAATGGTGTTTTTTAAGCATTTACAAAGCAGACTAATTACTGGGGAAGATACAAGATAATCAGGTTGGATGGAGTCCATTTCCTACATGGGATTATTATTATGGTATCTGTTAAGCGCTTACCATGTTCCAGGCACTGTACTGGCTCAGTGGAAAGAGCACAGGCTCGGGAGTCAGAGGTCATGGGTTTGAATTTTGGCTCTGCCACTTGTCAGCTGTGTGACTGTGGGCAAGTCACTTCAACTTCTCTGTGCCTCAGTTACCTCATCTGCAAAATGGGGATTAAAACTGTGAGCTTCATGTGGGACAGCCTGATCACCTTGTATCTACCCCAGCACTTAGAACAGCGCTCTGCACATAGTAAGCGCTCAACAAATACCAACATTATTATTATTATTACTAAGCGCTGCAGGGGAATACAAGCAAATCAGGTTGGACACAGTCCCTCTCCCACTTGGGGCTCACACTCTTCACATTCTTAATCCCCATTTTACAGATGAGGTAAATGAGACACAAAAAAGTTAAGTGAGTAGCCCTAGCTCACACAGCAGACAAGTGGCGGAGTCAGGATTAGAATCAAGGTCCCCCTGACTCCCAGGCCTTTGTTTTTTCTACTAGGCCAACCTGCTTCTAACGTTGATGGAAAAGATGGCACCGTCTGCCAAGAGAACCACCAACCGGGCTACGGTACTGCCACACAATGTGGGCACCGCGTTGCGGTCATTTTGGCCATAAGTGGGTCCTGTATGTAAAAACATTTTGCGTGTGTCAGGCAGTCTGCTGCATCCACTCCCCTCTGGTGGTTCGTTACACTTCCTGTCCCTGTGGGAACATGACTGTCAGCGCTAGGTAGGATAGTGCTTCGCATACTGGAAGATCATAATAAATATGTCACTAGTGCTGTTACTATAGTCCTGAAGTCCTGTTCCATCTTACACACCGAGATTATTCCACGGCATCTGAGACGTGCCATAGGTTCAGACCCTTAGCCCACATTAGTTTGGTTCTTTAGCCTTACTTGTAATTTCTTCTCCTGCATTTCCTTGCATGAGAAGCAGCTGGGCTTAGTGAATAGAGCATGGGCCTGGGAGTCAGAAGGACCTGGGTTCTAATCCTGGCTCCGCCACTACTTACCTGCAGTGGGATCTTAGGCAAGTCACTTCACTTCTCTGGGCCTCAGTTACCTCATTTGTAAAATGGGAATTCAATCTTTCTCCCTACGATTTACACTGTGAGTTCCACGTGAGACAGGGGCTGTGATCAATCTGATTATCTTGTATCATTGCTTAATACAGTGACTGGCACAGAGTAAGCACTTAACAAGTACCATTTAAAAAAAGATTCAAGCATAAGCCCCTGACCACTGGCTTTAATGTACTCAATCAATTCTCATTCCACTGTTTACTCTCATTTCTTTCCCACTACCCTCAGTTCTCACATTTTGCTTCTGCCAAGAAAACCTATCCAATTTGTCTTGTTCTTTTCTTTCCCACCATCAACCTCTCATTCACATATTCTCTTTTGCCTAGAATTCCCTTCCTCTTCACATCTGGCAAATCATTGCTCTCCCCATCTTTCAAGTCCATCTGAAATTAGTCTCCTCTAGGAAGCCTTTCCTGATTAATTTCTTCCTGATTAACTTCCCACCTCATTTCGCCTACTATAGCCGCTTCAGCACCTCCAAACCACCTAGGAACTTAGATACTCGCTGACCCCTCCACTCTTCTGCTTCCTCCTACCCATAAACATTTTAGTGTATATTTCCCCAACTCAAGAACTGTATAAGGGCAGGGATCCTACCTGAACTCTCCCAAACAATTAAAACAGTGCTTTGCACAAAGTGCTCACTGAGTACTAATGGCATTGACACCACTTTAGGTGTTGCCCAAGTAGGTAAAAGCATGAAATCACAAAATCCTAACTATTTTCTATCTCACCTGCTTCTGTGAAAAGCTTGATATCTTTCCTTTCCTCTAATCCTAGCCCCAAATGAAATTCCTGACCCTATATTGGTTAAATCTCCAGTGAACAGTCCAAGATAAAGAAGCCCCTTGCTCGTGTCTGTCTGCCTGGCAGCTCTTTCAAAGCAGACAATGCCCCTGGAGCCTGTAAAACGACAAATTACTCTCCTTTGGCAGGTCCCTTTGTTAGCATATCTTTGCTTCAGGATTGGCTTCAGCCTAGGGAAATACCTTTCTCACACTCTTTAAGGAAACCTCAGACCTTACAATACATTTAATAAGACACTTGTCACCTCGTAGAATAAAAGCCATTTATCAGTTACACAGCTCTGTGGAAACCACTTGCTGAGGTAAAACACTGGACTTGAAGTCAAGGAAAAGGAATAAGACTGAAGGACCCCCCTCCCCCGCAAATCCTTACACACCTTAAGTCACCTAGGTGACCCCAGGGTCATCAGTTCCTGCAAGACTTAGACTACAAGGTCAATCTGTACAGGCACAGAGAAGTTGTTACCTTCCCAAGGTCACACAGCAGACAATTGGTAGAGCTAGAATTAGAACCCTGGACCTCTGACTCCCAGGCCCATGCTCTTTCCATTTGTCTACTCTGCTTCTCAAATTAAGCTCTTGGAGCCACAGATCTCCTCTCTCTGCCTCCCAACCCTGAAGAAGCCCGCCCTTACCCCCATCACACGCTCCCACTGTCTTTCCCCTTCAACTAGAAGCTCCTGTGGGTAGGGGACTTGTCCCTTAGTTATTATGTACTTCTCAAACAACTAGTACAGTGCACCACACCGAAAGGGTGCTCAACAAATCCTTTGACTCCTCCTCCTCCTCCAGGCAGGGAACCTTTGAGTCTGCTCCTTCACCCCACCTTATGGTATCCCAGTTGTCTTTTTTCCTGTACCAACTGAGGGGGAGCTGTAAATTCTAGCAGCACGCTCAACTAGGAGCTGATTCAGAGTGTGGGTTTCTCCATGGCCAATGAATCAACCCCTCCCTGAATATACAGGCCCTCGATTTATCGATTACTGAAGGACACAGAGAAGCTGAGTTATCCTCCACTTCTCCAAGCTTATAAATTATATATTATATAATAATATAAATGTCTCTAGCTCCCTCTAGACTGCAAGGTCATTTTGGGCAGGGATCATGTCCTCCGACTCTGAGGTATTGTATCCTCCCAAGCACTTAGTAGAGTGCTCTGCACACAGTAAGCACTCACTAAATACCACCGATGATGATGAAGAAAGCTTACGGCCTAGAAGGAAAGGGTGTTTATGGTCTAGCAGAAATGAAAATCTTAAACTTTTCTCAAACCAGATTTACTCAACTACATTTAGCAATTAATCTCCCTAGATAATGATTTCCTTACATTGAGATACAAGCAATGGCATCAAATTTAATGTTCTATGTTTCTTACCTTTACATATACACATTTCCACCAAAGCATCCTTACATGTAATGAAACTGTCATTTCTATAATCTACAAATCCTTCTTCATGTGGCAGCAATCAAATTCATATTCTACTAGATTGTTGAAGATGTTCCTTCAGAATCTAGCTTTGTTAGGAAAACAGAGATGTCACATTCAAAGAGTGGGTTCAGCTAGTTTGGTTTAATAGTCTGCTGAGCTCAGTCATCAGAAAGGCAGCATTCTATAATAAGATTAAATTTTAATTTTATGGATAAAATATACATCTGTATTAGTATGACTGTCCCCTTAAACTAGTTTAGCAGCAGGATCAATAAATCAATATCTCATCCCAAAGCAACAAAGCACAATTATATACAGTTGTCCTTCATATCTGAAGAGGATAGTCCTGAGAGCGACATTTAACTACAGCTGGATATGTGGCTGAAAAAAGAATCAATCTAGTACTGACAGATGTGACCAGATCTGTACACATAAGGATGGATGATCCCACATTGTTCTGACATATTTGTTATTGGCAGCATTTTTCATTTTTGCACCAGCTTCACTGTTGATTTTGTTTCACATAACCCCTTCCTTCCTTGATTGTAGATCGACTGCTATTGATGCCTATCTGTGCTACTGATGCCTGTCTACTTGTTTTGTTTAGTTGTCTGTCTCCCTCTTCTAGACTCTGAGCCCGTTGTTGGGTAGGGATCGTCTCTGTTGCCTAATTGTACTTTCCAAGCACTTAGTACAGTGCTCCGCATACAGTAAGCGCTCAATAAATACGATTGAATGAATGAATAGAACGCAAACCTGATCCATCAGCCACAGTCTGTCAGCTTTCAAGCTGTGATAATTCTTTCTGTCCATATCAATAGTAATCATGATGATAATAATAAAAGAGATATCTGTCATGCTCTCACTTCGTGCCAAACACGATGCTAAGCATTGGGAGAGATGATACAATTCCTGTGGCACAAGGGGTTGACAGTCTAAAGAGGAGGGAGAAGAGGTATTAAACCTCATTTTACAGATAAGTAAGCTGTGGCACAGTGAAGTTAAATAACTTGCCCTCTCCTGCTCTTTTCCTGGTATCTCTTGTTCTGAACAGTTTAATGTGACTGAAGCCCAACTGCACAGCACTTGGTCCCGATCCTCACTTTCTCATTCCAGGGAGAAGGAAGGAAGAAGGTTTGTTTCCACCACCTCTTTTTGTGGACTGTGGTGACTGGAAGGAACATCAAGGGTAGGGCTAGCTTATCCTGGGGTTTGTCAACAAAGAGTGCAGAATGTGCCCCAGGTTTGCACATCTTTGTGGCTTGGCTGCAAGCCAGGGAATGTCTGCAGTAACTTCAAGGTTTTATTTTGCACCCACTGCAATTTAAGATAACTCTTTTAACTTGCGTTTGCATGAGGTAAGCATTCATGATTAAAACCTGAATAAATCATGAAATGGGAAGGGGGTGAAAAGAGCATCATTCTTTTGAAAAAGACTGAAAGAGTCAATAAAGAAAATTCCCACTTTCCTTCATTGTAACAAACTGGGTTGAATTCCAACATACTCCACAGCACTGAGAACTTTCTATTTTTGAGAACCAAAGTCATTCCATTGTTTCCTTCTCTCCCGCCCCCCCCCCCCCCCACCCCCAGCCTTTCTCTCGTCCTTTGTTTAAAATGAAAGAAAAACTACTGCTCTGGGAATCAAGAGATGTGGGTTCCAATTCTTGGCTCTTTCAATAGCTGGCTAACATGGGGGAAGGCCACACCTGCAGTTCACCAGGGGTTCCATCCTTGCCTACCTACTCATTTCTTGCACTTTGTGCTCCAATGGGACTAAAAGAGACTGGAGTTCTGCTATCACTGTAATCAGTTCTTCGCTCTAAAGTCTCAGGACTGAGATTCATCTGTTGTCCCTGTGGAAAATGCTATCAAAATGAAAGAACAAGTATTGACTGGAAAGACAGTAAATTCATACTGAGAGCACCCTTTATGGTTCTAAACTCTGCTCATCATGGGAGGGCTCTAGATGGCCAATAGTGGGGTTTTCCAAAATAATGAGAGAGCTTTCTCAAGCACAAAATTCTAGTTACCGGTAGTCTTCTGACTTGCAACACAATGGGGCTCTAGAAAATGCATCTTCAGCTGGACGGTTTTTGTTTTTGCTTTTTTTAAAATGGCAGTTGTTAAGTGTTTACTACGTGCCAGGCACTGTTCTAAGCACTGGGGTAATCAGGTTGGACAAACGACGTCCCACATGGGGCTCACAGTCTTAATCCCCATTTTAGTGATGAAGTAACTGAGGCACAGAGAAGTTGTGTCTTGTCCAACGTCACTCAGCAGACAAGTAGAGGAGCCAGGATTAGAACCCAGGTCCTTCTGACTCCCAGGCCTGCGCTCTATCCACTAGGCCACGCTGCTTCTTGTGGCTGTAAGTGGAAAAGAATTTTTTCAAAGGAAAAGTGTGATAAACCAGGGAATTCCACATCAGATAACCTATTCAAATGAAATTACTCAAAATTGTGTACTCAAATTTAGGTAAGATAGCCACATTCATGTACAACAAATCAGAAAGCTTCTTTGATACAGTAGCTGACTTTCACTTTATTAGACGTACAATGGACACACTGACTCTCTCTAGAGATCAGGTATTCTCTCTACTTATTCCTACCCCAAATCTCTCATGCTTCATTCCTGGCCCTCTTTAAAATGTCTCACCTTCTTTAAGCCCTATTACTTTTTAAATAGATTCCTTCTTTCTCCACCAGTTCCCTGCACCACCCCAGCTGAACCCCAAGAGCTGCTACCGTTAAGGAAGCCATTAATATAGTTTCAACCAGATGTATGGCAAACAGGAAACATGGGTATATTTATCCATTTGGAAAGTTCCAGTTGGCATACTTTGAAACGTCTTAAATCAGGGACGCCTCTGGATATTTAATGGAGTTCTGTTTCACCTCTCTGGATATGGACGAGATACAAAACCAATCCTACCATCAAGTTACCACCGTCGATTCAGGCGAACATCTCCAGGATCATCTATTTGCTTTGGAACATTTACATTTTAATATACTGCAGCCCTCTGAGGTCACACCCATAACTACTGGAAAAAGGGAGTCAAAAGTAATTACCATGTTGCAGGTCGTGTTATTGTGCCTACCCATTTTTCACAAGGGGAGTCTTTAGAACTTGGTCTCTGTCCATGGCTAAGAATCAAAGATAAAGAACTGCTCAGTTTGTAAGAGCTCTGACCAACATATGGAATTGAACTAGGTCACTCTGCACTACCTCTACTTCTGCTTAACTGGACTGAAGAAAATTATTTTTAAAATGTGCACTGAGTAAAGGCTTAAAGGACTTTTTTTCCAAAATTGAAGACCTCTGGGTGGTGCTTTTCAAATACGTGAGGACCAAGAAAGAGATTGGGAAATGGCTTGTGTGGATGTGCCTTCAGTCTCCACCGTGAACAATGCCATTTTGGAAGTAAATCCAGCCTTTACTGCAGCTGATTGGGTTATCATTTAGTGTTTATGATCTTTTAATAGAAATGGTTGTTAAGTATTACATAACCTATCCCATCATCGCTCACTGTTATTGGCAATCAGATAAGATACAAGTTCATTAAGTCATCAGAGACAATAGATTAAGGTTGGCTATGAACTGGAGAAGGAGGGTTGGAATTGTTCATCTCTTAGGAATTGACGTGTTTGCCCGCTAGACTCCATCATATACAGCTTGATATAAATGTGTTCATTAAATTGTTCATACAGCCCAAATTACACTGTTCCTCCAGACTAAATTTATAATGGCCCATATTTTTCAATCCTTTACCACGATGGAAAACATGTTAGCAAAAATCCAAGGAAACATAGCAAAGTCATTAAAGCAAATAGCCGTATATATCAAGATATAGTGCATATGCCAATCCATTAGCTTCTAAAATTTAGAGATTGTACTGTCAACTTCGTTCACATTTTTGTGGACCAACAAATAACTTTTAAGTTATCATTTTTAGGAAGAATGACAGGCTGAATTTTCACTTCTTGCTCAGAGTTCTAAAACCTGACGGTTTCTCTGTCCTTGGTACTGATAAAATTGAAAGATTATTACAAGTGCAGACTGATTGAACTTTATATAGAAATGAATGAATGCAATGGCATCTTCACAATGAAATTTCAAAATAACAACTAATACGCTGAAGAATAGTGTTTTTCTGTATGAAACCTTGCCAAGCTCAAGTCTATTCGAAAATGTAATCATGCACGTGTTTTCAAAAAATGTCAAGGACTTCTTTATTCTGATAAGGAAAGAAAAAACCCCACATACTTGTAACACAGCATGGAGAATTGGAGAATGGAATAGAGTAGAAAATAGTGATTTATTTTTCAGATTACATTTTAAGGCAAGAAAGCATAAGCCTGGAAAATATCTCCTTCATCCCTCCTACTTCATGTTGTCATGATGGTTGAGTTAGAGTTGACCCTTGTCTGACCCTTTCATCAACACTGACACTTATCAATCAGTGTCCTGCTCTAACTTTGCTATTTTTCTTAATTCAGAGGGAATATCAGAGTATGATCATCCATGGAAATACTTTCCATGCTAACACTTATCTACGATGAATGATGACTTTCATATTTTATGGCTTTCACCTACTGAGGTTCTTCAAGTATGGAAGAAGGTGGCATTATATAAGGCAAGCTAAACCACCACATATTGCTATAAATCATACACTCACAAAGGACAGTAGTTTCTAGAAAAGATATGACTACATGGAAATCAAAACATTCTCTCACTGTTATCAACAGTAAGATAGACCCAACAGAAAACTCATTAAAACTTCATTATAGAGTTCTCTAAAATTAGCCAAGAACAAGAACCTACGATTGATCTAGCTATAAAGGTGTAATATTAGGGTGAAGACACCCTTCCCCTCACTCCTCAGGGCACATTGGATTGTGCTCAGTGGGAGAGTGCTAGCTGAGGTGGCGATTTCACAAAGTGAGTAACACATTTAATGAGCAACCTATTTACAACAATTTCTAGTTCATATACAGTATGAAAAGAACTAAGATCACCTCTCCGAGGGGTGCTTCCCTCTCGGCTTCCAGAACCATCCTCTCCAACTTCTTCAGAAGTAACCTCCATTCCAGGCCCTGGGTTTCAGATGAGCACCGTGGCCAGAATGGATCCTTGGGCAACTCATACGAGCAAAGGGAACCAGTATACTAAGCTGCTTTGGAAGCTGAATTTTAAAAGTGCTGCTTTCCACCTTTATGCCAAGTCAGAATGTTTCGGGAAGGACTCACTCCATTCAGGAATGGGAAATATCTTTTCAAATAAGAGGGAAGAGCTGTCCTACCTTCCGCATGAGCCACTGAGAAGTAGCAGAAATGATAATAATAGCAGTAATAATAATAATAGCAGCAGCATTCACTGAACAACCATTTGGATTGGTTTCGACTTGGATTTGGTTTGGATTGGAACATCTTCCACTGTTCTAGGAGCTTGGGCAGTTCGAAAAACCTCTCTACTTACATTGAGACCACCTTAATTTTGTCTTCCTATCACCTATGAGCCCTCAGCACCCACGTATAATGAGTATATCTCCTTGCTTTATTTTTGATCTAAGTAGAATTTTTCATTTTTCTCCCATTGGAGTGTAAACTCCTTGAGGATAGGGCTTATGTCTTCTGAATCTAGTGAACTCTCCTAGCTGCTTGGAACAGTGCTCTGCTATCAATAAATACTATTGATTGATTGTGGTTGTCTAGTTTCTTCACATATCCTGCCACGGTGTGAATCTTAGAGTGCATGATTAACGATGATATTCTCTTATGGGTCCAGTGGGTTCTTGAGAGGATGGTGTCAGCATTTCCCATACACCCTCATCCTTTCCACTGCTGATGCAAGGAAACGAGACACAAGAAACCTTCGAGTTCAGCTCAGTAAGATGTTTCATTTGAAGAAATAAATTCTATTTCAGTTCTCCATCCTCTCAAGTCAGTCCACTCTCCACGGTTAGGTAAAGAATATGACGCATATTTTTGCTCCTTTAGATGGAGATGTGAAACAATGATTAAGTTCAACTGTCAAAACCATCAGCTCATGCCGAGGAAAACAGCATCTTCAAGAAAAATATCAGAAAAGTTATTCTCAAGTGGAGATGGAAGGAAATATAGTGCCCACAGAGAACTCAGGTCAATTTAATCAACTGAACAGCACCAGTAATGAGTCATTCCTTCTCTCAAATGTCCCTCACCTCTGCATAGTCCTCAATTAAAATGTTATAAAATAATGGTCCTAAGGACTATCCATTTTAAAAATTACTTCATTTTAGACTCATTTTATGAAATGGTCATAAAGGAAAATAATGAGTAATTCCTGAAGATTTTGATGCTCTTTAGATTTACAAATGTCTATGTAACAACCTGATCTCCCTCAAACCGAAGAGCATACAGATAATCATGCAGTGTATTTCGATGCCATCTTTAGTCTCTATCAAACATATATCCTACCCCTTTATGCTTCCTATATAGCGTTTGTGTTCATATCTTTAAACTATGGTTTCCTTTTACTTGTAAGTTTTTTTTAGTGTCAGTATCCCCTGCTAGAATGTGTTAGACATAGCATTTAGTGAATATGACTGATTAATTGATTGATTAATTTGCCCCTCTATGCTTAACAATCCCCTCTACTTAAATTTATTGTTCAGGGTCTGCTTGGGTCCTTCTGGCATCTCCTCTTCTCACATACCTCAACCCATTTCTGAATGCAGACCAAATCTGGGCCTACACAAAAGAGACAGTTTTATAAACCTGATGAAAACTACTGCAGTCACCTCTTTTACATTGTTGATGCATTTTAATGACCAATTTTTATTATTCTATTCCCTAAGCTTGGTGACAAAGTGTGACTTTTTAAATCAAGTAATGCTAATGAAGATAATAATAAATCCTAGATAAAACACTCTCCAGTTGTGAAGAAATTCTTGCATATTCTTATTTTAATCATTCCTCAAGAGTTTGAATGACAGTCTGCAGAGTTAGCAAGGCTCTGAGAAGTTAACCTATGTGGGTCCATCAAAAACTGAGAAATGGCACGCCCGCACATATACGTCTGGGCACTGAGGAATTATCTTGGTCTTTCTCCTGCTGTGTACATTACTGCAGAGAGCACTGGGGAGATGGAGTAAATCAATCAAGAGGTGCAGTGAATTGATCAAGAAATGGAATTTAGTGAGCACTTACGGTATGCAGAGCACTGTACTAAGCATTTGGGAGGGCACAAAGCAACAGAGTTGCAGACACATTCCCGATACACACAGTCAGTCTAGGGGACAGGCAGACACTAAAATAAATTAGAGATATGCACATAAATGCTGTGAAGCTGAGGGGGGAGGGAATAGCAGTGATTAAAGGGTATAGATCAAAGTGCGTAGGTGACAAAGAAAGGAGAGAGAAATGAGGGTTTAGACAGGGGAGCCCTCAGAGAAGATGTGTTTTGAATAAAGGTTTGGAAAATGGGGAGGGTGAATGAGATCCGTTTCTGTTTCAGATATGACCCCTGTGTCAAAGAGTTATATCCCCTTAGAACCCCGACTGGAGAGAGAACAGAGTGTAAGCTCCTTGTGGTCAGGGGATGTGTCCTGTTTCCGCTGTACTCTCCGAACCACTTAGTACCTTGCAAATGCATACAGTGCACAATAAACTTCACAGCCATTTTTGTCATGTCCGCAGGATGTTCTTCCCCAAGTCACCAGAAGCTCCCAAGTTTCACAGTTTTTCACAGTTCTATTCTGATTCCCTTGTACTACTTTCTGATATCTCCTTGTCCTTCCTCCCACTTCTGCTCTTTGTAAATAAATTCTGTTGGCCGTCCCCACTAGACTTTAAGCTCCTGATGGGCTGGGAACCTGCAACTTGCTTCTGCTGTGTTCTTTCATGAAGTTAATGTAGCTCTTCACACTACACTGATGGATTTTTCCTAAAATGTCCCTGCCTCACCACAGAAAGGTGCTGTTGAAGTATGCCCAACCTGTTGGTGTAAATGGAGTGCCTGGGTGTGCCTTGCACTGACATCTTGGTCTCCTCTGCCGCTGCGTACACTTCTCATATTTTTACCCTTGCAGGATGCTCCTTCCCCCAGGCTAATGTCTTAAAATAGAACCAAGTGAGACATGATCTTTTTCTGCTAGGGAAACTGCCAACAAGTAAGGTGGAAAAAATTTCTTCCTCATTACTTTACATTACAGACCTCTATTTCTCCCCAGGGGCCAAACTGGTTTCTGCTCAACAAGGATTACCATCCTTTATTTCTTTTTCCTCTTATGCTGAAAATACTAAAGGTTCCACTTGTCACTTTCTACTTTCTTTTTCAAAAATATTCAAAGATGAATAAGAACTCAAGGAGCTCTTGCTCATAATGAAATCAATGAATGAAAAACATACATACCCATCAGCCTGAGGACCCCATTTTCTTCCCTCTAGCCAAACCCAGGGTCTGCTCTCCCTCACCTGGCACTAACTCCCAACACCCAAACAAGGAACTCTGAAGTATTGGTTAGAGGACAAAAGCCCTGGCCAGGATGTTAGAAATGTGGAGTATAGGCTGAGCTCTTCTGTATACAACTACAATTAATTTCAATTTTTGAACTATGAAAAAGGAATAATTTTTCCAGCTTCCCCATCCTGTCCATTGTACATGATTAGACAGACAATCAGTTAGACATGATTTTTGAACAATCTTTCCATTTTGGGGAGACCTTTCACTCTTCTTCCAGTTTTGTGTCCAATTCTTGACTCCTTGGGTGAAATAGGACACACACAAACCTTGGAGGAGCTTCAGTGGAAGAAGGGTAGTCAAAAAACTGGTCTCTCAGGAAAAGATGAAGGAAAGGAGATAATTCAACCTGCAGTGAGAAACCATGAAGCCTAGTGGAAAGAGAATAAGCCTGGTAGCCAGAGGAACCGGATTCTAATCCCAGAGCCATCTCTTTCCTGCCATGTGACCTTGGGTAAATCCTTTAAATTATTTGCCTCAGAAATTCCTCATCTGTAAATAGGGATTTAACAACAGTTATTTCTTCCCCTTAGATTGTAAATCCTATGAAGGGATAGAGCTGAATCTGACCTGATTATCTTGAATTTATCCCAGGGCAGAGTACAGTGTGGGACACATAGTAAGCGCTTCACAAATGCCACAGTCATTATTATTATAAGAAAGGTAAGGAAGCAGAACTCCAAATGGTTCTTCAACCCACAACTCACACTGAGGATGGTAATCAGTTGTTTTCCATCTCTAAGGACAAACATGTAAAAATGTGCTAAAGGAATATTTGTATCAGTAGCGGGAAAGGAGATTCCAAATCTCTCCTCTCTCTTCCATGTACCTTTTTTAAAAAGTGCCTAAATCCTAAGTGTTGCATAATAATGGAACCCCAGTTCATAATCCCATTTGATTAGATATTCTAATTTTGGCCTGGTCTGCTAATTTAAAGTTGGGAATGATCATCATAGTACAACTAGCAATGGTTCACTGTGATGATTTGAAGTTAAAATTCCCTTTGTCTCCTTAGTTTTCAACCTTAGACCAAAACCACTGATGTGCACTAGGCTATCAAATCTCTTTGATTTATCCAGTTTTTTTGTTAAAGTAGTTCAGCAACATCTCGATGGATTTTTGATGGCTGGCTAAACCTTATAAGCCTCTTAAAAACAGCATTCTCCTTTCTCACTTTTCCGTCTACTATCTGTTGGTTCCATTATTTCCTCTGGAGTCCTTAGACTGAGTTCATCTAGATATAAAGAAATGTAAAATTTCACTTAGATGTACAATTTCATTATTTAGTATCTTGAAGACTCCCTTACTTACTGCCTTTATTAATTAAGCTATGAACATGGATAAAATGCTTTCTTATATGGAAGCCTCTCCAGTTTGGGTTTGTATCATTTCATTTACTCTCTTATTCGCAGGAAGGACTCAAAACTGGGCCTAGAACTCTAGTTAATGTTAAGCCATTTGAGGTGCAAACCTTTTTTAAAAGTCTACATGATGTACAGAAGTGGAAAAATGTGTTTCAACTTTGCAACATATGCTTCGGGGGAATATCATGGGAGTGCCGCTGTTAAGAAATGACTTCTGAGTGATGGATACTTCACCAAGATAGGGTTGTTCCACGGGGTGCTTCTTGATTTTACAAAGCTTGGAATGACATCAGCACATCGCACTGAGGTGATGCTCACTGCCATCTAGCTTCTCTGAGTAGGACTCGAGAAGAGATGGGATGACAGCAGGATACAGAAGCATCTGCTAAACAGTAAAGTGAAATAGGGCATATCAATCAAAGGTATTTATTGAGTACTTACTGTGTACAGAGCTCTGTTCTAAGCACTGGAGAATATATAAAATAATCCAACTGGGCACAGTCCATGTCCCACGTGAGGCTCCAAGTCTAAGGAGGAGGGAGAAAAAAACATCTAGTCCTCATTTGATAGGTGAGGAAAAAGGCATAGAGTAGTGAAGCAAAATCCCCCCTCAGGGTCGTTCCTGGAGAGTTTCCAGTCCTCTACCAGGCTCGGCTATGGGAGGGAGAATCAAGCAGAGGCCTCCCCACTCCATTCCTAGCTTGGGCAGTGGCTAGCGAGTGGAAGGCAATCTGCTACAAGTCAAAACTCACCCATGCTGGGAAGCAGAGGCATGGGAGAGACTCAAGGACAAAAACCTGAGTTTACTGCGCGGAAGGTGGCTTGGTAAACCACTTACCTGTGTTTACCAAGAAAACTGTATGGTGACACTACCAGAACGATTGCAGATGGAGAGCGGGGCTTTCTGAGAGAGATGTGTCCGTGGTGTCACTATGGGTCGGAAACGACGCGATGGCATAAGACAAGTGAAGCAAAATGCCCAAGATCACAATAGGATGGGGGCATTGCTTTGGGTCTTATTCCCATAACCTTCCTACTGCAATTCTGACCCTCTAGACTGTAAGCTCATTATGGGCAGGGAATGTGTCTAAATCTGTTGCATTGTATTCTTCCAAGCCCTTAGTACAGTGCTCTGTACATAGTAAGTGCTCAATAAATATGATTGATTGGTATGGACACTCCTTTAGAGTAACACAGTACTACGCTGTAGGAAATTTCAAGCCCTCTTCTGCCTGCGGAACTCGTAATGAGTGTCCTTAGGGGCAGCAGTTAAACCCCAAATTGGGACAGATGGGAGACTCTGCTGTGGTTTCAGGTACACAGAGGGAGGAACAGCTTCAAAAATGAAATACCAAGTACCCCAAAAGATCCATCCTTCGGAACCAACACTGCAAGACCCCTCTATGGTCATCGCACTTGGTCTGTGTTTAAGGCATAAAGCAGTTGACATTTCCCAAAAGGGTGCAGGTTAGGAGTAAGTGATAGTGAGAGCAGGGGCAAACCTGAAAAAGACTCCTTTTTGACTGCAGATATCAATTCCTTTCTTAGTCTCAGTGCTGCACTGAGTAACTTGACTACTTTCTCTTTATCCAAATAATTCCACATGCCCACTTTCTTTTGCTTCTATTTTAATGTTCTGGCAAAGGTGCCAACTCTTCAAAACAAGGACAAACCAGGAGTGGGGCTTTAAATGGTCAGGGTGGGAAAAAGGTAAGAAAGATTCAGCCAGCAGGACAGTCCTAGGGAAGAGATGTAGGTCAGAGGAATGTGGGTTTATCTCTTTTCCCTCTCTCCCTCTCCGCCCCGCCGCACTTTCCTTCTCTTCAACCTTATTCCCTCCCATTCTCCCTCACCTCTTTCTGACCTCTTTCTCAAACTGATCCATCACTCTAGCACAAGAAGCACCAGTTTTAGTATATCACTTTCTAATTGCCAAGGGGTGTGAAAGTACTTAGAGATGCAATTTCTTACTACTCAATAGACAGCCCTTGCAAATACCCAGATGGCATATTCCAACATATATATGTATATATATATATATACATATATATATATATACATAAAATCAGGTCCCAAATATTATAGTACAGTTGTTTTGTCTTAATGGCAATGTTAATTTATCACCAATGTTTCTACCTACAGAAAAGACACAAATCCCCTTAGTATAGGCATTGCAGGTAATCATGATAATTGCACAAAAATTCTTGCAACAATCAGGCATCTAGAAAAAAGTCCTCTTATCCTTTAGTTTTTACTGAAAACCATTTCTCTACCTTGACTTTTGTTTTCTTTAGTTAAAATGTATTTAGGTTCTGAGTCACCATTTGATGTAAAATAATCATTCCTTGACCATACTGTATCATATCCCCGTGCTATCATTTGATTTTAAGCTCTTCAAAGTCATTGACAGAATCTTTGACGTGTTCCGTGTGTTCCTAACACCTCGTGAAGTGCCTTAAATAGTCTCAATCCACTCAATTCTGTTGCACTGATGCAAGATGTGATTGATCAAGGTCCACCTTCTTCCCTCTGTTTGATTGAAGTCATCACTAAGAAAATGGATTAATGCTGCACTGTAATTCTGCTGAAAGGAAAGGCCAAACTTTGCAGGAAGAGGAAAAGGAGGAGGAGAAGGAGGAGGAGGAATTTAAACTGAAGAGTGGGGAAAACTTCCTGATGATCAAAGTTGGGAGAAATTAAAACACTCCATCGAGTTTATAGAATCTTCTCATCAGTATATTTTAAGCAACGTAAATAGTTGTTTGCCTACATTTCATTAACTATACACACTCCTTGTACAGACCCTAAATGAACTGGGCTGTTAAGAGCTGGCATCGCCACTGATATATCAGTAATGCTCCTTGTGGGCAGGAAACATAATGTTGGTATTTGTTAAGCGCTTACTATGTGCTGAGCACTGTTCTAAGCACTGAGGTAGACACAAGGGAATCAGGTTGTCCCACGTGGGGCTCACAGTCTTAATCCCCATTTTACAGATGAGGTAACTGAGACACCGAGAAGTTAAGTGACTTGCCCAAAGTCACACAGCTGACAAATGGCCGAGCCGGGATTTGAACCCATGACCTCTGACTCCAAAGCCCGTGCTCTTTCCACTGAGCCACGCTGCTTCTACTGTTTTATTGTAATTGTGGTATTTGTTAAGTGCTTATTAAGTGCCAGGCACTAGATGCTGGGATAGACACAAGGTAATTAGGTTAGACACAGTCCCTGTGGCACAAACGGCTCACAGATTTGATCCCCATTTTCCAGAAGAGGTATCTGAGGCAAAGAGAAGTTAAGTGTCTTGCCCGAGGTCACAAAGCAGACAAATGGCAAAGCCAGGATTCGAACTCTTGTTCTTCTGACTCCCAGGCAAGTGTTCTATCCATTAACGTACGCTGCCTCTCCAAGCACTTGTACTCTCTCAAGTGCTTGGTACAGTGCTCTGCCAACAGTAAGTGCTCAATAGATATGACAGATGGATTGACGTTAGTGTTTCTTGTGTCTTTAAGGCCCTCTGCCTCTGGAGAAGTTGGCTTAAATGTTGCAGGCAGGCTGGTTTGGAGTTGCATTCGCAGTCTGTCCAGAAGCTAGAAGACCGATTAGATGGCCCCTCAAAAGTCTTTCTGGCCCAAATGATTCTGTGATTCCTTGAATCTCGCTGCCTACTCTCTCCAGGATATCGCTGATAATCTTCGTCTTCTTTGATTTCCCTCATCAAGCACTGTTTGGGGGTTCTTTATTAGAGTTGCATGAAATACATCCTTGTTACCATGGTCACCATTTCCACACCCACTTCACTTGTCCTAAGAGTAGAGGTGCTGTTACCTTGAAATGCTGCAATTGTTTTTGTCTCTAGTATTCATCCATCTGAGAGAAGGCGTCTCACATGTTGTAGTGTCCCATTGTTAGGCAACGATGAAAACTTACAATAAAAAGCAGTGCACTGAATGCCGACAGCAGAAGAGACTTTATTATATTAGTGGAAACTTAAAATTGCCATTTATTGTGTTCTGCTGTTCATGTATTTGTTGCAGAGCAGGAGCCAAAAGTAATCATTGTGAAATTAACATAAAAATATGTTTTTTAACATTACTATTGAAATGGTGTTATTTGGGGGACATAACTACAAGGCGTTATTAGAGGTTTTTCTTTGTGGTAGGATGCGATTGTTCTCATAACTGTTTCCTGTCTTTTTACAAAACTTGTCTTGCAGAGAAGCTAAATCATTCTTTCCTCCACACATCCGTTCTTATCAACTGGAGGCATAAGGCCTTGGAATTTGGAATTGTTCAAGTGTGTCAACCGTTTTCCATAGCATGCGGTGTCCTAGCAATCACACAATATCATCTTCCAGTGAAGCCATCCAGGTTTTATGTAAGCATAAGTGGGTAAAATACATTTTAAGAGGAGAATTAAAGGGACACATTTTGAAGATGTTACCTGGGGCTGGAATGCTGAAGATTAGTAAACTGATACCATTTTAATAACAGCAAAACCTTATCAAGGAGCTGTTCATGGCACTAAAACTCCCAAGGCCTTTACTTTCTGTTTTGAAAATGATGTGGCAAAATGCCTATCCTGTGGGCAAACTCTTCATGCTCTTTAATCAGAATCTGGGTTGTCATTACACTCAGGATGAAAATGAAATGTGATTAAAAAAATGAGGATTTTGCATGAAAATGGACCTGAGGGTTCTGCTCTCCCCAGGATATAGGCCAATTTTGAGTTACATTAGGTGGTTAGGAAGCTCATTAACTCTTTAAGGCCCACAGGGACCATTTTCTATCCTTCAAAGGGAGTAGAATTTACTTGGAACTCTAATGCAGTACAGTCAATCAATCAATCATATTTATTGAATGTTTACCGCATACTGAGCACTGTATTAAGTGCTTGGGAGAGTACAGTATAAAAGAATTGGTAGACAGACATGGTCCCTGTCCTGCAACAGCAATGTACTCAGTGGTCCCGAGGGATGAGGAAAGATTTTTATATACTGCTACTAAATGCCCAATCATTAGGGAGGGACTTAGCCAATGCGGGTAACTGAACTCAAATGCTGTTCATAAATAGAAAGCCCTGAGTGTGGAAATTATAATCCGGCAGATTTTGTGGACAGGAAATGAAACTTTCACAAGTCCTGGATAACTTCTGGATGAGATTCTAAAGACTTTGCTATTGCATCTCTGTTCCTGATTCAAGTCACCAAAACCTTTCCATTGAAAACCGGAAGAGAACTGAGTACAACCAAAATCAATCCATCAATCATTGGTAACACAGATCAAACACAGTGTGCAAAGAACGGTACTAAGTCTTGGGGAGCAAAAACACGAATATCATTGTCAATACCTAGTCAGAAAGCCCAAGCCCAATCCCCCACACTGTAAAATCAATGGTGTATTCATACGGAAAACTGTTTTTAAGTATTTGTATATCAATCAACTGAAATGCATACTTTTGTTTCAGTAACACATAAATGCTTAGCTCCAAATAGTTCATCTATTGTACTGTCCTTATTTTGTTCCTTAATCTAAGTTTATATTACTGCCATTTCCACTTCCCTTTACCAGACTTATCAAAAGAAATATGTTCCAGAATTCACATACTGAATCTACTTTTCATAGGACAGATGGTATGGCGTATTGCTTTGAACCTTTCAATATTTTGTTTAGCTGATCATTCCAAATCAATCACCAACTGACTACAGTGCACACTACTGAAAAGACTAAGATGGTGGATCAAGCCACTATAATAGATCCACCTGGAAAATAAATAAGCCACTATTTTAATGGAATCACCCTCATTTGTGTAAGGGTTGGAGGAGTCAGTTCCAAGGAAATAGGAAATGTCTCTTTTTTTTTTTTTTTGCTCTCTCATTCCCTAATAGCATTCTAACAGAGATATGTAGTGAAAGAACATATTCACCCCACCCTCAACCTCAAAGTTCTTATGTACATATTCATAATGCATTTATTTATTTATATTAATGTCTGTCTTCCCCTCTAGACTGTAAGCTCACTGTGGGCAGGGAACATTTCTACCAACTCTGTTCTATTGTAGTCTCCCAAGAGCCTAGTACAATGCTCTGTACATAGTAAGCGCTCAATAATTCATTAGTTGAGAAGAACTGAGTTGGAGAAGAACTGAGAGGACCTGGTGAGGGAGGGCAGTCTTTTGGTGCCCATCCAGGTCACAGGATTTAGTTTTAAATAACACAGTGTCCCCAGTGTTCTAATGTGCCCCCCAATACCTATGGATGGATTTCCACGGAAAAGAACAAAGAAAAGGGTTTATAATCTCATTCTTGATGTGTTTCTTGCTTCAGTTCACTTTCAGAACTAGGAAAGTAACTTCCTCTAAGGCCTCATTATCAGATGATTGCTTTCTCCCAGCTGCCTGGCCATCCTCGTGGGTCATAAGACCAGAGCTAGCTCTCAGAATGTGGCCCATTTTCTGAAATTATTTTTCAAGGTCAAAAATTTCTTGTGACCAGAATCAACACACTCCAGGGGAGGAGTGGATAGAGTACGGGCCTGGGAGTCAGAAGAACCTGGCTTTTAATTCCGACTCTGCCACTTGTCTGTGGTGTGAACTTGGGCAACTCCCTTAGCTTCTCTGTGCCTCAGTTACTTCATCTGTAAAATAGGGGCTGAGAGCCCCATGTGGGACAGGGACTGGGCCCAACCTGATTAGCTTGTATCTACCCAAGTGCTTGGCACCTAGTAAGTGCTTAACGAGTGCCAACATTATAACTAATTATTATTATTACTCCTGACCTAACCTGCCAGGGATCACAGGAAGCCAGCAAATCCTGACAAGGAACATTTCAGGAATTTCCTCCCTCCAAACTTTGTCCCACCATGTGAGGTCTTCAGGGTAAATTCCAGAGCCTAAGCAGGTTGGAATCCCATAGGAGGAACACAAAGCCTCCACCGCCCCCAGCAACCTCTGTTGATTGGTTGGACTTTGGATCAAAGGCATAAGCAATTCAATTCCTGCTAATAAAAAAAAAAGGCTGCATTGCCAGAAAAAGATCTAGCAGGAGATGCCCTACCTCTGAGACATCTAATGGGATGAATACCTTTCATTAAGAATGATTCGGATTCCATGACATTTTTCCAGCTTCCCATTGGATTTGGCCCTAAGGAGAGAGGACCCAAGTAATAGAGAGCTGTGAACTCAGAGAGGCTACCGCATCAGTCAGAACAGCCTGAGGAGCAATCAGAAGTTGGAAGTGACTTTGAACAGAGGCTCAAGTAGATAATGAAGAGAGAGAAAGGGAAAAACATCTCCAAATGATGAGAAGAGCAACAGTAGCCTCTAACAAAGAGCAATCATCACATGCATTTGTGTGGAAAAGGCTTCTGGGACTGCATTAAGTCTTTTTGCAAGCATCATTAATGGTGTCTCTGACTTCAGGGGCAGCTAAATATAAGCTGCATCCACCCCCTCTCCCCATTCCCAAGAACTATTGATGTCCACATAGTTATGCCTTGTCTACTGTCTTGAATGCATCCCGTATTTCCATTATTTTTGCCATTTTGTTGTATGCTATAATAAACTAGTAATCCTTATTAACCCTAAATCGGCTGAGGTTAACTTATCATTTCCTTGCATTTTGTGCTAATGTGATAACAAAACAGTGGTATTTGCTAAATGCTTACTCTCTGCTAAGTACTGGAAAGTGTTGGGATAAATACAATCAGATCGGACTCAGTTTCTGTCCCACGAAGCTCACAGTCTAAGGTTTTAGCAGATAGAGCACAGTCCTGGAGCCAGAGGACCTGACTTCTAAACCCAGCTCTGCCATTTGCCCGCTGCATGACCTGGGTAAAATCACTTCACATTTCTGTGCCTCATTTTCTTCATCTGTAAAATGGGGGTTACGTCTGTGAACCCCATGTGGGACGGAGACTTTTGTCCAACCTGAATAGCTTGCATTTACTGGGAGGTGTCCATGGCGTTGCTACGGGTCAGAGACGACTCGACAGCATAAGACAAGGCAAGATCCCAGTGCTTAGTACAGTGCCTGGCACATATATGTGATTAACAAACACTATTGGAAAAAAAGATGGACTTCATCTTGCTGATTAAGACCTAGCTAGACTTCCCGGGGGAAATTTTTGCTTTTCGAAGCAGATCTAAAATTAGTTAACCACACCCTGTGCAGAGCAGAGGTAAACAAAGGATCCAGATGAGTTAGACTTTCAACATCCTAAACTGTGAAACTCTTCCAATAGAATATGAGCTCCCCGAGGCAGGGACTGGGTTTTACTTGCCTTATACCCCACTCTCCTTCCTCTCCTCCCTCCTCCCACCTGTGGTGCCTGGTGCAGTATTCTGTAGACATACCGATCATTGAATAAACAAACAAGTGTTCAGGGGTTTATGAGGTTTATGAGCTCTCTGAAGGTAAGTGGAAACTAATACTTAGCCCAAGGAAGATAGTTGGTTCAAAGCCAATCAGCTCCATTGTCCTGACCTCAGGGGGCCTTGTTTAAAGGCTTATAAGGACAACTCCAGTTAGGGAGAGGAACTCTTGCCTAGATAAGATGACAAAGAGAAACTTCTATCTTGTATATTCAGGAGGTAGCTTAGCTAGCACCCTACTGGGCCCAGAGGAAAGTATACTTTAATAATAAAATAGGTCAGGCAGGAGACTTAAATAGAATTTTGAAGCTGCTTCTTTAGAGAGTGTGTGTGTGTGTTTGTGTAAATGCCTGATTATGGCAAATTGCAGTAGGAACACCTATTGTGTATCTAGGACACTAGCCATTTTCAGGTCAACCAGTATGAATGAAAGATTGTTGGGTTTCAGTTCCCATTGGCTGTCAGCGAAAGCAGTACACTGTTCACTTCCTCACAGGGCCTCGGGAATTAGACTCTGACCAGTCAACAGGAATTTTTGCTGAGAAATCAGGTAACCTTGAAGAACTTTGCAAATAAGAGGGCATGGAGGCGCAGCCAGTGACACCAGACGCATTCCCAACATGGGAGAAATTGACTACATATGAAGGGCGAGACCAACGTCTGTTCCCCAATAAGTCAGGATATTATCATGGGTTATTTTACATTATTAACAAAAATATGCCGATGATTTAATCTACCTGATAGAGTAGCTGGGGCAGAACGGTCACCAAAGACCGCTCAATTTTGGGTGTATTTGGGATAGGAAACTGAATTCAGGCCAAACAAAACATTTCCCTTTTTTTTCATTACTTCAGGTACTATTGACCGATATTTACTACAAAATCAAGGCACGTTATTTAATTAAGGTCGTGGGGGGTTTTGTTGTTTTTTGAAAGTGGCTTTTTTGCTGTGTCCTAGCTGCTTTTTTTTTTCCAGGAAGAAAATTTTTAGATTCATTCAGGGTCCCCTAATTATAAACTTCTACCACCGAATCTTGTTTTGTATATTTTCAAGTAAAATAAAAAACAACAGAAGCTCAGGATGCCTGTGAAGTAAGATTATGATCAATAAACAAACTGTTTCTGTAAGAAAATAAGTAGAGAAGCAGCACGGTGTAGCAGAAAGAGCATGGACCTGGGAGTCAGAGAACCTGAGTTGGAATCCAGCTATGCCACTTGCCTTAGGGAAATCATGTAAATTCTCAGTGCCTTAATTTTTTCATCTGTAAAATAGGGATGAAATACCTGTTCTCCCTCCTACTAAGACTTTGAGCTGCCATGTGGGACAAGGATTCTGTCCCTCCTGATAATCTTCTATCTACCCTAGTGCTTAGCACAGCACTTGGAACGTAATAGATGCTTAACAAATTTCACAATTATTATTATAGACTTTAGACCATTAACTCCTCATGGGGAGGACTGTGTCTATCAACTGTTCTGTACTGAACAATCTCAATTGCTTAGTCCAATGCTTTCCATGAAACAACTGCTCAAAAAAGCAGCAGGGCCTAGTGGAAAGAGGATAGGCCTGAGAGTCAGACGACCTAGTTTTTAATTCTAGCTCTACCAACTGCTTGCTTTGGGACCTCGGTCAAGTCACAACTTCTCTGTGCCTCAGTTTTCTCAACTGTGAAATGGGGATTAAATACCTGGTTCCTCTCTTATTTAGACTGTGAGCCCCATGTGGGACAGAGGCTATGTCCCACCTGATTAACCTGTATCTACCCAGAGTGTGATACATACCCTATTCATTTTGTTAATGAGATGTACATCACCTTGATTCTATTTATTTGCTATTGCTTTAATGAGATGTTCTTCCCCTTGATTCTATTTATTGCCATTGTTCTTGTCTGTCTGTCTCCCCCGATTAGACTGTAAGTCCGTCAAAGGGCAGGGACTGTCTCTAACTGTTACTAATTTGTACATTCCAAGCGCTTAGTACAGTGCTCTGCACATAGTAAGCACTCAATAAATACTATTGAGTGAATGAATGAATACATAGTAAGTGCTCAAATACAACAATAATAATAACAGTACCACCATGGATCGACTGATATTTCACCAGTACGTGAAATGAAATGTCAAGAGATGATTACATACTAAACCTGCAAAGTTTAAAAAAAAAAGCCCAATGTCTCTTCAGTCTCCACATTTTACCCTTTACCTACTTTAATGCACGACAATGAAAAGAGGAGAGGAAAAGGAAGAGGGAAAGAAAGGGAAAGAAAATGACAGGGATAGAAAGAATATGCAAAAGGTCAGATGAGAAGCTATAGAGAGGAAAGCACCAGTAGTTGGCCGATGTGGGTGGTGAAGACCGCAGCGGCTACTGAGGTGTAGACACTGGCAACCACCTTCTGCTTTATAGCAGCACAGCACAGCACTGGTGCTATGCTGGGGTCACTTTCACCACAAATAGTTTTTTTCATACAATTCTTGTGGGCATCCCACAATGGGTGGCACTCTATCTTGCCTGCTCGCTTAGAGCCCCCGCTGCCCTAAGCAGGACCATAACTCCTGGTGGGTGAGGGAGTGTGAGTGCTCCTAGGCAAACCATTAGCACTAGAATCAATTTCTTCGTGCAGGGGCTCTGTCCCCAAATCCTCTGGACTAGATGGAAGCTCATTTGCTATTTATAATGGAAGAAACCAATATAGTGCAAAACCATTAAAGTACAAAAAGCAAACACGTTATTCTCCTAAGGTCTGGGGACTGACTAGGGAACGCTGTGGTGAGTTGGTGTACTTTTTTCATTTATATTAATATCTGTCTCCCCCTCCAAGATGTGGGCTTGTTGTGGGCAGGGAAGGTGTCTATGATATTGTTATATTGTATTCCTCCAAGCATTTAGTACAGTACTCTGCACACAGCAGACGTTCAATAAATACTACCGACTGACAGTTTTTCAACATCCTCAGAGACAGAGGCAGCTGCTATAGCTGCAATCTGCCTATGGTCTTGAGGAGTTTCAGCTTCACAAACTGCTCCATCGCATTGCCCCGGCATATAAAATGGATCAATTTAGAGATGCTTGGCATAAACAATTGTTGAACTGCAGAGATAATGAGCAATTATTTTCATTTCTAGAACATCACAGGCACTGTTCATTAGCATATTCCAAATGGAGCATCGCACTCAAGGACACAAGCTAATTTCAAAATTCCCAAAGGAAGTATCCAAGAAGTGGGGAGAATTTCCAACTCCACTTTAAATGAACAAATCAACTATCAAGGTGAGAAAGATAGAGAAGCTGTAGATGCGTACCAGATGTTGAGACGCTTCATCTGGAAGGTAGTCATTTGGAATGATGCCTGCCTTTGCAGTTAAATCGTTTGCCATGAATGGTGTGCTTTATAATGGATTTTTTGCCAGAAAGTGCTGCTTTTTGTGATCTTTTTTTTTTGCTAAGTAAAATATCTCGATGTTTTTAATGGAAAATACGATACTACCTATCTCCTGGGAATGTAACTCAGGCTACTAGCTAAATATAATGAACAAGATAAAAGAGCCACCTCCTCATTCAGCTTCCTGCTATACTAAAGGAAACCCTCTAAGAGCCCTTCATCACTGCTTCACTAGGAGTAGTCCATAACTACTAAGTGAAGTTTCCTTCCACCAGCTTTCAGTTACCAATGAATGTGGTGCCCTGACCCAGAGGAATTGATGAGGGTTGGAAACAAAGCTAGCATTAATTAACACTCCATGATGCAGAAGATTTTCCATAAACAATCACTCTCTTACAGTCTCACTCCTCTAAACAATAAGCTCACTGTGGGCAGCGAACGTGTCTACCAACTCTGCTGTGTTATGTGCTCTCCCAACCACTTAGTACAGTGCTCTGCACACAGTAGGTGCTCAATATAAAGCATTGATTGATTACTGATACTAATTATCTTTAAGGCATATTGTTTCCACCTACTAAATGTCATTCAAGTGACCACTGGGGCAACTCAAGGCATGGATGTCCAGTGAATACTTCATCGGGACGAAATCTGCAGAAGTCTTGAAGATTCCAAATATACCAGACTTGTAGACTAGCCAGATGAAGGGGATTTGCTTAATACATCCCAGTCACTGTACTAAGTGCTGGGTTAGATACAAACTAATCAGGTTGGATCCAGTCCGTATCCCACATGGGACTCACAGCTTTAATCCCTATTTTACGGAACACGTCACGGAGGTACAGAGAAGTTAAATGACTTGCCCAAGATCACACAGCAGACAAGTGGCCGAGCTAGGATTAGAACCCAGGTCCTATGGCTCCCAGGCTCTCTTTCCACTAGGTCATGCTGCTCTTTCCTCTGAAAAACTGTCTTTAAAATATAACCTTCTCTTCTGAAAACGGTTCACTGTGTAAAGTTCACAACTTGTGGCATTATTTATGATTGTTTCAATGTACATGATAAGGGCAGTTTAACAGAGACTGTTGCACTATCGAAATTACTTTCCATATGCCAAAGCAGATTTTTTTTTAAAAAAGTTTGAATGTCTGACATAGGCAACCAAAATTTGTAAAACTCCTTAGATTAGAGAATTTCAATTTCCCCATTTTGTATTATTTCTAAAAAATCAGGGAAAAGAATCATTTTTAAGAAATTGACTTTTAGTGCACTTCTAAGGAAGTAAAATGCTCAATTATCTTTGATTTGCCTTTTACATGTTTAGACAACAATGATTCTCATGTCGAATCATTCAGTTGTAAATAATGAATATGGTAATTAAGCATTTATGTGTCACCGGTTGTATTGGTGAAATGAATATCTGTCATCGATGTGATTCTTGAATAGGTTATTGTGGGGGTGTCGAAATAAACAGTCAAAAGTAAATGTCTTCATCAATGCTTGTCATGATCAAATAATCAGCCAAAAAACGATGGCTCAGTGCCTACGGATCAAGTACGATCGCACGAAAATAAACACCTGCAGTCGCACTTTGGTGTACAGTGGTTAGTCAGAGTAAATAAAATACCTACTGATGACCAATGTGAAAATGTTTATGAACCAATCTCCCAAGAAGAGATGATATTTCAGCAGGGGCACTGGTGAAAAGGTTCATCTCGGAATGCCGAGAGAAAGGAGCATCTGGTCCTATGTGGTGCGTCATTATACCGAAGATGTTCTTGAGAGAAAGAAATCTTTGTGAGTATGAACATCTGCGCATCACTATTTATGTGCTGAAACTTTAAATATAAGAAGCGAAGGTCTTAACAGCAATTTGTTATGTTCAAATTTGAAAGTCTATGCAATTTCCTGTTTACAAGAAAAATCTAAAGTAAGACCACAGGCATTGTTGGGTAAATGTGAGTAATAAGTCTCCTTAATTTAAGCCATTTAAAAGAAGAGTTCATCTCTTCGAAATGTAACAACTCAGCATTTCCACACTATTATAAGGCAGTTCACAGAGCAAATTGAAGGACTTTTCAGTTAGGATTGCAGTTATTCAAATAAAACGATGTTGGATTTTCTTTCTGTTTGCAGTTGCTCCAACTAAAATGCAAGTAAAATTTATCTGACTTCCCAAGAGGGTTTGCTAAGGGCATATATCGAGTTCCAGTTTGGTTTGGTTTGGAATAGGTGAGTAGCCTGTTTCTGGGGGGTTGAATGTTGAATGGCACAGTCCCGCATTCCCTCCACTAACAAAAGGCAATCAAGCTTGCTGTGGAATAGCTGTCATCCAAATATCACAGCCTTGGTGTATTTGGTGGAAGGTCAAATAGCACGGCTCTCTGCACTTCAGGTTGGCAAATTGTTTCAATCCGAACACCTGCATCCCTAAACGTGGTGTTGCTAGGGATAGTCATCCAAAGTCTTTCACCATTTGGATGATGTGGTTCTAACCAATAATGAGGGTGGAACGATAATAATTGTGGTAGGTTAAGTACCAAGTCTGTGCTAGACATCATGTTAAGTACTGGGGTAAATAAAATACAGTCGGATCACACACAGCCCCTGTCTCTCATGAGGCTCAAGGTCTAAGATGGAGGGCCAGAGAAGATAAAAAAAATACAGTGTGGGCTACTGGGTAGAGCAGGGGATGGGGAGTCAGGAGGACCTGAGTTCTAATCCCAGCCCTACCACTTGTCTGCTGTGTGAGCTGGGCAAGTCGCTTACCTTTTCTGTGCCTCAGTTACCTCATCTGTAAAATGGAGGTAAGACTGTGAGTCCCTTGTGGGACATGTACTGTGTCCAACCAAATCAGCTTTTACCTTCCCCAGGGTTTAGTACAGTGCCTGCAAAATTGTCTTGTCTCATGCTGTCGAGCCATCTACGTCCCCTAGCGACACAATGGACACATCTCTCCCAGAACGCCCCACCTCCGTGCAATCATTCCAGTAGTGGATCCGTAGAGTTTTCTTGGTAAAAATACAGAAGTGGTTTACCATTTCTCCCTGTGTGCAGTAAACTTGAGTCTCCTCCCTCGACTCTCTCCCAAGCCGCTGCTGCCCAGGACAGGTGAGTTTTGACTTGTAGCAGTTTGTCTTCTACTCGCTAGCCACTGGTCAAGCTGGGAATGGAATGGGTACGCCTCTGCTTGATTCTCCATCCCATAGCTGGGCCGACTGGAAACTCTCCAGGTGTGACCCTGAAAGGGGACCTGGAACATAGTAAGTGCTTAACAAATACCATAAGAAGAAAAAAAAATTGACTTGCCATAGCCCACACAACAGGCAAATGATAGAGTGGAACTAGGACCCAGGTCCCCTGATTCCCAGTCTTGTGTTCTTTCCACTGGGCGGTGCTGCTTCTCTATTTTTAAGTAGAGAACAGTGGTTCTCAAATGCAGCCATAAAAGTCATGTGTCAGCCCCTGATCATTTTCGCATTCACCAACAAAATAGTCTAGCCTCTAAAACAATCAGAATGATTGTTTTCATTAAAAAGGACACTTTTTATGTGTACTTCACGCAATTCTCACTTTCCTGTATGCCTCTAAATCATTTTGCATTATCGGCCCAATGTTAAGAAGACAAGCCCACAAAGTGAACTTGCACCCACAGGAAATAATTTGTGGCAAACCGCTCAGGAAGCAGACAAATACAACAAGAAGCATGACTAATGTCATGTTGCCAAATTCAACTTGTGGCTTTTGTGGTAGGAAGATCTAGTAGCCAAGGAAAAACTGAAAAGGATCTGGTGTTCAACAAAAGGCTCGTGAAAGTGTCTTGGCTATCTTCTCAAAGAACTGAGCATTAATGGGGAGTTACGTTTCAATATTTACATCCTCCCAAGGGAGAGAACTGATCCTCCAACTAGTCTTTGGAGGCATTTTTGGTAACAAAACCCTAGTTCAGATAAGCCATTTTATATATATGGATATCTTTCTTATTCAGAGACACTTCCGTTGGTCGATTTACCTACGATGGGCATGTGAAAGGAACAACGGCTTATTATTCATTCACTGTAAGAGAGCAGACATGTATCTCCATGGTCCAATCCTGAGGGAGTATTTCAAGCAGTCTGTCTCCCTTTTTCACAGCATTTGCATTTTCTAGGTATTGTCATTTTGCTCTTCCCAAGTTATGCATTCTCCTTTTTATGAGTCTGATACTTCTCAGCATTTCATGTTAAATCAATTACGAGCATAACTGAAAGCAACAAACAAAATCTCTGACCGTGGAAAAAGGAGAGGTCTACAGGAATCCACGGGAGGGAAGAAATATTCGAGAAGATGAGACTTCAGAAAGTTGGCATGGAAAAAAACACCTCTCTCTCCCCAGCAGCTAATCACAAAGGCTTCCAGGCAACTTCTAAAGCGAAACTTCCATGTGGTAGGTCGGCATAAGATTGAAGAACTCTGGACAAAGCTGTCAGAAGTTTCAATAACGCTATATAGATTAAAGAAATGAAATCAATCGTTGCTTGATATAAACTGTACAGCCAGCAAAGCATTCTGCAACATGAGACCATTTGGAAGAGCACAGGACAGGTGAAAGGGAAAGGAAAAAATAATTCATTAAAAAATAATTCATTCTGGAATAAAATGCCATTGCAATTCTGTTAACACTATCAAGTTGGGAACATCCTCATCCACCCGTATATTAATAGTATCGTGGCAAAGAAGGGGATACTACCGTACAGCAAAGACAGCTCTAATCTAAAGGTAAAGCAAGATGAAATGTACAAGTGAGAAGAATTGTCCTGGATTGTGCCTTTTAAGATTGGATACATGAGTTCTCTAACCTGGACATGGAAGCGGGCTGGGGGGGTGGGCAATTTTCTCTCAGAAGAAGATTTGTGTCACACAGCGATGACCACACCAAGAAATGATATCACTGTCTTTCAGACATGTACTATGATACTATCTCTCTGCTCTTCCTAGCACCTACCCAATATGCGATTTTTTAAGTGTACAATCATGTCTTTGTGAGTGCATATTTATGACTGTGGTTTTCAAAGGGGTCCTACTAGACTATAAGCTCCTTGAGGCCGTAGATCATGTCGACCAACTCTACTGCACAAGTGCCGGTACTTCATATAGTAAACACTCAAATAGCAGCAGAGCAATGTGGCTTAGTGTGAAAGCGCACGGGTCTGGGAGCCAGGGCATCTGGGTTCTAATCCCAGCTCTGTGATATGACTGCTGTGTGACCTTGGGCAAGTCCCAACTTCTCTGTACCTCAGTTACCAAATCTGCGAAATGGGGATTCAATATCTGTTCTCCCTCCTATTTAGACTGTGAGCCCTATATGGGATAGGGACTGTGTCTGACCTTATCTTCCTGTATCCTAACCAGCGCTTAGAACAGTGTTTGACATATGGCAAACACTTAACAAATACCACTATCATTATTATTATTATCATCGCTGATTAAATGTTACCAGAGACATAAATATTTGTCAGACTTCAGCAGCATAAAGAAATTTCAATGAATTCCAAGTGCTACTAGCATAAAATACCTTAGTTTAAAAAATGTCCCATTTGCAATTCACAATCACCTACTAGATACAGTCCTGAAACTGCCAAATTGCAGTGAAGACATGGCTTCTATAACTTCCAAATACTTTTTATAGTTATAAGACATACAATTATTTTAAAGTATTTATAATCTCAATAAATTCCACTAGAATTTATTAATCTGGCTTTTAGATTTGTCTTCTAAAGATTAAAAGTAAAATTGGCTATCTCAGACTTCTAATAGACCACTGCTGATGAATTCTTTTTTTAAATCTTACAGTAAATCTTCAGAAGGACAGTATTTGATCTAAGCTTGAATGGCCCTGTGTCAAGTTTTATCCTGAACAGTCCAGTTTTCATCAGATCTGCCCCCAATCCAACATGGATACAGCATTGGATGCCTTTCTGTCATATTTTGTCATCGAGAAGTCAGCTTCCTTCCGCGGTGGCTCCTGTTGTCAAGTTCCATGTCTCAGAAGTAGTACCTGCATTCACAAGTGGTTGTAAGCTCTCACAAGTGGTTGTAAGCTCACTGCAGGCGGGGAACGCATCTGTTTATTGTTATATTGTACTCTCCCACGCATTTAGTATGGTGCTTTGTGCACAGTAAGCATTCAATAAATACGATTGAACGAAGGAATGAATGAGAAGGGAACAAGAAGGCTCTGAACCAAGTGGGTAGAAATCTCCCCAGATAAACATGTCAGGATCATGAGGACACAGAAGGACATCGGCAAAACGGTGCATCATTAGGTTGCGTGGCGCCTGTCTATGCCTGTGGTGACATGCAACTGGCCACCCCTAATGATCTGGCCACCTATTTCCTCACGAAAATCAACACGATCAGGTCTGAGCTCCCCAAAGTCACCCCTCCGCCTCTCCCCTCCCCCCCAACAACCCCCTCCCCTACTTTCCCATCCTTCCCTGCAGTATCCTCAGAGGAGATCTCCTCCCTCCTCGCAAGTGCCACCCCCTCCACCTGCGCCTCGGACCCCATTCCCTCTCACCTTCTTAAAACCATCGCCCCTGCCCTCCTCCCTTCCTTAACTTCTATTTTTAACCACTCAATCTCCAAGGGCTCCTTCCCCTCTGCCTTCAAACACGCCCACGTCTCCCCCATCCTAAAAAAACCCGCTCTTGACCCCACTTCCCCCTCCAGTTATCGTCCTATCTCCCTACTACCCTTCCTTTCCAAAATCTTAGAACGAGTCGTCTACAATCGATGCCTAGAATTCCTTAACTCCCATTCTCTCCTAGACCCCCTCCAATCTGGCTTCCGTCCCCTCCACTCTACCGAGACTGCTCTCTCTAAGGTCACCCGTGACCTCCTTCTTGCCAAATCCAATGGCTCCTACTCCATTCTGATCCTCCTTGACCTCTTTGCTGCCTTTGACACTGTCGACCATCCCCTCCTCCTCCATACCTTATCTCACCTTGGCTTCACGGACTCTGTCCTCTCCTGGTTCTCCTCTTACCTCTCTGGCCCATCATTCTCGGTCTCCTACGCTGGAGCCTCCTCCCCCTCCCATCCTTTAACTGTTGGAGTTCCTCAAGGGTCAGTTCTTGGCCCTCTTCTGTTCTCCATTTACACTCACTCCCTCGGTGAACTCATACGCTCTCACGGCCTTGACTACCATCTCTACGCAGATGACACGCAGATCTACATCTCCGCCCCTGTCCTCTCCCCCTCCCTTCAGGCTCGCATCTCCTCCTGCCTCCGGGACGTCTCCACCTGGATGTCGGCCCGCCACCTAAAACTCAACATGAGCAAGACTGAGCTCCTCATCTTCCCTCCCAAGCCCGGTCCGCTCCCAGACTTCTCCATCACCGTGGATGGCACGACCATCCTTCCCGTCCCGCAGGCCCGCAATCTCGGTGTCATCCTTGACTCGTCCCTCTTGTTCACCCCACACATCCTATCCGTTACCAAGACCTGCCGGTTTCACTTCTACGATATCGCCAAGATCCGCCCTTTCCTCTCCACCCAAACGGCTACCTTACTATTACGGGCTCTCGTTATATCCCGGCTAGACTACTGTGTCAGCCTTCTCTCTGACCTCCCTTCCTCCTCTCTCGCCCCGCTCCGGTCTATTCTTCACTCCGCTGCCCGGCTCATCTTCCTGCAGAAACGATCTGGGCATGTCACTCCCCTTCTTAAACAACTCCAGTGGTTGCCTATCGGCCTCCGCTCCAAACAAAAACTCCTCACTCTAGGCTTCAAGGCTCTCCATCACCTTGCCCCTTCCTACCTCTCCTCCCTTCTCTCTTTCTACCGCCCACCCCGCACGCTCCGCTCCTCTGCCGCCCACCTCCTCGCCGTCCCTCGGTCTCGCCTATCCCGCCGTCGACCCCCGGGTCACGTCCTCCCGCGGTCCTGGAACGCCCTCCCTCCTCACCTCCGCCAAACTGATTCTCTTTCCCTCTTCAAAACCTTACTTAAAAATCACCTCCTCCAAGAGGCCTTCCCAGACTGAGCTCCTCTTCCCCCTCTACTCCCTCTGCCATCCCCCCTTTACCTCTCCGCAGCTAAAGCCTCATTTTCCCCTTTTCCCTCTGCTCCTCCACCTCTCCCTTCCCATCCCCACAGCACTGTACTCGTCCGCTCAACTGTATATATTTTCGTTACCCTATTTATTTTGTTAATGAATTGTACATCGCCTTGATTCTATTTAGTTGCCATTGTTTTTACGAGATGTTCTTCCCCTTGACGCTGTTTAGTGCCATTGTTCTCGTCTGTCCATCTCCCCCGATTAGACTGTAAGCCCGTCAAACGGCAGGGACTGTCTCTATCTGTTGCCGACTTGTTCATCCCAAGCGCTTAGTACAGTGCTCTGCACATAGTAAGCGCTCAATAAATACTATTGAATGAATATCCAGCATTTGCAGAGGGCAGTGGCAACTCTATGTGTAGTCGATTCTCCTAACTGATTTCAACCTCCCCGTGTAAAACCAGCCCCTTTGACAGAAAACCCCATCATAAATTAGGAAAGGTTTAGTAAAACAGAAATATAAAGAAATCCACCAGAAGCTAGCCCTGGGAAGCCCACGGTCAAGCTGGAAACCACGAGTCTGCCTAGCAGGATGGAGTCACCCTAAAGAAGAAATAAGGTGGAGAGGTCGTGGACGAGCAAACCATCAATCACCCAGGGAGCATTCGTAAGCATTATCTCATCTCGCTCCGGGAAGATGGCCACTACAGGAAATTCCATCCTATGGCAAACTATGAATGGTCAAATTGGACATTCAGGGCTACTTTAACTTTGACTCACCCCCCCCCCCCCCCCATATGATCCCACTCTGCCTCTATCCTCCTCATTGCCACCTTACTGACCCCAAGCTCCACGAAGCTCTACAACAGTAGGTGACATCACCCCCTGCCCTAAGTCCAGTCCCTGTCTTTTCTCCTCCTTCCCAACCCCTTTTCTGCCCTGTTAGCTAGGCTCCTGGGTTCAGTCCTCTGACATACTTAATTGAGAAGCATGGAAACCCGCCACAGGCCCAAAGCTACGCTTTCTCTGATGTATTGTTAAATGCCAGGCTAGCTGCCAGTACTCTAAAATAGTGAAAAATAGCCTGCCTGCAAGCAAGAACAGACTCACTCTAATTCATCTGTATTAGAAGAATTGTTTATAAGCAATAGGGAAGAAGACTTTCTGTGTCATGGGTTCATCTGCTCCTTAATCATCTAGGGAAGCCAGAGAGCAATGTCTGATCAGATAGGTTAACAAAACAAAGGCAGATGGCAAAACATTTATTTTGCCACTTCTCCACAGCAATTACAGATGTCTCCGCTGTGAGCTCACTCCGATGATAATCCTCTACAGTCCCTCGAGGCAAACTTGGCAAAGGAGGAGGATCCAGGATGTTTTAGGAATATCGCACCCAGACTGGCCTAAATAGATGTGCCATTATCCTGTCAGTAATGAAATAATGTTATCTTCAGCCAGCACCATTCTAAGAATGGGAGCTGGCTCTATGATAATATTAATAATAAAAATGGCAGTTGGTAAGTACTTCCTATGTGTTATATTACTGAGCTAAAGGCTGGACTAGACTCCAAAAGAACTAGATCGGAAATAGCCCCTGCCCCACAGAAGGCTCACAATCTAAGACGAGAAGGTGCGTCTCCCCCATTAACATGTAACTTCTTGGGGATATGTAACTTCTTTGCTTTGTACTTTCCAAGCAATTAGTAATAATAATAGTTATGGTTCTTGTGAAAGTGCTTATGTTCCAAGCACCGTGTTCGGCAGCGGCGTAGATACCATTCAATCGGGTCAGACAAAATCCCTTTCCCATGTGAAACTCACAATCTAAGATAGAGGAAGAACAGGTATTGAACCCCCATTTTACAGTTGAGGAAAACGAGGCACAGAAAAGTTAAGTGACTGCCCAGAATCACCAAGTGGCAGAGCTGGAGGTAGAACCCAAGTCCTCTGACTCTCTGACCTGTGCTCTTTCTACAAGGCCACGCTGTACAATGCAGGGCACCGGGTGACTTGCCCAAGATTATATAGCAGAGATGGGATTAATATCTGGGTTCTTTGATTCCCAGTCCAGTGCTTTTCCACCACACCATGCTGCCTCACGACGTCATTAAAAAAGCCCATAAGAGCATGCCCTGACTGAGGTCATTGTCCTGCCATGGGGCAGGCTTAGCTTTCAACTCTTCAATGAAATAAGAAAAGATATAGTCATGCTAAACTTGCCCTACATGAGGATTTCATTTACTAATCCTTGGCCTGGAGATATGGGTAAGTCTGATTGCTCTCCTAAGAAAGACTGGATAATGGATCACAAGCAGATGATGCTTAAAGAATACCTTTGATGGAACAGCCATTCAAACTAACACCAACTATTGCTATTTTCAGGTGGTTCAGTGAATTGTCCCAAATTTTAAGTCCAAGTACTAATAATACTGGGATTATTATTACTGTGATTATAGTAATAATCCCTATGGCATTTCTTAAGCACTTACTAAGCACTGTAACTAAGCACTGGGATAGATATAATATATTCAGATCCATCATCAGCCCTGTCCCCCATGGGACTCATGGTTTAAGGAGAAGGGAGAAAAAATGAGGAACCCGAAGCATAAAGAAGTTAAGTGACTTGGTTTAGGTCACTCAGCAGGTAAGTGGCAGAGCTGAAATTAATAATAATAATAATGTTAGTATTTGTTAAGTGCTTACTATGTGCCGAGCACTGTTCTAAGTAATTAGAACTTGGGTCCTCTGACCGAAGTCTGGGCTCTTTTCCCCGGGCCATGTGACTGATCAGTATATTTAGCAGAGAATGTTCAAGCGGCTCATATGACTGCCTCGTTTCTGGGTCTTTTGGTAAGAGAAGAGCAAGTCAGTGACACATTTGTCCTCCTTCAATCATTAGTTTCAGTCAAAATGTACAGAAAAATTTCTCTGTGCATTGTCAATTAAAAAAACATACAGGGTACAGAAATGAAGACCCTCAAAAATTTTCAGAACCTAAGACCTGGGTACCTGAAAAGTCACTTTTAAAAAGTCCATATTACATACATAGGTAGTGACGCCTGAGAAAATGAAACAGCCACATCAGGAATGTTACCAGTAATTAGTCATTCTCAACAGGAAATGTATGAAAGTGTAATGAAAAAAGTTACAACATCCTTATTACATTATTCTTACTTGTCCTTACTCCCATGTGCCTGAGCCCAAAGCACCTGCAGAATGTAAGGAAATGTTCTTGTTTTCTATAGTGGAAAGGGCTTGGGAGTCAGAAGTCATGGGTTCTAATCCTGGCTCTGCTGCTTATCAGCTGTGTGACCTTGGGCAAGTCACTTAACTTCTCTGTGCCTCGGTTACCTCATCTGTAAAATGGGGATGGAGACTGTGTGCCTATGTGCGACCACCTGATTACCTTGTATCTTCCCCAGTGCTTAGAAGGGTGCTTGGCACATAGTAAGCGCTTAACAAACACCAACATCATTATTATTATTATTACTATAGATCCCGGAATGTGACAATAGAAAGGGATCATGCCCATGTCTGTTTTCAAAGCTGACACTGGCTTGGGAGATCCTTTCCATGTGAATTGGCTTGCCCCTGCAGCAGACCTCTCCAAACATACAGCCCTTAGCTTCCCCCTGCACAAGTCAGCGCTACTCCCGTGGGAAGGGAAGAACGGCCAACGGTCGGTTGGCTCTCCAGTCCATACTGGGCCAATGCAAAGATCTTGTTGAACCAAGGAAGCGGTCTGTTAAACAACTTTGTAAAATGTTGCAGTAATGGCAAATCGCCAAATGGAATTTCTCAGGAGCTGAGTTGGGTGACAGAAAAAGTGATGACACCATGTCCTGGCAACAGACTTTGCCTCTCACTTCTCTACTTACGTATATTTCTAAAAGCTTTAGCTCATTATATTAAAAGCCACCCGTATGCCAAAGCCCAAGCAATTCTAATTAAAAGTAGCTTCAAATAGACCTGAGACCTTCCATTAGGGTAGAATTTTAGGTGGAATTTGATTAATAGTGACAGCAGAAATGTTCAAAACATGAATTTGTCTACTTTAGCCTAATTCTGAGGCTCTGCTAATTCCAATTCTTGCTCTAAAATGAAGGCAGTGATTTTGTGTAATAACTCGTTCGTACCCTCCCAGATGGTTAGCACAGTACTCTGCACAGAATACGTGCCCAGTAAATACTATTTATTGATGTTAGTCCAAAAATGCAATCTCCTGATACCATTTACAACGCTCCTCTGCTAGAGATCTGAAGGTCCAAGTAGAAATCAAGTTCAGAGATATACTGTAGTTATACCTTTTTTCAGGGTTTTAAATGGTCTCGTTTCCATTTATGTGGGGAAGAAATTTTCAGTTGGGTGTCAGCATCGTAGTACTTTACTGAGTCTCCACTGTATGTAGATCAGCAACATCATTTATATATATACATATGAAATCCTAAGTGTCTCATTATCCGGGTCATCATTCCAATGCTTTGGCTCTGAGGAGTCATTGACTCAGAGGTATGGAGCAAGGCAGATAGGACTCTTCATGTCACCGCCTAACTCGCGTCTTCTCCCTCATCTCTTACAGGCCTGCTTTTCATGGGGCTAGGGTGTCCTAACTTCCATAGCTAAGCTCTTTCCACACACTGCCCAATTTGGGGATAATACGGAGTGTTGCGGGAACCCAGCTTCTGAGTTGTAGGAGAAATGCCCGTAGTCAATTTTAAACTTTACTGTAAGATGCATAGGTGACTTTTTCTCAAGTGAAACATAGAAACACTATGAGTCACAGCTAAAGGGATCGTGCTGATTTCCGGGCAGTGCCAGGAGTGAGGTGGGAATGAGAACAGACAGAGCAACTTTTATAACCAATCCCAAAGTACACTATCCAAAAATATCATCAGAAGTTTCAAGTGTTACTGTTGCTCTTATTTCCCAATCATTCCATAAAATGCCTGTATTTACTACATGTTGACTCCTCTCTTGGAAAGAATCAGACCTTTCTGGAAGCTGGGTGAGCTCTTCCAAGCCAGTGAACATTCTTGCTACAATATTTCAACATTGCAGTGATGACTGACCAATCTTTAGCACCCCCAAAATACAATTCAGATTCCAGTGAGCTCAATCAAGGTATTTTTCCAGATCTTCTCTGCTTTGGAGCTGCAAGGAGAGTCTCCTGTGGTGCTGGGACTGTAGAGACCTGGGGAGCCCTCGAGAGCTGAGGATGAAATGTATTATTTTGTCCAGTTCTTCATCTGCTATTGGAATGAGAAGAAGAATTAAGTTACGTGTTCGTCATTTACTATGTGCCAAGTCCTGTGCTCAGCGCTGGGGCAGATGCAATGCAATCAGATCACTGTCCCTGTCCCGCCCCAGACTCAAATTCTAAGAGGGAGAAAGAACAGGCATTTCATCCCCATTTTAGAGGTGAGGAGCTAGACATAGAGATGTTAAGTGGCTTGACTGAGGTCACACAGCAGGCAAGTGAAGCCAGGTTTAGAAACCAGGTCTCCTGACTTTCATTTCCATGCTCTTTCCATTAGAGCCCCCTCCTTCTCAAAGGGGGCTTGGAGGAAGACAGAGAAGATGGCAGAAGGGAGTGGCAGACGATTTGTCACCTCACTGGTCAGGAATCTGGGTTACAGGACCTCTCTTAGACCTGTGCTTGGCCAGATAATCCCCACAAAGTTGCAAATTGGTTGTAGCACCTATCAAAGCTGGAATAGCCACCTAGTTTCTGAAAAAAGTTTACACCACTTCCAAAGAGTTCAGAATGATTCCCAGAGGGCAGTTTATGTGTTGATAGAATCTGGCTGTAGGAGTTAAGAGGATGAGATTAATTCTTCCCTTGGAATACTATCAAACACCACTCATTATCATCTGCTGGAAGGTAGCCCCTAGAAATAAATCTTATTCCTTTTTAGGTACATCTATTACTTTGAAAAATGATATTTCTTGAAGGTGATCCCTTCGACATTCATATTTACTGAGTGCTACGGTGTCTGACTTTCTTTCCTCTGCATGGAAGAGTAGATGCATCACCATCTGGGTTACTGTCTCTAAAAAAAGCTTTCTTTGGTTCATAAGTGCTTCCAGGTAGCATGATTGGTTGAGAGTGGGGTAAATGGCTAAATCTCACTTCCCCGACACTTATCAACATCGACCTATCTCCTCCATATCTGCGACAGTCATCCCTGCCCCAGCCTTACCACCAGGGTGTAATAATAATAATAATAACAGTACTGTACCCTGGCTGACCATTTGCTCACAATCTAAATAGGAGAGAGAACAGGTATTTCATCCCATTTTGCAGGTGAGAGAACTGGCACAGGTAAGTTAAGCATCTTACCCGAGATGCCAAGTAGGTATGTGGCTAGAGTCGGGATTGATTTTAACCCAGGTCCTCCCAGCCTTGCTACAGATGGATGGCCGGGGGCGTCTAGGGGAAAGGGGAAGAAATTACAAGAGGAAGAAAACAGTCAGGGAGAAGGAGAGAGAAACTGTGAGAGAAAAAATGGAGGGAGGGAAGTGCTAAAGACAGAGGTGAATAAATAGAGAAAGATAAAGAAGGAGCTGGGAAGGGAGAAGAGGAGCTGGAAGAGAAAAATATCCAAGGACAAGAAAAGGAAGACAGAAAAGACCCAGGGGGCAGAAATGAGAGAGAAGCTGTAAAGCAGCTAAAGAACAGAAGAGGACAAACGAGAACAGAAATAGAGTTAGAGAACAAAGAAAATGTAAAAAGAAATGAGGAGAGGCATGAGGGGCAGTAAGACCAACAGCTTAGTATACTGATAAATAGAAAGATTTAAGAAAAGTAGATAGGTGGATCTAGATGACATTTGAATTTGCAACAAAATAAAATAAAAGGGCAGGGGTAGATTAATAGGAACAGCTCAGTCTAACCAAGATGAAAACAGCAACTGGAAGCTTGACTAAACTGCAGTCAACCTTTTTATTTACATTCAGATCCCATAAGTGGTTCCAATCTGGATTCACCTCCCAAAACCATCTCTTTGTCTGAAAAACTGCAAGTGAAGACCTGAGGAGCGAGCGAAGCTTTTAAACCTAAATAATAACAGCAATGCTGGAATTTTTCAATCACTCTCTCTTATGTTTTTGGATTCCAAGAACAAGGGCTGCTAAAAGCTATTTGGGTTTCGTTAATTCATTGGTTTGGGTCCAGTTCATGACCTTGATGACTCTTCTAAAGCAAAAATGAAAATTCTCAGTCTGGCCTTGTATTTGGTATCTATCTTATTCCCTCAGACTTACCACGGAGAGAAACATCCACTGTAAGAATCAGCCCTAAAAATGGCCACAACTGTTTCCAATTTGCTTGCGGTAGAAATCACAATTACAATAGGATGGTTGATGGCTCAAACAGACTGTGAGCTTGCCGGTGTGAGAGTCAATTTATAATCCGCACTTATCTCCCACCCACTAATTTGATTTTCTTAGAGTTGGAGCCACCTCTAAATATTTGATATCTTCCTGAAGGTCATTTTGTTCCTAATGGGGTGTTGCAAATGAATAATGCAAACAAAAAAACTCTTCAGTCTCCTGTCTCAGTAAGCGGAGGGAAAGAGGCTTCCTAACTCAGGGAGCCTTTAAGCTTGATTGAATTTTTTGGACAGTTCCTCTAATTTGCAAGAGGCACACCTAGAATTAAACCCCACTAAATCCCTCAGTACCATGTAACAGGACTACACCCTGGAACTGCATGAAACGTGGGAGCTGGAAGATACAGAGTCAGTTCTCGGTGAGAGGAGAATGAAACCTTCTCCAGAAGGGCGGCAGGTTCTTAGAGGCAGCCTTTTTCCTGTCACCACCACCATCAAGTAGCTGTTGGGGGTGCCTCAGTGACCAGATCCACTCCCAGCATCCCTGACTCCCTGGTAGTGGATTTTAATGTCATTTTTTATAACTTTTGTTAAGTGCTTACTATGTGTTAAGCACTGCTCAAACCGCTGGGGTGAATACCAGTTAAGCAGGGTAGACACAGTCCCTGTCCCAAATGGGGCTCACGTTCTCAGTGTTGGTTTAGCACTACACATTCGATTAGACTGTAAGCCCGTCACTGGGCAGGGATTGTGTCTATCTGTTGCCGAATTGTACATTCCAAGTGCTTTGTACAGTGCTCTGCACATAGTAAGCGCTCAATAAATACTATTGAATGAATTGAATTAAGCATTGGGATAAGCCTTGGGAAAGATAACATGCAGTCAGATGAGCCCCAATCCCTGTCTCACATGGGGCTTCTAGTCTAAAGAGGAGAGAGGACGAGTTATTTATTCCCCATTTTATACAGATGAGGAAACTGTGGCACAGAGAAGTTAAGTGACTTGCCCGAGGTCAGCCATAGCACTAGATGCTAACTTCATGTGTGCAAAGCACCGTACTGCAAAGCACTTGGGAGAGTATACTATAACCAGGAGTCAAATAAAATAAGTCTATCTTGATCCCTGGCTAATTTGGAAGTGCTTTTCTGAACTAGGCAAAATGGCACCAGGATACAAAGGAATTAATTTGCAAAAGAGGGAAAGAGAGCATCTAAATCAGATCTTGTCTTCTTAAATGAAAATGAAAGGTATCACTATAAACTGAAAAAAAGAGTGGCATGCAATATTGTAAGCTCTTTGAGGGCAGGGACCATACCTACTAATTTTATTGTACTCTTCTAAGGGCTTAGTTTAGTGCTGTGCATAGAATAAACTACAATAAATACTACTTTTGATTGATTGGCATCAAAACATTTAGCAATTCCAGTAAGGGTTTAGGATTAAAAAGAATTCAATAGAGACCTCTTCAAAAGTTGAGAACAATGACCAAGCAATGTGGCCTAGTGGAAAGAGTATAGACCTGGGAATCAGAGGAGCTGGGTTCTAATCTCAGCTCTGCCACTTTTGTTTGCTGTGTGACCTTAGGCAAGTTACTTTACTTCTCTATGTCTCAGTTTCCTCATCTGTAAAATGAGGACTTAATACCGGTTCTCCCTCCTACTGTAATAAGTGCTTGGGGAAGTAATAATAATAATAATAATAATGGTGGTATTTGCTAAGCACTTACTATGTGCAAAGCTCTGTTCTAAGCACTGGGGGGATACAAGGTGATCAAGTTGTCCCACGTGGGGCTCACAGTTTTAATCCCCATTTTACAGAGGAGGTAACTGAGGCACAGAGAAGTTAAGTGACTTGCCCAAAGTCACACAGCGGGCGAGCGGCAGAGCTGGGATTAAAACCCATGACCTCTGTCTCCCAAACCCAGGCTCTTTCCACTGAGCCACGCTGCTTCATTACAACAGCAAACAGTGACCCCCATATTGACCGGAGGCCTAGGGCGGAGGAACTACCTTTACCAGAAGCCACTTCCCTGAAGTAAGACAGCTTTGGGAGAAATTAACTTTAATAATAATAATTATAACGATTAAAGGGAAGGGGCTCAGGAAAAGAATACCAAAATATATTTAACTCGTAGACTGTAAACTCATTTTGGGCAAGGACTGTCTCTCTTCATTGTTGCGTGGTACTTTCCAAGCGCTTAGTACAGTGCTCTGCACACAGGAAGCGCTCAATAAATATGATCGAATGAATGAATGAATAAGAGAGCATTGTCCCAACTATTCTATCTCAGCCCTCCCTGCTGGGTGTAGTGGAATTTCCTGTAGCCATCTCCCAGCTGGAGTTCGCTTGGGACACTGCTTATTATTGCCTCCCCCAGCTGGGAAATAACAGCACTGGTTCCAGGCAGTCCTGGAAAAAACAGGTGCGCGGTAATCTTTCTTGTTTATCAGCTCTTCAGAGAATGCTCCGTCCTGCTGACCAAGCGGGTGATCTTGCTCCGCTGGATGGTAGCTGAGGACTCAGATGCTGATTTCTCTCGCCATCCGCTTTAGAATGGAATGGAGGTGGTTGGCAGCAGAACTAACAAAGCAGCTGCCCCTCCTGACCTTGAGAAATGCCACAGCCCGCAAAAGTTCACTGACCATCCTCTCCCTACACCCTTTCCAATCAATCGACGGATCCCATTCCTCTGGCCGTGTTTCTGCTCAACCTTTGCTGAAGTTTTTACCTGGCTCCTGCTCAAAATCCTTTAAGGTGCGAGTCTTTTAAAACTGGGAGGGAGGAGATAAAATAAGTGAGGCACAATTCAATCAGAAAATGACTGAACTAAGACTTTTTCAAGCAGGAGAAAAGTGTCACCTCTAGGATTTATTGCTTCTCCCATCCACAAGAATCCTCCACAGACACCATATAAAAATCAAGAGTAGTCTCACGAACACAGCGTATATATAATCTGCTCTTCTATTTCTCTCGCACAAGGAAAAAAATCAAAATGTATTTTCTCCGGTAGTTTTAAAGGATCCAAACAGCCTCAAAATTATAAACTGTAGACGTGCAAATGAAGAGAAACTTCTTTTCAGCGGATTCAAGACACTCAATCAGCTCTCTCTTCGCTCCTTCCCCACTTCAACCCAGCTCACACACTTGGATCTTCTACGCCAACCTACTCACATCCTTCTCACTTCACCTGCATTGACTCTGTGCTCATGTCCCCATCCCGCCTGGAACTCCAATCCCCTCTGCCCCCCAAACATATGACAGACCACCACATCTTCAAAATCCTACTGAAAACATATCTTCTCTAGGAAACCTTTTCTGACTAAGCTAAAAGTCATTCTCAAACATTTGTCCTCTTCCTACTGTCTCAACCATGTCCTTGGGTCCACTTCCTAAGAACTTTCTTGCTCACTCCACCCTACACAAAACTTGTGGACATACGGTTATTCTCAGTGGCTTTTATTATCTGTAACTTATTTTAATGTCAGTCTCCCCTCCTAGATTTTACACACCTCGAGAGCAAGATGGTACCTACTAACTCTACTGGGCCCTCCCAAGATCTTAGCACAGTGCTCTGCACAAAATGAGCACCGACTGAATACACCACTGATATGTCGATGGACTTGGATTTTTTTCAGGCTCTGCGGGCTTGTGATCCGGATATTTTGGCTCATCATATGGCCGGGACAGGAAGCGGGGAATTCATCGTGGGTGAGGTCCAGAAATACTAAGGAGGGGTCAAAATGAAAGGGCAGCATCAATGGTGGAACTGACCAGACCAAAAACGCATATAGAGATCAACTCAACCTGATGAATTTCAAGATTCTTAGAGGCCCGTGGCTAGGTATGGGATAGAGTTAAAGGAAGTCTATTGCTCTGGCCTGTTGCACTACAGATGTTACACACAAATAATGAAAGCAGAAATAGGTAAATCCTTACAGCCTAAGTGGCAGTGGGGAGAGGGGAAAAGTTTGGAGATATTTTAACTCAGCTCCTCAATGATTATTATTTTTAAAATTCTGGACCAGAAAGAGATGGGGCAAAATTGAACCATTTATGGCTTAGAGACTTGCCTGGAAGCTACAGTTAGTGGATTGCTAATTGCCATCATTGCCTAAAGCAGATAAAAGGGAGCTAAGCAGCCCAGAACAACCACTTTTTGAATCCTTTCCCCAAGTGATTAAATCCCATTATTGTGCACCACATGACTTTGTGATCCGACTCATAGACTTCACTTCCAGTAGCAGCTGTAGGGGAAACACACACATATAAACACATACACATGCAGAGTATCGGTCACTCGGCAAGACGACAGGGAGGGTTTTGATACTAGCAGCAGCAGCAGCTGCCTGGGACAGATAAGGTACACTGCAATTCGCTGCCTCTATGGCAACTGAAGAGGGCTTCGCGTTATCAACAAACAGGCTGGATTTTGTTATTTACCATGGACTGTGTGTTCTACAAATCACTGCATTGCTGATTACATTACATCATCTTGTTAATCTAGGCAGGGAAACAACATTATCTTTGCCCTCACTGATTGCAAATCAGAGGCACAGAAAGGGGTAAAGACGGAACTGAGTGGAACTCCTGGTCCCTTTAATAATAATAATACTAATAATGTTGGTATTTGTTAAGCGTTTACTATGAGCAGAGCACTGTTCTAAGCGCTGGGGTAGACACAGGGGAATCAGGTTGTCCCACTTGGGGCTCACAGTCTTAATCCCCCTTTTACAGATGAGGTAACTGAGGCACAGAGAAGTTAAGTGACTTGCCCACAGTCACACAGCTGACAAGTGGCAGAGCCTGGATTCAAACCCATGACCTCTGACTCTAAAGCCCGTGCTCTTTCCACTGAGCCATGCTGCTTCTCGTAGTAACTTGCTCATACCCATCCTCTTTGCCCTTGAGGCAGGTCTTACAAGCTCCCCCTCATCCGTGTTTGGGAGAATTGGAGAAATAAAAATCTCAGGAGTCTCGTACTCCCAAGAGCCTGGGAGTCGGAGGACCTGGGTTCCAATTCCAGCTCGGCCACTTACCTGCTGTGTGACTTCGGGTAAGTCAGTGAACTTCTCAGTGCCCCAGTTTCCTCACCTGCAAAATGGGCATTTAATACCTGTTCTTCTTACTACTTAGACTGTGAGCCCCATGTGGGACCTGATTATCCTGTAACTGCCCCAGTGCTTAGAACAGTGTTCAACACACAGTAAGCCCTTATCAAATACCACAGTTATTATAGACCTGGCCCTCAAGTTATAGCCCTTTTGGTGGCCTCAAAATTCCCTTCTATGTTCATCTGGAATGGGAGGGGCAGAGGCCTCCCGCGACCAGCACCTATAGAGTCTGTGGTTTCTTTAAAAGGTTCAGCTGTAAAAGAAAATCAAAGGAAGACTAATGTGAGAAAGGTGATAGCTTTTCTCAACCACCAAGGCATTAGCTTGTGTACTAGAAGCTGGAGGGTTTTTGTTTGTCTGCTGGGTGAGGGGGGGTTGTGGATAAATTACTCTCTAGGAAAAATAAAAAAAGTAACAAGAATAAATCAACATCAGGCTATCTTTCTATGTTTCATTAATGGAAACTGTCAAGAAGAATCGTTCAGGGAATTTGAGATTCAGTTCATATCCACTTTCTATCAGTCCATGGGCCACCAGCACTCAGGGGAGAACAGATGGAAGTGCATGAAAGGGACTTGAGTTTTTATTACATTGATCTTTTTTTCTAAGGAAAAAAGAAAGTCTTCTGAGACAAACTCGGCAGGTGGGTAACCTCCAGCACGATGAAAATCTCACATTAAATGTACTACGCCACAAATGTTAAAGCCTAGTTCCTAAAAACAGAAAGAGCAAGTCACCTCCAAATGTATTTCGCTCCTGTATTTTTGCAGGCCCCTGTGTCATTTCTAAATAATTAATGTCATACGATGGGTCTGTATTAAGCTAATACTTCCTTCCAGATCCCTCAGGTCTCTTGTTAATAGTGAGGATAAAAGTGTTCTGAGAATTGGGCTTGTCTGGACTCCTCATGCAAGCAGTTCATTTGCGAGGAGCCAGTGTACAGCCCATGGGTGTTAAATGAATTGGGATACTTGAAGTTTAAAGTTTACTCTCCTACTACAGCCCAGCCTGCACATTTCATTCCACTAATGCCAACCTACTCAAAGTACCTCAGTCTCCTCGATGTCGCCACCGACCTCTAGCCCCCGTCCCACCTCCGGCCTGGAACACCCTCCCGACAGACAATTGCTCTTCCCACCTTCAAAGCCTTATCGAAGGCACATCTCCTCTGAGAAACCTCCCCCGACTAAGCCTTCGTTTTCTCTTTTCCCATTCCCTTCTGCGTCACCCTGATGTGCTCCCTTTATTCGCCACCCCTCACCCCCAGTCCCACAGCACTTATGTACATATCGGTAATTTATTTATTTATATTAATGTCCATCTCCCTCTCTACACCGTAAGTTCGTTGTAGGCAGATAATGTGTTGTACTCTTCCAAGTCGCCGGTCGAGAAGGGCTCCTCCTTGGCCCAGTTGTCTCAACTGTGGTTCCATGAAGGGGGTTCGGGAACTAACTCGAAAGCTGTGAGGGCCTACAGCCAGGTGACAGGTCTGTGCAAGTTTCAGGTTGGGCAGGGCTTCGCAGAGAAGAATCTGAACCTGCAGGGAGCAGGCCTGGGGCAGTCAAGCTGGGGTCCGCAGGAAAAGCAGTGCAACTGGTGAATAGCAAGATGTAGAGTTTAGAAGAAAAAATAGAGTTGTCGGTGTCTTTATTCGCTCTTGTTCCTGTCTTTTATCTGCCTTTTCTTGGTCTCTCTCTCTCCCCCTCTATCTCTCTCTCATACACACACACACACACAAACACACACATGTTCAAAGCACAGCGTCTTCCAAATCAATCTGCGACTTCGTCAGTGAAAGATAATTCCATTTTATCCACAAAACACAATCATGCCACCCAGCCACAAGACACACCCCAAAACTTCACCTCCAACGCAAAGACGGTCTATCTATGTGTGAAGGTGATATTAAAAAGAACTGCAATGTGGCCACGAATCTGTTACACAAAGATCGTCCTTGACTATGTGCACACAACCGCAACTTGCAAATCTGTCCACTTTCTGGTGGTCATGGCACCATCTGGGACGTTCAGAGTTCTGGATCTTAGCCCTCATGGGGAAGGAAATGGACCAAGGTCAAGTGAACAGAATGATAGCAAAGCCCCCAGAGCATTCCGGATGACCTCTCTAGTGCTTGTGTTACCATGGCCACAACTCCGATGCACACTAATTCCACTGGCTGTTTCATAAACATTTAGTCCTAAGCAAGCAGTAGAGAACGAACGTTTATAATGATAAAAATGATGATGTTTACTAAGCACTTACTATCTGCCAGGCCTGATGCTAAGCACTGGAGTAGATACAAGATAATCAGACCAGACACAGTCCCTTTTGCACATAACATTCTCTGTCTGGGAGGGAGAAGTATTTTATCCACATTTTACGGATGAAGAAACCGAGAAAATAAGCAATTCACCCAAGGTTCCTCAGCAGGCAAATGTTTGCAACGTAACTGGAACCCGAGACGTACTATCAGACCTGCACTCTTTCTAAGCTATGCTACCTTCCACAGTTCAGGACTCAGAAATAGATGGAGAGAGGAAAATGATGTAAATGTTTTAGTGGGAAAAGCACAGAAATTGATTCTGACCATTTCGTCCAATATCATGAGGTCCTTTGGTGGAATTAATAAAGAAGAGGCTCCATTAGAATGTACGCTTCATGCTGGCAGAGAACATGTATTTTGTCTCTGTTGTATTCTCCCAAGTGCTTAGTATAGTGTGTTGCGTGCAGTAGTTACTTGATAAATACCATCACCACCTCTACAGTCCTCTAGACTGTGAGCTCATCCTCTAGACTTGTTGCGGGCAGGGAACGTGTCTGCTAACTCTGTTGCACTGTACTCTCCCAAAGACTTAGTACTGTGCTCTGCTCCTACTAAGTGGTCAATAAATACCACCGGTTCACCGATGCAACGTACATTTAAGGCAAATAACATTACAGGTGTATGCACGTATACATGCGTGTCGCTGAGTTACAGAGACACCACGCCGAAACTGAGGAAGTTAAAAAATGAAAGTCACTGAGGAGTATCATTTTGAAAAACTTCAGGGGTTGCGGAATATAAATGAACTCTCCACTCATATATGGCAAAAAAACAAAGAGGAGAAGTGCCTATCAGGGCCATTACTGTGGTCAAGGCTCAGAGAGCTCGTCTGTTTTATGGCCCCAGACTGCAGTCAGAACCTACCATTATCCAATCTAACGGTGCAATTATACTGCAATAATTGTCATTAGTGATTAGTAATGTTTTAATGGAAATTATGCTAATGAAATTCACCGATCAACTAGGAAAACCAGAACTGGCTTTCTTCCAAAGACCTAAATTGTAATAACGCTTCGAAGATGTTATGGGCAGGGAGCGCATCTGCTAATTCTGCTCTATTGTACTCGCCCGAGCACTTAGTGCAGTGCTCTGTACATAGTACTACATAATAAATAGCACTGATTGATTTTCTTGTTCTTGCTCCTTTCTTCCCTTCCCCCCCCACCTCACAACCAACTACTCAATTTCAGGTTGCAGATGAATAAGTAATTAGGAACCCATCAGGATATCAGAAATTTAAGATATAGGAGACAAACATATGAGCAGGTCTATGAAAATTTAAATGTAATACTTTATATTATATTATAATATAATTATAATACTAATTTAAAAGATAAAAACATCAACCTTCAAAATAGTGAAGGTTTCTAATTCAAGCAAGCAACGTTGAGGTACAGGAAGGAAAATAAGTCACTGGAAGGGGAGAATTCATCAACAAATGTCAAAGAGAAGTATCGGCTGAAAACATGTACAGCATGTGATTTTTCTTACTGAAAAAAGCTCCTGACTACAACAAGCATTCAATAAATACTATTGATCAGCGGTATTGTTGTCTCTATTTCAAGACCCCCACTACAACATGCAGCTTGAAGTTTTGACCCTGCATACTTTTGAAGAGTGGATAAGCTCTTTCTAATTCAGAAAGGGCAGATCCAAGTATGAGCTGAATTTTCCTCTGGGCTAGGAAAATTGAGTTGCTTATTTATCTCTTGCCCACAGTCAACAGGCCTCCGACATTGCCTAAACTTCCTCTTGGGGCTTCATTGTGTCTGGCAACTCATGCTACATTGACTGCTAACTTTAAATCATATCAGGCTGCTTCAAGGGAAGAGAAAAGCAATATATTTGCAGAAATCTATGGCCCAGGGAAATCTTGGAATGCCGGATATCGGCAGTCCATATACTAACCTGAGAGGAAATATTAAAGCCTTTGGTTTAAGGACTCAATCAGCTCTCTCCCTGATTGATGTATTCCCGTTCCCCTCCAGCTTCACCCCGGGCTGGCAAGCTTTGTCCCTCTCGTGCTTACCTACTACCCGTGTCTCGTTTCTCTCTCTCTCTGTGCCAATCTCTTAACCATGGCTTCCCATAAGCCTGGAGCTCCGTCGCCTATCACATCTGGCAAACTGCCGCTCTCCCCATCTTCAGGGAGCTGCGGAAATCACATCCCCTCCAGGAGGCCTTTCCTGATTAATCTCTCAGTCCCTCTTTCCTGCCGCTTCAGGGCTTCCGTGTCAACTAAGCATTTGGTCTCACGAGCAACACACCCCCGCCCCGCCGCATCCGCACCTCTACTGCACTTTTGTACGCATTCTAAAACTCGGCCGCTTTCCCTTCTTGTAATTTGTTTTGTCTACTTATAATAATAATAATAATGTTGGTGTTTGTTAAGCGCTTACTATGTGCAGAGCACTGTTCTAAGCGCTGGGGTAGATACAGGGCAATCAGGTTGTCCCACGTGAGGCTCACAGTTAATCCCCATTTGACAGATGAGGTAACTGAGGCACAGAGAAGTGAAGTGACTTCTACAGTCACACAGCTGACAAGTGGCAGAGCCGGGATTCGAACCCATGACCTCTGACTCCCCAGCCTGGCTCTTTCCACTGAGCCACGCTCTCATCTGCCTCTCTCGTTAGATTGTAATCTCTTCGAGATCAGGGATCATGGCTCCTAACTCTAGGTTTCTCTTCCGAGTTCTTACTACAGTGCTCTGAACAGTACTCAATACATACTACCAAGTGATTGAGAGGAGTGGAGGAATAGATTTGTCTGGATGATCTGTGAAAAGTCTCAGGGAAGTAGCTTGTCTCAATGGAAAGAGCCCGGACCTGTGAATCAGCTGGCCTAGGTTCTAATCCTGCCTCTACCACTTACCTGCTTGGTGATCTCGGGCAAATCAATTAGCTTCTCTGTGCCTCAGTTCCCTCATCTGTAAAATGGAGATTAAATATCTGTTCTCCCTCTCCCTTAGACTGAGAGCTTCAGATGGGACAAGGACTGAGTCTGATCTGATTATCTTGTATCTACGCAGCTCGTCATACAGTGGCATGTTAATAATAATAATGATAATAATAATAATAATGGTATTGGTTAAGTGCTAACTACGTTCCAAACACTGTAGTAACCACTGCGGTAGGTACAAGATAGGACACAGTCTCTATCCCACATAGGGCTCACAATCTCAATCCTCATATTATAGATGAGGTAACTGAGGTGCAAGGAAGAAGTGACTTGCCCAAGTAATGGAGTCGAGATTAGAACCCAAGTCTTTCTGACTCCCAGGCCCTATCCGCTAGGCCTCATGCAAATACTAACAAATATTAAATTTATCATTTTCATTCACTCATCAGCGAACAGCACCAGAAGGCATTTTCAAGGTAGAAGGGAAAGAGGGAGTGCTGAAGAACAAAGGTACAGACTTTTTGTAAGAGTGAGCTTTGTCCTGCATTAGATCTCTGAAGGAGAAAAACAGAATTATTTCTATCATTCCCATCTAAGTTACTGAAACGTCCCTTAAGTAAGTCACTGACTGGAGAGCAGGGAGGGAGGGCTGCTGACTGGAGGAGATTCTTGATTGGGAGACTCCTTGACCTCTATCTGGCTCCACTCTCCACCCTAAAGACTCCTTGGGGTTTACTAATTGCCAGGAGCGTTACAGATCAAGAAACAGGAAGCGACCGTGTCCGAGACGATGTTATTCTTTATTTTAACAGCAACCAGACCTAATGTGGAAGATTTGAGTGTGTGTTCTTCCCCTTCTGCTGCCAAATTTGCAGGTTTAGTTAATATTACTATGAAGGCAGAACCACAGGAGATACCTGTGGGATGATATTTGACGGAATCGCTTCCAACACATTGCAACAATTGTTCCTCCTGTGACTGTCCTGCTGAGCAGATGTCTCAGAGATATTAAAATAGTACGGTTTTCTACACTTCATTTGGCAGCCTGTTTCTCACAAATGCCAAGTGGGCGAGGAAGACTCTCTCTCGGGGACCGCCGGGAACCTATATGCGAAGCTCTATGTAAGCAAAAATCACCACTGTCACATTCATAAATCTCCATCAGCGTCTTAGTTACCGGAAGTTGGCTCTGTTGGAAAGAGTTGGCAGAGCATTAGGTATTGACATTTCTGCATATTCCTTTGGTGGGTAAGCACCATGAGACTTCAGCTCCTCTCAGTGATGTCTGAATAGGAAGTAAGGTATTGGCGAGAGAGAGAACGGGATCCGTTATGTTACGGAAGTGTCTCGTTTGCTGTAACTGCTCAAGCTCCATTGTTCAATTCGAACACTGCTAAAAAAATTTAAATCAGTCAATTAAGTTTGCTTTTTAAAGAAGAAACCCAATTAAATATCAGTCACAGTGTGTGTGGAGGGGGGAGGTTTTAAAAAGAAGGAAGATAACCATAACCTAAAAGAAAAAAAGTTTTAATGTTTCATTCTTAATGTCTCTTTCCTCCTCCTGAAACACGGAAGGGAAGACTTAGCGTTCACACAAAAAAACCTATGGAACACAACCATAATCAAGCTGTCAAGTAGCTCTTTCTTGCTAATGCCACTGTTTCTCACTCCCTCGCCTTTCACCCACTTTCTTTCCTAAAGATAATCAAGCCTCGGGGCTGCTGTAATTTGGTCACATCCAGTTTGGTGGTGTTGTCTTCTGAGCTCTTATAGAGTAGCAGTACATTTTCAGGGTCAGGAGGAGATTTGAGAGGAAGTGACTGAAGTACGCGTCGTACTTTGTGAGGGAGGAAGAGGTAGGTAGTACGGAGCAGACCTGGCCCTCCCTGAGGAGAGTTGGGCTCTGGGAAGAGGAAGAGTAGGTGGAGTCCTTTGATGCTCATTCTGCATCAGATAGAAACCTCTGACCTTTAAAGACACCTCCCTCCTCTCCCGCAACAACCCAGCTTTCCTATCAAGTCAGCCTACTCTCTGGTCTTGTTATCGTCTCTCTCTCATGCCCTCCACCCTCTTTTTGCCTTTAAACTTCCTTTCTCATCACATCCGGCGACTTATTGCTCTCCCGGTCTTCAAAGACCATCTCCTCCTGGAGGCCTTCCCTCATCCATCTCTCTTTTTTTGTTGTTGTTGGTGTTTGTTAAGCGCTTACTATGTGCCAAGCACTGTTCTAAGTGCTGGGGGGATACAAGCTGATCAGGTTGTCCCATGTGGGGCTCACAGTTTTAATCCCCATTTTACAGATGAGGTAACTGAAGCACAGAGAAGTGAAGTGACTTGCCTAAAGTCACACAGCTGGCAAGCGGCGGAGCCGGGATTAGAACCCATGACCTCTGACTCCCAAGCCTGGGCTCTTTCCACTGAGCCACGGTGCTTCTTCTTCTGCTTGTCCCCACCCTGTAATTTTAGAACTTCTGTGTCACCTGAGCACCACCACCCATTCCATTCTCCAGGTCCCGGTAGTACTCACGTACATAGCTTTAAATCCTGTTGCTTGCTCCTCCTGTAACTGATTTTTTAATGTCTGTTTTGGGGCAGGGATCATAGCTACAAATTCTATTGTCCTCTCCCCAGCATTTGGTATATCTCTCTGCCCAGAGCAAGTGCTCAATCAGCACTATTTATTGACTGTGTCTCAGTGATGGCATCTGAAGGAGTAGGTTGGGGCTGCCCTAATCGGGTTACCGCAGTCACCTTCACCCAAAGAAGCCATTTACTCTAAGCGCAAATCCTTTTGTTTCGTCCCCAGTGAGCATAAAGAACAGCCCTCCCCATAAAAACACTTCGCTTTAGAGTTATTCAAGTTTTCCCTGGGCCAAACCGCATCAATTTCTTTTCCCTTTAGCATCCATTTGCCAACCGTTTTGTCACACTCTGCATCGCTGCCATCTTCTCATCCCTAATTCCAGTCCCCTCCACAGCCTCCTCACAACAACCCTCCCTCCTAACCGCTTATTGGAAGGGTAACAGCACTTCAAGCTGAGAAACATGTAAATTTCACAAAACAGAGGTCTAGTCTGTCTTCACTAGATGATTTAAAACAACTCTCCTTTCACGGGGCCATTTTTCGATACATTTCTTAGTGCCGTTCTGCTCCGAGAGTGTACTTGTTGAAGTGTCTGTGTAAGAACGCTTGGGAGAAATGGATAAGACTTTTCAACTCAAACCGCCATATCCACAGACTGTTCTTTTATATGCCGACAATGTGGAGACAAAGTACACCAAGTGGAAAATGTGTGTGGAAAATGTGCATATGATGACACTGCATAAGTTGGGCCTCTAAAAACTGAGGCTCTCTTTGGAAAACGGAAGGTAAATGAAAATTAAACTATTTAAGGACAAATTACTCATTATTTCCTAACCTATCTTCTTCAAAGGTCAGGAGAGTAATTTTGCATTTTCAAAGCATGAGTTAGGAGACAAAAACACCCAAGTAGATCTTAGAAGGGATGGAATGAATTTCTGCTGAAAGAGCAGATGGTGCAATGGAATTTCTGTCTGAAATCTCATAGGATTCAATGAGGAAAAGTTAGGATAGCAGTACTCGTACATGTTTGGAGAAAACGCAGCCCCAAAACCTACAATTTTAGATTTTTCTTCAAAATAATCTGATAATATATTTTCCACCATAGTTTTGTGGAAGAACATGCAAGGTTTAGCTAGTGAGAAGCAGCAGGCCAGGGACCTGGAAGGTCATGGGTTCTAATCCCAGATCTGCCACTTGTCTGCTGTGTAACCTTGGGCAAGTCAATTCACTGGGCCTCACTTACCTCATCTGTAAAATGGGGATTGAGACTGTGAACCCCACATGGGACAGGGACTGTGTCCAACTCTATTTGCTTGTATCCACCCCAGCGCTTCGTACAATGACTGATACACAGGAAGTGCTTAACAAATGTCATTATTATTATTATTATTATTGAAGTGGGCATGTCATAAGAAGCAACGTGGTTCAGTGGAAAGAGACTGGACTTGGGAGTCCGAGGTCATGGGTTCGAATCCCGGCTCTGCCACTTGTCAGTTGTGTGACTGTGGGCAAGTCACTTCACTTCTTGGTGCCTCAGTGACCTCATCTGTAAAATGGGGATTAACTGTGAGCCTCATGTCGGACAACCTGATTATCCTGTATCTACCCCAGCTCCTAGAACAGTGCTCTACATATAGTAAGTGCCTAACAAATACCAACATGATTATTATTATTAAAGAATGCTCTCTAAAGAACCAAGAAGTTCCACCCACTTATCTCCCTGCCCTTTTGCTGAAGTTAACGATTGATTTGATTATTGACCAAACTGCTGGTGATCCAGCTGGTAAGTTTTCAGTTGACTCCAATCAATAACAGATTTAAATGTTCAGGAACTTCATTCAAGCCCATGTACTTTATCTGTATGGGTTTTAAATGGATTTGGGGCACACTGTGTTACACTGTACTCTCCCAAGCACTTAGTCCAGTGCTCTGCACACAATAAGTGCTCAATAAATACGATTTACTGACTGATTTGTTGGGTGGCTCCCTTCGTCTAATGATCAACATGAAGGGAAGAAAGGGGTCAATGGCCTCAGTTTGCTGAAACTTAGCTGTGATTCCTCAATTTCCCTTCTGTTCTGGCACAAACCTGTACACCTCTGTAAACTAACGGAACAAGTCATATTAGCGAAGTGCAGGATTGAAAATGGAAAAGCATCTTGGGTTTGGGTAATTCAAAGATAAACTATGATAAGCATTCATTTTCTTCTCTATTATGTCAACAGCAGCTGGGGAATTGTTTATATTTGACAAAAAAACCACTCATTTTTTAAACCGTGAATGGGTTTTCTATTGTTTAAACGAATTCTATGAAAATGGGTCATAAAACTTTCCTCTTTAAGGATGTCACAGAAACACTGAAGAGCTGTTTTACCAGCACTAAAATGTGTATGCACAAATTCTATGGCGTGGGAAATGTCAGATTAGTTTCCACTTTCAAAAAGTGCTTTAATCCGAGCACCTCTTTTCTACTGAAATCTCATATAGAGGAAAGGCAAATAAAAGCTTCAAGTCTGGGCTTATTTTATTTATTTCAAGTTTCAAGTCTGTTGTTGAACTTTAGGATATGTGTCTTGTCATAATAGCAATTAAAATAATAATCATTAATAGAACTTTTAAGCACTTACTAGGTGCAAAACACTTTACTAAGTCCTGGGGAAGATACAAGATCAGTCTAGGAAGAGACGGACATTGATGTAATAAAAATCAAGTACAGATAATCACATAAGCTCTGTGGCACTGTTGGTGGGGTGAATATCAAACCCCTAAAGGGTACAGATCCTAATGCACAGGTGGTGTAGAAGTTAGAAGGAGCATGGGAAAAAGCTTAATCAGAGAAATCCTCTTGGACACATGATTTTAATAAGACTTTGAAGGTGGGGAGAGTGGTGGTCTGGTATGTATGGAGAGGGAGAGAGTTCCAGGTCACAGGGAGGATGGGACCAAGGGGCTGGTAGCGAATTGCAAAATCGAGGTACAATGTACAGGCCGGCATCGGACGAGCGAAACACGGACTGGATTGTAGTAGGAAATCAGTGAGGAGGCTGATATGTAATCAAGGTGAAGTATGATAAGTACCTGGATCAGCCCAGCAACAGTTTGACTGGAGAGGAAAAGATGGATTTTAGTGATGATGTGAAGGTAGACCCGCCAGGATTTGGTGACAGACTAAATGAAAGAGATGAGTCAGGAATAACGACAGGGCCACCGACCCATAAGACGAGGAGGAAAGTTGTGCCTACAATGACGGGAAATACAGGGGAAGGACAAGGTTTTGGTGGGAAAATGAGGAGATCATGTATGTATTTGTAATTGATTTGCGTAGACCCGAGAGGCAGAAGGACATGTGGCTCTGCCACGTGACTGCTGTGTGACTTGGGCAAGTCGCTGAACTTCTTTGGGTCTCAGTTACCTCATCTATAAAATGGGGATGTGAGCTGTGAGCCTGTGGAAAATGTATGACTGTGAGCCCCATGTGGGATGGGGACCGTGGCTAACCTGAATAAGCTGTTTCTACTCCAGAACTTAGAACAGTGCTTGAAACATAGTAAGTGCTTAACAAGTACCATAATAATTATTATTATTATTTATGTTAATGTCTATCTCCTCTTTTAGACTAAGATCATTGTGAGCAGGGAATGTGTCTGTTATATTGCTATATTGTACTCTCCCAAACGCTTATTACAGTACTCTGCACACAGTAAGTGCTCAATAAATATGATTGACTGACTGCCTAACACAAGAATTTAATAGACACGCACCACAATAGGCTTACAGTCTAAAGCGATAAATAAAAACCTCAAAGCTTGAGAGGGAAAAACACAAACCAGGAGTTCCAATTTCAAAATAGAAAGGACAGTAGATTCTCTTAAGGGACCTTTAAAGGTCTGTGACAATCTAGCTAGCATTTTATTTCAAATGGCACTAATTCAATTGTGTGCCAGTTCCAGCAGAATAATGTCTACCTTGATGGTAGATTTCATCTTTCACTGTTGCTCTTTGGTAGAACTAAAACCCTGAGGTCAGGCCAAAACAGATTTTTCAGTTCACATTAACCAAACAGAAAGCCCAAGTCCCATACCTAATCGTGGAGCTTTATCAGATCAGATTCACATCCTCCCTAATTCTGAAGGCGAATGAATTGTAACCGTGTTCCCGGTATAAAATCTCTTCGATCTACATAGTGGTGTTTTTTGGGTTTTGTTTTCCTTCCCCTAAGGATTTAGTTAGAAGATCTGAGTTTTAGCCTCTGAAGAGTCAAGGTTTTTCTTTCAGTTAAAACAGCACATCCATTATGGATACTTCTGTCTTTGGTATTAAATCATTGGAAAAACTGACATTTCGCCCTGAGCTCTTTGAATGAAAGATTGGACTGGGAGAGCCTAAATATAAATTACACATGCTAGCATTTGCTTGGGCTACAATATTAGAACAGTTCACAGAAGCCTTTGCACTCAATATTTAGTTGTTTTTGGAGCAAATTTTCCATTTTAGACCAATCAAAGAGCCTCATCCGCACCCTAGGGAGAGATCTAGGGAGAGTGGGTCCAGGCTGCCTTTTTCTCCTTGTTCTTGAAGGGTCAACCCTTCCTTTTATATCATCTTTGAGTCTGTGATTAGATAGACCATCTTGGACTTCCCCATCCTTCTTTTTATTTACGCACTTCTTGGCTTAAGGGGCTGCTTTTGAAAATCAGACTTATGGAAAATAAATTCCTATTATAACTCTCAGTTCGGGTGTGATGCTGACTGCAGGTCAACAAAAACAGGCACTTTGACTCCAGCCTCTCTCAACAGGTTACATTTGCTGTCCTTGCAATGAGCCACCTGACAAAGATAAACACCAAAGATTTGCATAGAAGAAATCCTCCAAGATTTTGTTTTTCCTCATTTCCTCTCCTTGGTTTTTACCTGCTCACACACTCACAAGAGCACACGGTTCAGTGAAAGTCAGAAATTTCAATCTGTTTAATCATTCATACAGCAAATTCATCTAGTCCTCTATGTCGCAGTTCACTGTGAGGCAAACAGTGAATGCTTATTTTTACCATAACTGTTTTATAAAGCCCAGATCCATATTCTGTTGCCTAATTGTGCATTCCAAGTGCTTAGTACAGTCCTCTGCACATAGTAAGCCCTCAATAAATACTATTGAATGAATGCATAGTTACAGTGTTCACCAGAAGAGAGCTAGAATAAATAACCAAAAGTAATAATAATTATAATACTAATCGTGGTATTTGTTAAGTGCTTACCACGTACTAAATGCTGGGGTAGATACAAGCAAATTGAGTTGGACGCAGTCTCTGTCTCATATAGAGCTCAGAGTCTCAATCTCTATTTTACAGATAACAGAGAAGTTAAATGACTCGGCCGAGGTTACACAGCAGACAAGTGCAGAGTCGAGATTAGAACCCACGCCCTCTGGCTCCCAAGCCCCTACTCTCACCACTGGGCTACGCTGCTATGCTAAGATAGGCCCCCCCAAGGAGGAAAACGCCCAGGGCCTTACCTGGCAGTTCTCAGTCAAACATATGCCCAAATGCTAGCCCTCTCAGCTGATTTACGCATAACTAGTTTGTAGTTTTCTAGGAAAACGTTCTTTCACAGGACAAACCTGCTCCTCTCCAGTGAGCGAAACTGATTACAGAATGAAACACTGTTTGGAGGGTTGTGTTTTCTGAAATTCCACAACTAAAACGAGGTCAGGTCTACTAAACTGGAAACTGAGTCAGGCTTTCAGTGACCAGGCTCGATTTCTGAAATGAGCACGTTGGCATTCAGGGGAGTATCTTCTGGGGGTGTAGGTTTAGTACGATTCCAAGGCCCGCGGTTAGAATATGGAGGAAGTTCCCCTCCCTCAGTGGCCTCTCCTACAGTGGCCATAGTTAGGGTGCCTCAGGGTACCTCGGCCGCAGCAAAAGCAGCTGTCCATCAGTAGTAGTTCAAGATTTCCAGCAATGGCAGCAGGGCCGCCCAAGCCCCATAGTACTGTTGACACGCTCCCACAAATAGGGTAATTGGGGCACCCCAGTTGTGAGGTGCTTCAGGCCACCAGAGTCTTGAGCTAGCTACCCCTTCAGTGAAGAAAGGGCCTTAGAACCTGTCCCCATCCTGGAGAGGAGGGGAGTGGATGGGCCGGTGGGGGATGTGGGGGGTGGAACACGAGCCCTGAGGAAGACAAACCGAAGGAATTAGCCCAAGTGGGACTATGGGAAAGGAAGTGAGCCTGGGGGTGGGAGAGAATTCTAGTTCTTTCCTTGACTCTTTCTTCTCTCAGTTGCTCCTTCATTTATGTCTTGGTTTCTGGCTCTTCCTCCTCTTTCCTCCATCCCTTTCCCAATCCCAATGTCTTTGCCCCCTGAACCCCAAATTCTGAGCACTCTGTTCACTCCCTACCTTTCCTCCCAGTCCAGCACTTTGGGTCTGTGGCCTGATGTACCTTTCATCTGAGGAATTTTCAGGAACTGGAAGTAACAGAGGACAAGCTGCAGTGTTTCCCACCTTGGGGAAGGAAAAGAGGATGTGGCCAACTGGACCTTAATTTACTGTCTTAGTGAGCTCAGATTTATCTAGGAGGGGTCTATGTAAATTGCTCTCCCCTCCCCCATACCTCATTAATAATTTAAATCACTGCATTCAGTTTAGAACCAAGCCTTCCGTTCTGTACAGATTTCCTCTTTTCTTTGCCCAGTATACTCATAAGTCTGAATTGGGTAGACCTCTCCAAATTCATCTCGGGAAGTGCCAGCTCTATTCATTTACATGATCAATTTTATTAAGTTTGTCTATTGGCCATCTGGAAGGTGTTGTTGCTGATGATAGCATAAATGTCTGAGCTAACAGCCTCTCTAGCTGGGCAGTGGGAATTTGGGAGCATGTCAAAATTGTGCTCTGTACAATTTCCTTTCTTTGGCGTATACTGGTTTGCAGCTAGAAATTGACAAAGGTTCTTTTAGGTGACAAAAGTTCTAATGAAACGCAGTCACCTGAAATATCTTACCAGCTGCCATAAACTAGTTTAGCGATTTGGATAGGCGTTCAGATCCGGTAACATGGTATACATTCATATTTTCACAATGGCTCGTGGCATCTGGAATGATCCCTGACAAATCGATGCTGGACGTGTCTCAGGACAGAGACCGGATTGGATGGGGTTCCTGGCTCCCCACGTACCCACTGGGCACAGGAGAGAGCTGTTGGAGATGGGATGGGAAAGGGAGGCTTGTGTTTGGGTGGTGGTTGTTAATCGGAAAAACCACCACTTCACCATTAGACCGTAAGCCTATCATTGGGCAGGGATCGTCTCCATCTGTTGCCGAATTGTACATTCCAAGCGCTTAGTATAGTGCTCTGCACATAGTAAGTGCTCAACAAATACTATTGAATGAATTAATAATGTATTTACTGTATGATATTTTAAGTCTACTGCTGAAACATGAATTTCTTATGTTTTGTTGGCGGCATTTTAATTTCACTGGGAATTTTTAAGTCTTAGGAAAGACCTACTCTCTTTGCATCTATCCCACAACCCTCCTTAATCCCAAACCTCCTTCCTTTCTCTCCTAAGAAGTGTAAAAATGGGGAAGGAGTGAGCTGTTCTGAGTCCAACCATTTAAACTGAGCAAGAGGATATGGGAGGTTGGAAGAATTTTTCTGTTATTTTTAATAAAATCTACGAAATTTTAGACAGGACACTCCCAATTCCACGACGTTTGTATATTTTTGTAAAATTGCCTGGGACCTCCTATATAATTTGGGACTCTCCCAACTAAACTAGGACATGCGGTCAGCTCTCTCTTAGCACACTCTGGGTTACACCGAACAGAACTTGGGCACTTAATCTTTTTGAGAAATAGTGATTCAGGATGAGGTACAGGTTGTTTTGCTGGGCCATTTCTCCTTCCTATGACAGTTCTCTTTCAAAGACAACTTCTAGTACTCTCGAGGGCTGATTGGCCTCCAAGGTGAGTGCTTTCTGCACTTAACTCAAGCACCTTAGGCCCCTCAGAAACCTGTGAGAGGTAAGAGGAAGACGAGGAAGCAGCCAGCCCGACCAACTGTTTCTATAAGTGGATAGTTCTGAGAGGAAATGGGGAAAAACAGCAGGAATGAAATCACTCCCACCCCATCCCTCTCATCCTTTTCTTCAAAAACAAGCTGCAGGGCCATTCTTGGGTGACATTCAAAAGTATCAGATGTTTGTTTTTCCACTTTGATTTCTTAGAAATGGAAACCAAAAATGTCAAATAATTTTAAGACTGAAGCTTTTAGGGTCGAAACACTTAGGATGCTTTACTTGCGGTATATATTCATTCATTCAATCGTATTTACTCAATCGTATTTACTGAGCACTTACTGTGTATGGAGCACAGTACTAAGTGCTTGGAAGAGTACAATATAACAATATGTATGGGATGCGGGTGATCTCTAAGGGCAGCAGCCTTCAGTCTGGGCATACGAGTCCCATGATTCTTGACCAAGCAATAGCCACGTCAGTCCTTTCCTGCTTCTTGCTCCTCTTGCTGCTGCAGGCAAGAGATAAGTGAAGCTCTGGACACATGGTGAGCTATCTTAAAGTGGTAGAAATACAACTCAAACCATCCTGTGTTTTACAATAATTTGCTGCATATTCAGACCATAGCCCATTGCGACCCCTGACTAATTTTTTTAATGGCATTTAAAAACTCACTCTGTGCCAAGCATGGTACTAAGCGCTAGGGTTGATCCAAGTGATCAGGTTGGAAACGGTCCCATGTGGGGCTCACAGTCTTAATCCCCATTTTACAGATGAGGTAACTGAGGCCCTCGAGAAGTTGTGAAGACTCAAGTTACACAGCAGACAAGTTCTGGAGTCGGAATTTGAACCCAGGTCCTCTGAGCCCGTGCTCTTTCCACTAGACCATGCTGTTTCTCAATGTAATAACCTGTAATGATGGTAATGAGTTGATCGGACACCTGAGCAGGAAGAGAGACTCTGATTTCTGTCCCCTTGACTTACAAACTGGTGTTCAGAGGAGCAGATGTTCCCGGAAGCTGATGGACACTCCAGGAAGAAGAGCCGTAGTAATGAACTCATTCCTGCTCTCCCAACAACTCGGCAAGGTAGACAACAGTGTGCCCTGGTGGAAAGAGTGGTCTAGGATTAAGGGGACGTGGGTTCTAATCCTGACTCTGCTACTTGCCTTCCCTGTGACTTTGGGCAAGTTACATCACTGCTCTGTGCTTCAGTTTTCTCATCTATAAAATGGGAATTAAAAACCCGAGAGACAGGGATTGTGTCCAACCTAATTACAGTGCTGACTCCACAGTTTTTAGTAGAATTCTTGGCAAAAAGTAGGGGGTTAACAAAGACCGTAATAATAATATAAATCACAATATGTTATATTTTTGTTATTAAAGAGTGTGTGGTGTGGAGATCTGGATAAGGTAAGGGAGAGGGGACAGGGCCAATTTTCTGCTTTCCATTGTCCAGGCCTTAGTCTGTATGCCCAGCCAAGCCATCTTTTCCTGAATGGACCTCCATTTTGAACTTTCTGAAGTTTTCTTTTTCCCCTCATTCCATCAAGAATCATCCTTGCCAGATGTAACAATTTCCCAAATGCCCTGAAGAAGTCGACATATTTTTAAGGTGTGGGAAATCTTCAACTTCAATACCTGTATGGATTGCGTGAAACCATTCACTAGAAAGCTTTATAGGTCCATTCTGGTTGTCTACCGTGTAATGAGCACAATGGAGAGGCTACTAAAGCCCCACCGAGTCCTTTTTTAGTCCTGGGCCAATAGAGATCCTGCTGGCTTCATTATTTTTCTAATTTACAATTACACAAATGGGAGAAAACAGTCTCTTGGAGACAATTAAATGGGGAAGGTTTGGCTGAGAACTAACTCTTCCTGGAGGAACAAAAGATAGAAGTCTGCTGCTCACTGCATTTTGCAGCAGAGGACTAGGTGGGTTTTAAAACAGATTACCCATTATTGAATTGCTGCCCATCTGAGCCAACAGTGTTCCCCGACTTCTAGACTGTGAGCTCGTTGTGGGCAGGAACTCTCACTCTTTATTGTTGTATTGTATTTTCCCAAGTGCTTAGTACAGTGCTCTGCACACAGTAAGCTCTCACTAAATACGATTGAATGAAAGCATGAATGTTTTCCAACCCTAGAGCAGGCTTGGGTAATCAGCAATATTACACAATGAGCCCTTGTGGAGAGAGCATGGTACTGGTCTGAGGATATATTTTTTAATTATATATTATAAATTACTTGTATTAATGTCTGTTTCCCCCTCTAGAAGGGGAGTGCTTGTTTACTAAGCTCTTGGGAGGGTATGAAATAGGAGATTTGACTAAAGACATAGATTTGGGAGTCCTCCACATAGAATGGCAGGTGAAGCCCTAGATGAAGAGGAGCTAGTTTCCCAAGGGATAGACTGGTTTGAGAACAGACAGTGACCCAGAGTAGAGCTTTGAGGAACACCTGCAGTTAGGCAGAGGGAGAGTCAGCAAAAGAGACTGACAAGAATCACCAGAAATCAATCAATAAATTAATTATATTTATTGGGTGCTTTCTATGTGCAGAGCACTGTACCAAGCACTTGGGAGAGTACGATTCAGCGACATTAACAGACATGCTCCCTGCCCATAATGAGGTTACAATCTAGAGAGGGAGACAGGCATTAATGTGAATAAATAATTTCTAATATATAATTTAAAGATATATACGTAAGTGCCGTGGTAGGGGGAGAATCAGGAGAGGATGATGTCCAGAAACACTGTAGAGTTTAAGAAGCTGTTGGAGGGGATCTCTTTTGGAAAGAAGTTCTGTAAATGGTGCCTTTACATCTTTTCACTCTGGCTCACAAAACCTTAACCTTACTGGTGGAGCTGTCCAGTAGATTGTATTTCATGCCTTGATGTAAACTATTCCCTCCCTGGTCTATCTCCCAATTTTACTGACCTGGCATGCTCTGCTGTGTCTGTGATCGATGCCTTCCTAATCTGATTCATTTATAAAATTTCCCCTCCTCTCTCATTAAAGTGATATTACATGGCCCATCATATTTCCCGCACACAGTTTGTTCTGTGTGAGATGGCGCACCACTTTCCTCTTCCTGCAATGAAATAATGAGGGTAAATCGCTTCTGAATGCTTGACATTGCCCAGAGAACCGTACTCTCGGCAAAGGTATAATGGCACCACCAGAGCAGATTTTTTCAGAATTAACAATATTAAAATAAACATCCCAAGGCCTGGTCCACCATGGGTATAGCTGAGAAACACCAACACTCTCTGACCTTTGGGGATAACAGATAAATTTCAGCAGTAACTTTGGCCTGAGAATGAATGTTACTGTGGTGGAAGTGTAAAGGGTCACTAAACTAACAATTGAAAGAGGGTAAACACTTTTGTTATGGTATTTGTTAAGCCTTATCATGTGCCAGGCATTATACTAAGCTCTAGGGAGATATAAACTAATCAGGTTGGGCACAGTCCATGTCCCACATGGGGCTCACAGTCTCAGTACCATTTTACAGATGACGTAACAGAGGCACAGAGAAGTTAAGTGACTTGCTCAAGGTCACACAGCAGACAAGTGGCAGAGCCAGTATTAGAACCCAGGTCATTCTGACTCCCAGGCCCATGCTTTTTCCACAAGGCCAAGCTGTTTCTCAGCTCCGGAATAAGAAAATAATTTGGTGCATCTGCTCATTTCCTTTCCCTTTAGTCCCACTTTTGGTCTCATCCAACCTTTGTGAGTTTTTCCTCAAGAATATTCTTCCGTCCTTTCTCCTTTCTATCTGAGCATCCTTCATCCCCTTTCTTCATCCCTTTGAAGAAGGTTCTCACCTTCTTTTAACCACATCCTTGGCAGTAATAAAGGAAATCATTCAATGTCTCACTCCTTCCCACAAAGCCACAGATTTTCTTTTTCATGGAAAGGTGATAATGCCTTCTAGGAAACATCAAACCTGACGGGATGTGGCTAACAGACCAACAGAGAATTCCCCGAAATATTCCCTGAACAGCTCAATCAAATCTGTGATGTCAATTTAGGGTGATATGATTAACCACGTTAAATAAACCAGGATTAATGGTTTGAAAGAAAGATTAATGGGCCAAAGTCTGTTTTTAGGTAGAAAACCCTAATTGTTTTATTTCTTCATCATTTCAGGATGTTTTAACTACTCAATGATTACTCACTGTACTCACATTTTGAAACCATATGGCAGGGCAGAAGGAATAAAACAGAATGAAGAATGGGGAGAAAAAATGGAAAACAATCATGTTAAGTATATGAATTTGTAAATGGGACTTTAGATTTAACAGAGCATTTATTGTTGGGTAGAACTGACGGCATAAGACAAGGCAAGAATGTCACGAATGACACAAAGGCAACAGAGATTGGTTTTGAAGGCAGTCTATAGAATGGGCTTATTTCAGTACACTATGGTTATGACTATGTTCTCTTTTTCTCCCCCCAAAAAGTAAATGGAACTGCTCCCAAGCTTGAAAATAGGGTTTCTTCCTGTGGGGTGTTTTCAATGGTGAAATCAATAAAAGTTTTTAACTCAACTTGCTCAAGCTGTTTGAGTAATGATGGGCGGCTCTATTTTAATCTTGTCTCTTTAACAGGCTTGCGTATTTTTATTTCCAAATATTCTCCAGGATTCAAGATGTACCATTTGTTCCTCTCTGGGACCACTTGCTAGATCATCTCACAGGCTTGGGTAGATATGAATATTGAAATTGTTCAGATCTGAGGGAATTGAAGAGGAGAGGACAGCAGCAGCAAGGAAGTCCTATACTTTGGAATCTTTGGCTATTGGACTTCTCTGCTATTAAGATTTAAGGAATGAGTCACATTTCCCACTGATTTTTTTTTAGGGAAAGAGGAGCAAGTGTAGAAGAGAACATTTAGTTTCCGTGCAGTTTTCTGTGGAATAGGGAATCAACCTGAGTTCTAATTCCAGATTTGTGACTGGCCTGCTGCGTGACCTAGGTTAAAAAGAAAAAATCACAACCTCGGCTTGCTTCGGTTTCTTTATCTGCAAAATGGGGATTAGATATCTGCTCTCCCTGCCTCATACCGTGCATATTGTGGGAGACCGAGTCTGCGTCTGATGTGGTTATCTTTACCCTCCCTAATTTTATTTAGCAAAAAGAAAGTGCTTAATAAATAGGAGAAGCAGCATGGTCTAGTGAATAGAACACAGACCTGGGAGTCAAAAGGACTGGGGTTCTAATCCCTGCTCTGTCACTTGCCTGCTGTGTGACCTTGGGCAAGTCACTTCACTTCTCTGGTCCTCATTTATCTCACCTGGAAAATGGGGATTAAAACTGTGAGCCCCATGTGAGATATGGACTGTGTCCAACCTGATTTTCTCGTATGTAGCCCAGTGCTTAGTACAGTGCCTGGGACATAGTAATCGCTTAACCGATACCTTTTTAAAAAATATTACTAATATTTTAGTTAGTATTATTGTTACCAAAGTGACCTAAGGAGGTTCAGAGAGACCTGTTTGTGCTAGATTAATCTGAGGGTGGAAAGAGGAAGACAAGAATTGAGCTGTTTTTCATTTTCTCTCCCATTGTCTGGGCATATGATCAAGCCCCCTTTGGTTGGTAGCAGAAGATTTCCCCAGGTTCATATTTTCAATCACTCTGCAATTCTCCCAAAGTGAGCTGCTAACTTCCCATTGTCTCCTATCTACTTCCTGTTCTGTAGTAGTTTTATGCATGAGTATGAAAATAGATCCTGCTTGCAGCTTAATGATTAGTAGAGGCATTTTAAGTTATTCATTTGAACAAAATAAATCGGCTCTCACAGGAATACTAATATCGCGTTTCGCTAATGTATTCAACGATCTTTTCTGACCCTGATTTGATTTCAGGGGTCTCTGCAATTTATGTTTTGAAGCAGCTTGCACACACAGTCTCCTGACCTTACTGTAAATCAAGAACATTAAAGCTTTCCTTTGAGAATCAAATAAAAAGCAATTGAAACACATTTTCACCAACACTGAGGCCTGAAAAATGGAAAGCTACTGAATTAAAACCTAAAAAGACAATGATCGTTTGCTCCTCTGTTAAGCCTATCATTTAGGGACTACATTTTGAAGAAAGCATCTATCAAGCAATGTTCACAGATGCAGTTTTTCTTCATGCTTGAGAAAGCAAAGTAACAATAATTTTACCCTCATGCCATTGTGGAAAATACCAAATACCCACCTCTTACTCCTCGAACATTTTAGAAAGCCAAGTGACTTTGGACTAACGTCCTGGTGGTCTTACATAATGGAAATATTTCTTCTGGTTCTTACTAAATCTCAAAACTAAGTTAATGCTCGTGTCCTCTACACTTCCCAAGGAATTACCTTAAGGATTTCAAGGACTACAAGAGATAAATTATAAAATGAAGTCTAGAGCAAAGCACCACAGCATGGCCTGGTGGAAATAGCTCGGGTCTGGGAGGTGGAGGAGCTGGGTTCTAATCCCACATCCACCGCTTGCCTTCTGTGTGACCTTGGGCAAGTCACTTAATTTCTCTGTGCCTCACTTACCTTATCTGAAAAATGGGGACTACATCCCTCCCTTCACCTTAAACTGTGAGTCCCAGGTGGGACAAGAACTAAATCTGAACTGCTTACAGTGTATCTACCCCAGCACCTGGTACAGAACTTGGCACTGATAAGCGCATAAATACTGAGATTCTTCTTCATCATTTTCAACATTCACAAGGCTTTCCTAAAAGCCCACAGTGGACCTAGCACCATTCAAGTGTCAAGCTCTCCTTTGTAATCGGAGATGATATCACTGACAGTCAAGTGAACCAAGGCCTGTCAGTGACCAAAAAGGCTAATGTGGTCCTGCCACATAATATACACACACATATATACATATATACAGTCTCTCTCTCTCTCTCTCTCACACACACACAGACTGTCCCTTATTGTCTGACCTTGGGCATGCTGGCATCACTTCTAGGACATATTAAGCATTTTTTCTAGCGTACGGTTAGGAACACTGCCGGTCAAGAGTCTTCTAACTCATTTCTCTGCTGACAGGAAGGAACTGAAACTGAGCCCTCATAGCTCCAGCAGTTGAAGGCCAGTACAAAGCACATCAGCCAGATTCATAGTCCAAAGCTCCCAAACAGAGGCCCCATTCATGGAACAGTGACACTGTCTCCCATCTGCTTAATCCCCTATTTAAAATTTGGGATAATGAACACACTGAGGCGCCAAGAAACCTTGGTGCAACATGAAACCCATTTAATTCTCTGTTTTCAAATGTTGAATCAAAACGCCACACCAACAGCCCTTTTGAGGGAAGAAAAACAGATGCTCAGTCTGCCCCATTCCTGCCAAATCTGGGGGGAGACACGGCTGTAACTCAAGAAGCAGGATAGTCTACCAGAGAAAGGCCAGAGCTGACAGTCCAGATCCCTGTGTTCTAATTCCAACTCTGCCATTTTGTTCTCCCTCCCCTTTAGACTGTGAGCCCAACGTGGACAAGATTTGGGTCCAATATGACTATGTGACTATTGTCATTAGAGATGAGGAGTGGGTGATAACTTCCAAGTCAATGCGGGGAGCCTGTTAAGTTTCAACTGGCATATAAGAGGATTCATGAAAAAAATTCTCCCTTCTCCCAGTTAACCACTTCCACCTAACCCACACTTCAGCCCTACCCTTAAACCTATGGTAACTTTCCTCAAAATTCAAAAGTCTGTCAGAAGTCTGACAAACTCCACATTCAAAATTAATCGTTCAGTAGAACACAGTTGCTACTTGTTTCATAAAGATGTTGTGCGGAATCTGCTCGCCTCTTTACTCCTAAAAAGCTTAAAACTATTTATTTTCTCCTAGTGAAATGACCTTGAAAAGCATAAGAAAATACAAGTTAATTGCTGCTATCGTTCTTTGTCAACTATTTACACAAGAACAAGAAATGCTTCATAAGAGTTGTTCTAGTTTAGCAAGCCCTGAATTAGCAAATGGCTTTTACTGCCATAAATATTTGTTGAAAACAGCCCTTGGGTAATAGCAAGAGGGTTGCAGCAGAGTTATTTTTAACTAACAAATGACAGCGGCAGTATCTAAATTCGGACCCAAGGCTCTATTATCCTGGGGGTGACAAACAGAGAATGGGAAAACATATCTGAGTAAATCTCTAAATGGCTTGACCCTCCATTATCTGGAAACTGAAAAAACAACCGCTTTCAAAGATTCTGGCTTGTGGTCATCCATTGCCTTCAGATCCAGTTGGAAGCATTTCCTCAGGGGAAATGTCATATTCATCCATTTCTTTCCGATCCAGTGGGAATCATTTCCCTAATGGGAATATCACCTCAAGAGCACAAAGAGTCGCTGCTGTCCCTGAAGAGCATTCGTGGCAGATACAAGAAAGATTGCTGTATTAACCTTCATAAGTCGATCAGGTCCTGAGTCAGGTTCAGGTCTAGATTGTAAGCTCCTTACGGGGAGGGGTTATAATAATAACAATGTTGGTATTTGTTAAGCGCTTACTAGGTGCCGAGCACTGTTCTAAGCACTGGGGGAGATACAGGGTAATCAGGTTGTCCCACGTGGGGCTCACACACTTTTAATCCCCATTTTACAGATGAGGGAACTGAGGCACAGAGAATAATAATAATAATGATGGTATTTGTTAAGCGCTTACTTTGTGCAGAGCACTATTCTAAGCGCTGGGGAAGATACAGGGTAATCAGGTTGTCCCACGTGGGGCTCACAATTAATCCCCATTTTACAGATGAGGTAACTGAGGCACAGAGAAGTGAAGTGACTCGGCCACAGTCACACAGCTGACAAGTGGCAGAGCCGGGAGTCGAACTCATGACCTCTGACTCCGAAGCCCAGGCTCTTTCCACTGAGCCACGCTGCTTCTCGTGCTACTGTATTGTACTTCCCCAGTCTAAGTACAATGCACACAGGAAGCAGTCAAATACCACTGATTGATTGAAAAGGATAGGGGAGAACTCAAAATCTCTCCAGGTAGCTATAAGTGCCAAAGAGGAGAAAGGAGTGGCCTACCAGTAAAGAACCAGCACTCAAAAGCAGGAATGGAAGTGACTTTCAGAGCATTGAGCTCCTAGCCAGATCTATTAGAAAATGAAGCACTGACCAAGAATCTAGATATGAATGAACTCCTCCAAAATACTGTCCATGAGACCAGCTACTGGGATCATGTTTCCTGAAGATAGTCCTCCTACTCCTACCACCACTGAGTGGGAAAGAGCAGAAGGCCCAAGGAAAAGATGGAAGCCAGTTAGTAGGGAAGAAAAAAAACCCAAGCCAACCTTATAACTTGACTCTTTACTTAATTGATGCCCCTCCTAATATACTTTAAATCAAGCAAGTAGTCCACTGTACATGTTCTTGTAAGACTCAAATTTGGGGAAATGAACAAAAATATCATTCTGGAATACCGTATCAATTGATAACATGAGCTGACTATTCTTCCTCCACTGACATAGCAGGCCGACTGTCCAGTGAGCAAATGACTACTCAAATAGAAATTTGACTTATCGGTGCTTTAACTGTCCCAGGCCATAGCAGGATTTAGCAAATTCTTCAAGGGACTAAATGCTAGCCTTGAAAAATAATGCTTGTCCAATGGGAAACTACCTAACATTTAACCAAGAGTCTACTTTTCTGGTGGAGTTAATCCACATGACCCAGACAGGTTCCATGACAGGGATGGATAAACTCATGAAGCAAATGCCCAGGAAGTTCTGTGGGACTTCGTTGCAAAGGATTGTGGTTAAATACCAAAATGCCGATCTATTAGTATTAATCGATGATGGTGCAATTTAGAAAACTAAATAGTGTAACCAATAAAGTGTTTCAGAATAGATCTTGGGTCCTTCCAAGAAGTTTTTTCTCTGAATCAGAAATTGAAAAACTATGTTGGTGATTATGAACAGCTGTTGAGCATACTTCCTGAGCAGGAATGTCAATACTTTTACCAAAATTCTGTTCTCGGACTTCTCACACTTCACTGTACAAACTATTCGGAATCTGCCAGAACAATAAAGCTTATTTGATATGAGCTCTACTCCGATGAGTCTGCCCAGATCCTCACAGTATCTCTCCTTCTCTTCACTGGTATCAATCACAGATGGCCCTTGTGGAAGAGAGTTTTACTTTAGAGCGAAGTGCAAGTTCATCAGATGCTTGCTCAGTTCTCTAGGCTGATTTGGAAGGCCTGGGACAAGCGACTGATTGTGAAACTTTTGCCTGGGAGCCTCTGTTTAGAAGAGAGAAGTCACTTCCAGGAAAAGGGGTATCTGGCATCTATTTCCATCAGCGATCCATCAGAAAATGTTGTTTCACTTAGTACTGTGTTATTGAATGTCTGTTAGCTCATATATAACAGATGCCATTCTCCTGATCCAAGGATTGCTGTCTCATCATGCCAGAGCAGCTGGATAAGAGATCTGCAGTCCCCACGCCCAGGCTCCCAGGAGAATTGAGTCGTCAGTCTGTCTCTAAGAATTTGGCTCAGAAGTGGGTAAAGAGCAAACAGCTAACTCAACTGAAGCCAAGAACAGACTCTAAATCAATCAATCAATCAATCAATGGTATTTATTGGGGGCTTACTATGCGCAGAGCACTGTATTAATCTCTCGGGAGAGTACACTATAAGAGAGCCATAGAGAGTTATCGATAGTTCAGGTTTGCATGGTAGATGACCTAATGGCCAACCCAGGGCTTGGAAATTCTGCACACCATTCAAGCACCACAGTCAGAAAATTCCTCTGACCTAGAAAATGATGTGGCTTTACACCCTGGATACATCCATGAGGTCTTTCTTTTATCTGGGAGGTAGCAAATTATTTTGGCAATGACAAGATACCAGCCCATTCTCTGAGCAGTGAATGCCAGTGCTATTTAGCTTTCTGAAACCATGAGTTTCAGTGACTTGAATGCACCAGTGGAGAGAAGTACCAAAACATAGTAAAGTCTTCCACTATCACATATTTGAATCAATCCAGAACCCTATAGGTTTTTTTTTCTATTTATTGAGCTTTTATCCTACACAGAGCACTACGCTAAGCACTTGGAAGAATACAATAGATATTATTAGTATCCTCAGGGGCTCACAACTTTCTTCTTTCCTAGTTATCTTTGCTGAGACCTATGCATTTTTGCTGTAAAGACAGGTATTTGTTATCAGTTGGTCAGTAATGACTCTAGGCAGATCTGTGAAGCCAGAGAGTACTAACCCCTTTCCCCTCCCCATAGCACTTAAATATACATGTAGCTATTTATAATTATTATTGTATTTATTTTTATTAAGGATGTAATAAAACTATGATTTATTATAACATTTATTATAATATAATGATTCATATATCTATAATTCTATTTATTTATAACAGTGCTACTCAATCAAATTTAGAGTTCTTGCTACGTGCAGAGCACTGTACTAAGTGCTTGGGAGAGTACAACAGCAAGCAGACACATTCCCTGCCCACAACGAGTTTACAGTCTAGAGATATAAAACGAGGTTCCCTTGAACAGGATTAGAACCTGGTGCCTCAAACTCCCAAGCCCATGCTCTTTCCACTAGGCCATGTTGCTTCCTAAAGTGTGAGAAATTCTCAAGTGATTCCTACTATTATCAGGAGAGAATTTGTGGAATCTAAGCCTAGTCCTAAATCGATCACATATTCCCACTGCCATATATACACATATAAACAAAAGTTGATACCTGAAAACTTCCTAAATGCTATGTAAGGTGTCCTACTTTAGTATGTCTTTCTTCCTGGGTCTCATGAAGTCAAATTTTAATAAAATAGAGCACTCCTCCCACTCGAGTGAAATGTTAATTCCAGATGTGAATCCTTGGGGAAAGGAAGGCATCTGGAACTTTGCAATTATAAACAAGATTCCATAATAGCTCTTTGAAGAAAGGTTTCTAGCGCTGGGACAGCCCAGAGGAAAGCTATTAGTAAGGTTTCAGGTCAGAAGTTCAAGAAGCTTCAAAGAGCTTGGTAAGGAAGAAAGAACAGTTTTTACCAGCCTCAAATCGTGATGATATTTAAGCACTCTATCCTTTCCAGAACCTAGAAGCATGTGGGTTGGAAGAAAAGAGGTGTACAATTGCCATTCATTTCATCGATTTGACAAAATTAGGTTCCATTTAATCAGTCATTAACACACTTCTTTGTATCTCGGTACCCTCGAGTTAAAGGATTTCCAAAGAGCATACAAACCAGGTCTTAAGCTTTGTGGAATCAGAGCACAAGTATGGTAAGTAACTTGCCCATTTTAAGACAGTTAACAGGTGGCACTGACCTGAAATAAAACAAGGAACAGGCTAATGACCTCCGGAACAGTGGAAAAAAAACAACAGGAAAGGAAGCAGCTGCTAATGAACAGGCAAATGCAATCATCTAATAGACTGCAAACTCCTTGAGAGCAACAATCATGTCCACCAGCTCCATTATACTGGACTCTCCCAAAACACTTCGCACATTGCTCTGCGCTCAACAGATACCACAGATTGCCCGATTAACTGAGCATATGGAACAGAGCCCAAGGCTTATCTTTCTTTCCCTTTCTTCTCTGGGCTTCCAGGTGCTTCCAGTGTGAAACAGCTTGGCATTGTGGATAGAGTGTGGGCCAGGGAGTCAGAAGATTATGGGTTCTAATACCAGCTCCCCAACTTGTCTGCTGTGTGACCTTGGGCAGGGCACTTCACTTATCGGTGCCTCTGTTACCTCATCTGTAAAATGGGGATTGAGACTGTAAGCTCCACCGGGGAAAGAGACTGTGCCCAACACAATTTGCTTGAAGCCACCCCGGGGCCTAGCACATAGTAAGTGTTTAACAAATGCTATTATTATTACTATTAATAGTAGTATTTAACAAATGGTGCTGCAGTGATGGCTGCCATGACTCCCACCACAAAGGCAGATAACCACCCCCGCCCCCAGTAGTGTATCCAGGGTAAGCCTGTTAACAGGACCATTAAGCTCATCTGGGTCATCAGCAGGGATATCCACCACATGGGGATAAGGGAGAGTGTTGCATGACCGCTGTTGACAGACTTTTATTGCCATTGTTCTCGTCTGTCCGTCTCCCCCGATTAGACTGTAAGCCCGTCAAACGGCAGGGACTGTCTCTATCTGTTGCCGACTTGTTCATTCCAAGTGCTTAGTACAGTGCTCTGCACATAGTAAGCGCTCAATAAATACTATTGAATGAATGAATGACTTTGATAGAGCTGGATTGGAATCATCTCAGTTTGTGACCTCAAATGCTTTCTCTTTCCATTCATTCATTCATTCATTCAATAGTATTTATTGAGCGCTTGCTATGCGCAGGGCACTGTACTAAGTGCTTGGAATGTACAAATCAGCAACAGAAAGAGACAATCCCTGCCCACTGACAGACTTACAGTCTAATCAGGGGAGCCAGACAAAAACAATAGCAATAAATAGAATCAAGGGGATGTACATCTCATTAACAAAATAAATAGGATAATAAAAATATATACAAATGAGCAGATGTGCACAGTGCTGAGGGGAGGGGAAGGGAGAGGGGGAGGAGCAGAGGGAAAGGAGGGGAAAGGGAGCTTAGCTGAGGGGAGGTGAAGGGGGGGCAGAGAGGCTTCAAGGGAAAAGGGGAAGCTCAGTCTGGGAAGGCCTCTTGGAGGAGGTGAGCTCTCAGCAGGGCAAGCATTTAAGCACTGCAGCCCTATCTGGAGTGTTGAGAAGCCCAAGCAGCAAAATACTATGGTTTTCCTTGTTGCTACTGAATTGTTTGTTACTGAATTTATACTCCTCTGCTTCCCATTAGTCCCATCTACCCAACTGCCTTTTAAATTTAAGGCCCCTTATTAAAATCAATATCCTTTCACCTTTCCCCAGCACCTAGTACAATATGCTGCACAAAGTATGCACTTAAATGTGAACTATAAATAAATGTCAAAGAAGAATTCAGAGATACAGACTTGACTGTATTTTAGCCAGCATACCTACTTCCTCTCTATGACTTTAGAGAGTGATTGCTCATGTTTTTCTGAGAAGCTAAGTTCCAAAACATTTACACATATGCAGACACACAAATATACCAGAAGGTCCTTGAGAAATTTACCTCACACAAGGGAAATATTTTCCACAGATCTGAGGGACTGTTTTTTTTCCTAAATCACAAATCACCTGAATTAATGTGTCTTTGTTACTGAGAAAGCAAACTCAAAACCTCAGTGCTTTGATTTCTAATTTCAGATGTAAGAAGGCTGGAATTTAAAAGCTAAACAATCTGTCACACCATAGAATTTGAGCTGCATATCTTAACAATTATTCCTTTCCATAGAACCAGAAATTAGCACCTTCTAGTGGGCTGTGTTGTCCCCCTCCTTGTTATTTGAGGACAAGGTGATTCCACTGAATGTGAAGACCCCCCAAAAAGATCCACCTGATGGATTTTCCTTTTGCTGTGCAAAAATCTTAAGGAGATCTTGGGACCTGATTCTCATCTCTTCTCATCTTTTCTCATTCCCTTATCAGTCTTTTTTGCAGAGTCCCCACTGATTTTATAGTTAATGGGAAAAAAGTTTGTCGGTCCGACGAATGCACTTTCAATAGCACTTTCTAGGTCATCGGTAAAAGATTTTTTTTCAGAGGTGGGTACATGAGGCATTAGATGCTTTCATACAAAATTCTTTTTAAGGTAAAAGTGAATGAAAGCATATCTTTGGAGTTGCAATGCCATCCCAAACCACCAGAAAAGCTACCTGAGTTGTTCAATCCACTCTTCAATCAATCAGTGATGTTTACTGAGCACTTACTGTTTTTCGGGTGCACTGTTCTGACACTTTGCAACAATAGAGAAGTAGTGTGGTTTAATGAAAAGAGGATGAGCCTAGGAGTCTAAGGGTCTGGATTCTAATCCCAGCTCTGCCATTTGTCTGCTATGTGACATTGGACTAGTCCCTTCAATTCTCTGATCCTCAGCTGTAAACTAGGGAGTAAACATCTGTTCTTCTTTCTACTTAGACTACGAGCCTCACGAGGAACAGGAACTGTGTCCGATCGGCTCATATTCTATCTACCCTAGAGCTTAGTTCATTTCTTGGCATTAATAAGTACTTAATACCACAATAATTAGTAGTAGTAGTGTGTAGACATGATTTCTCTGTTAATTTTCCTCTTGGGAGTCTAGTTCTGCCTAGTACTCTGCCTGCAAGCCACCCAAACTGGATAGTGCATCATCAACTCAACCTCAACATGGTCATCACTGAACTGCTCCTCTTCATTTCCTCCTTCCCTCCCCTGATCTAGTTTCCCCTTCCCCAACCTCCCCTGTTTGCAATGGACAACCCTCACTTCTCGATCATTTCCTAACCTTTCCTCTCTTTCACTGCCTCCCATAGACAGCTTCCAATCCCTCACATCTCCCCTCTCCATTATACAGCCACTGCCTTAAACCGGGCTAATGCTACCTGGATCATGGCAACCTTGGCCCTTCGAAATGGCCCCTCTCCCTCTATTCCATTTTCAATGCCTCTATCAAATTAGTCTGCTCCTTTCCCTAGCAATCCCTTTGTGGTGATTTCCCAGTGAACTTGCTGGTTGCATCGTGCTTGTGAGGGAAGGATAAGTACAGAGATTCGACGATAGCAGGATGACCAACAGCTAATAATAACAATGATAAAAAAATAATAACTGGTATTTTTAGATTTAACGATTCTAAATGCTAGGGTATATACAATATAATCAGATCAGACAACCCCTATATGAAATGGGGCCCAGAGCACAAAGAAGAAAGAGGACAGATAATATTTCCCATTTTGCAGATGAGGAAATTGAGATACAGAGGAGTGACTTGCCCCGGTTCACACAACAGACAAACGGTGGAGTCAGGATTAAAATCCAGGTCACCTGACTCCCAGTCCAGGGATCTTTTCACTAGGCCTTATGCTGTCTCCCAGTGGCAATCTTCTGTCATCCTAATAACTCCGAAACTCCTTACAAACAGCCTCGTCTACTTCACTTTGCTTATATATTTCACCTATTAGTCTATACTGTTCATCATCTTTATGCCTTTAATATTTTGATCGGCATCCTTTGCCTGATTTAGCCAGGGCAACTCACAGATGAGTACTTTGTTTTTGCAGAAGAAGAGAAAAATGTCTGAGGTGACATCATTAGTGTTCTTTCCAGAGAATCCAGGAATAGATCAGTGGTATTTATTGACCGCTTATTGTGTGCAGAGCACTATACTAAATTTTTGGGAAAGTATATCGGAGCTGGTAGATGCCATCCCCGCCCACAAGAAGTTTATAGTCTACCAAAGGTGGCGGACAGTAAAACGTGATCCTAAAGCCAAGAGCGATTTTGGCTTCCTTCCCTTTTTCCTAGGACTATCAGAGCAGGAAAAGTGAAAGCAGATGATTTTTCCAATCTGCCGGATTTCTTCAAAAGGCCATATTGGCAAGTGGATAGAGGGGAACTAGTGAATATATCTAGTATTTTCCTAGAAGCTTTAACATGTTCCACACCAAAGATTTTATTTTTAAAAAAGTGGGGGGTCTGGTGGGGGTGTCATTGGAGCATATGTTCTGTCCTGGGTAGAAACCTAGCTGAAATAGAAGAAACCAAGAGTGGTAATATTTGCTACTTTTCAGGTCGGAAAAGGAGGAATGACTTCAGGCCTTCTAGGAATGAAAGGTTGGCCTAGTCTTATGCCAACCTTCTTCAGAGTACTTGTTGAAAGAGGAAGTACACAGTGCTCTCTCCAAATTCCCATTAAATTTTCCAGGTAGTGAATACCCTAGTGTAGATCAATCGATCCATCAATTTATTAAGCACTTACTGTGTGTTAAGTGCTTGGGTGAATCCCATAACATAGACAACATCTTTGCCTTCAAAGTGCGTCTCTCTTCAGATGGAACCACCAAGTGGAAGATATGGCACAATGACGATACTGTTCCACAAAAACTCCCTTCTCTCCAAAAAATGTGTCGGGTGTGTTGCCAACAGGTTTCACAACATCTGTCTTATGCTGTTGCCTGTTGTTGTAGCTGACTCAGAATAAATAATTCTTGCTGCTGGAAGGAAAGGAAAGTGTGCATAGAATTGAAAGCCCTCACTGTCAGAGAGCTTTGACTAAATGCAGGTTTTATTAACCGAACTTATATAAAACCTACTCTAAATAGTAGGTCACTCCTATTGAAGTTGATTTCATGACGGGTGTAAAATGCAAACAGGCTTCATTTGATTAGGAGTTAAGGTAATCCCTGAAATATTTTAGTGTTTGCAGCACCAAATGCCAGTGGATTACGGTGGAACCAGAGATTCAGAAGCTAAAGGAGACTGGATCAGTCCGGTTTCCTGGATGTGAAGGATAGGTGGAGGTTTTTTATCCTAAAGATAGCTATGGCATCTCAGTCGGGATGGAGATCATTTCTATCAGCTTTGCCACCTTGTAGGGGAGGGAGACTTCTGTTCCTCTACCCCAAAGGAGATATGAGAAGTCCCTTTACCTGTGTTGAGGGAGACAGAGTGTCACCAGGGTGATTCTTGTCAGTGTCAACCCCTTCACCAGGAAACTTCTGCCTCTGCTCTTCTCAAGATCAAAGTGGATAAACTTTGGCTCACAAACTACTGAATGCAGGTGAATGTGCTCTAGAGGTATATATGCAAGACAACAGATGAATGATTGTGAATAGCTCTACAGCTTTAGCAGTGTGTGAAGAACTGACTAGATGGGAAGAAAATTAAAGTTATAATCTCCACACATCAAGAGATTTTCATTGGCAACACAGAATTTAAAGCTGTTTCAGAATTCTGCTCCCTAGGCAATGCAACATCTAATAATGTACTGCTTGACAAGGAAGCAAAAACTAGAATTAAAAAGGCCTGCATGGTTTTGGGGATATTGTATAAACCCTAGGTGAGGGGACATCAAGTACCAATTTGAAGATATACGATGATATCTAATCTCAATTTGGCTGTAAGACCTGATCTGCCACCCGAGACATATTCAGCTTTTTACACAGCTTAAACAACATTGCTGATCAACTCAACTCCGCTTGGAAAAGCTAAAATGAAGCAGCATGACCTAGTGGAAAGAGCAGGGGCCTAGGTTGAGATCTGTGTGATCGCATTTTTAAAATGAGTGCTATCTCAGATACCAATTTCAATACCATCTTCCAAAAGAAGACCACCCTCCTCATGTCTCACTGCTCTTCATTGCTGGCAAGGTCTAGTCAAAGTCACTCTGGATTGGTTCCTGAAGGACCGAGCACAAACTTGGGAGTCAGAAGGACCTGGGTTCTAATCCCAACTCCCCTACTTGTCGGTTTTGTGACCTTGAGCAAGTCACTTCACTTCTCTGGGCCTGTTACCTCATCTGGAAAATGGAGATTAAAACTGTGAGTCCCATGTGGGAAAGGGACTGTGTCCAAACTGATTTACTTGTATCCATCCCAGTGTTTAATACAGTGCCTGGCACATAGTAAGTGCTTAACAAATCCACAATTATGAATATTATTATTATTATTGATTGTAAGATTCCAGAATTACATTGTGGCTTAAGACCATAGCCTGACGCAGGAGATAAAATCTTCATAAAACGTCAGAGGGTTTCAGGGACCAGCACCAAGCTCTCCAAATTATATTAATAGATTCTCTACAAACCATTTGACCCCATCAGGGCACCTGGATTCTGGCAGTAACTTAGTAAAATAGGCCCCACTGAGAAGTTAATCAAGATTCTGGGGCTGCCCTGTGGTGGGGTGGCTGGTTAGTCAGGGCAGAATTAAGACTGTCCTCTAATATGGTTCTTTTGTATTATTACTGTTTCTCCTGTTGATTTCAAAAAGCTAAGGGTGCTAAAACTAAGAAACATCAGAAATTCTGGTCTGAAAATGAGTGTTCCCAGAAAAATTAATATTTGTGTTTTTGAATATCAGGAGTTTGGCTGACCAGGAAATAGTGTCCTCATTGTCCGATCCACATTTTACCTTATGTGCATATGAAAGGACAAGATCTCCAAGTAATTTTTATATGGGATAGTCTGTCTTGCTGATTGCTGTTATTTCTGAATTTGCAACCTTTAGAATCCGTTTACACCCTCCCTAGTAACTTCTGTCCCTGCACTATTAGTGTCATAAAAAGAAAAAAAACAAAGAGAGAGAGAGTTCTCTTTGGATAGCAATCATGGGAACATAAGGAAATGGGAAACAATTTATAGCTGTACCTGATCTATTCTGTTGTTGCTGAAGTGCCTCTTACAGCCTAGAAAGAAATAACTGCAACTTTGCTCTTGAAACTTTTAAAATTAGGACTAAGGAGCTAACAGCTCTGTGTTTGGACTGCAGTTATTTATAGATTGGAAGTACATGAAATATGACTTGGGCTTAAATGAAACTCTACAAGGAAGGCTTATTCAAATACTATTGATTACACATAATTTCTTCCACCATTATTCTCTTTCAGGAAATACTTTCATAAGAACCAGTTCTTTCACTGATAAAATGTGATGTTATATACAGAAGTTCCTATGTACGCTATTATACCTTCTCAGAACAGTGATGCTCACTCCATTCTTGTCATATATATATATATAGAGAGAGAGAGAGAGAGAGAGAACCAAAGATCCACATTGGCAATACAAAACTGAATGTCATCATCCGAGAATTCTGTTAAGTGGTGCTGCTGTTGAATGATGCAATAGAATAGTAAAGAAAGTAGAAAACTGAATCAAGATGACCCATATATCCTTTGGTGGTTTGGCTAGACATCATGATTTACAGCAAACCGAAGGACTGTTGATCAGAGCACCTAATGTGGCCTGGATCGTGGTTTGGCTAGACATCATGATTTACAGCAAACCGAAGGACTGTTGATCAGAGCACCTAATGTGGCCTGGATCGTGGGTCCCACAGTGGCCTATTTAGCCCACAGGCAGTCAAAGGTGGATTTCTCCAGCGGCACCGCTTTGGAATACCAGAGATATGGATTTTGCACATAGTATAGGCCATGCACTGTACTAACCCCTTAACATTTGCAATCCCACGATATCATCTCAGTGGTCCATTCAAAGAAGAAAGTTTATACTTGTTAGGTAATTAAGCAGTATTCTCCCTCATCCTTGTAGATTTCAACAGATTTGCTCTTTTTCAAGGCTCTGACTATTGTGGGACTACTGTGCCAGGCCTTAGTAGGTTTGTTTTCTACGTATTATAGAGCCTCATCTTCTAGAGTTGATGTATTCAGGAGAATACTGAAAGGTTGTTGCCAAGGTACATGATAAGTCAGCGACTTAGCTAAAGAATGAAGGACCAAGAAATAATAGGTCTCGGGTGACCTTCTTTGACCACATTTCATCAGTTAAAAGCACTGCTCTATGGGCTGCTCACATACAGCTTCCTCTGATGGGTTCCTCCAGACATGATGAAACGGTTGCCCCTTCCTCAGGATTCCTTTCTTGTCAGGGATGAGGCTGGAGCCAGCCATCTTCACTTTTCAGAGGTGTCCCATGTATACTGAGCCATACAGCTTTTAGTGATGGATAGGATCGATTCTTTAGCCATCCGCAAAGCTTCGTCATGCAAGCTCCTTACAATGACTGTCAAGTCACAACCATCTCTTGTCAAATTAATGAGGTATTGTAAGATCCAGGCATCACTGGCACCTCATTCTCCAATTAAACGGTGAGTTATGTTTCGGAAGAACCCAACACTCAGGAAAAGTTGTGTTCTTCCCAGAAGATGCACTTGTCCCATGCAAACATAGTCATGACTGATAGAATTAAAATATAGTGTCTCTAAGCTCCTACTCTTTTAAAGACTATTGCCTGAACCAGACTGCTGTTTGTAATAAGCAGGATTAAAGGAAACAGCCTGAAGAATACTTAAAAAGCAGCAGCAGGAAGATGACTGAAAGTAGATGGAAGCAAGTTAGACTGTAAGCTCCTCCACAGCAGGGATTGTGTCTCTTAGTAGAGTGTGCTGCACAAAGACATTGTTCTTGTCTGTCCGTCTCCCCCGATTAGACTGTAAGCCCATCAAACGGCAGGGACTGTCTCTATCTGTTGCCGACTTGTTCATCCCAAGCGCTTAGTACAGTGCTCTGCACATAGTAAGTGCTCAATAAATACTATTGAATGAACAAAGTACAAGTTTAATGAATGCCATTGATTGATTGTGAGTGAAGTGGAGAGGCCAGTTTGTTCCTCCTTCCCCTTCTTTCTCCTCTTTTCCTTGTCCCCATCTTTGCTGAGGAAAACCAAACATCTAAAGCAAGACCTTCATTAGTCTGGAAGCAAAGTCCATTTGTATTTCCTTGTCATGGGACTGTTAGAAGTTCGCTGAAGAGAAAAACACTGCTGGTAATTTTTCCCCAGCAGGGGTTTAGTTTTGGTTGGACTGACTTGATTCTCTAAGAAGCAAACCTTGGTTTGGTTTTCTCAGAACATTTTTGAGATTGATGCTGGACCCTGGAATAATGTGGCTGAGCTGGAGGAAATATTTTTATAGCTGGCAACTCCCTTTTGAGAAACACAGTTTGCAAGGGCAGTCCAGCGAAAATTCTAGTTTTGCCCCAACACTGCAAAGAACCAATAACTTCATGTCTAATATTCTTTGTAACCCAACCGGTCCAAGCAAATCAAGCATTCCACTGATCCTGCTCCACTGCCTAACTCAGGAACCCTGCTTTCAGCATGCATGCTTAATTGACAAATTCTTTTTCAGATTTTTCTAGTTCCACCCATGCATCCCATCTTCCCATCCTCCAACCGCCCCTCAGCCCAAACCCACAGCTGTCCTTAGTGGCTTCACCGAGGTCCCAAAGTCCAGATTAGCAACAGAGATGGAGGGGAGGGATCTCAGAGCTTCTGACACCCCAGGCCACAGTCAGCAATTGGCCAGACCGCTGGGCTAAGTGTAATTAATTCCACAATAAACCCACCATCTCATTGACCCCATCTTTCATTTTCCAGTCCCACTCTGCTGAATTGAAATAAACAAAGAAAAAGACTAGGTGGATTTCCCCCTAACGTGCTGGGCTTTGTTCCTTCTACTAAAAAATGGGCAGACTCTGGGAATACGGTTCTGGGTGGTTTTTTTGTAAGTCATGTTACCTCTTTAAGCCTTGTTTTATTTTAATTCCTAGGAATTCTGTGAGGAAGAAAAATAATGTTAACATCTCTGCCTTTGCAATTAAAGGTCACAAAATATGCAAGGTAGCCGTGCAGTTAACCCCTTGAGGGTCACCCCTTTCTCCGTCTCCACACTGGGTGTGCGGCTAAGGGAAGCCTACCTCAGCTCTGCCACCAAAAGCAGCCTCTGGGAGAGCACCAAGGAAAACATTTTCCAACTGGGCATCAGCAAGTGCAAATTTGAGAAATACCTATTTGTGTCACTCATTTCCCTATAGATCCCATTTTTACTGTTGAGAGGACTTCTGAGTGACCTTAGGAAAAACCAAAATTCTCTCTGAAGAGGCTTGCTTTACAGATTGAGTTGCAAGACAACTCTTTTCATTTACTTTTCTAAGCACGCACTAGAAACCTTCCCGACACCTCCTAGGCAGCTCACTGCAACCGGAGCCTAACCAGCCCCACAGAGGGAATTGCTGACAGGGAAGAACAGGCAATCTTGGTCAGGGGCAGGTTTGACAGACCATTTATCTTTACTAAAAGGCAAGTTCTCCAGCTATACTAAGCAAGCAAGCAAAAAAAATAAAATAAAATCCTGTGTTCCTCGATCAAAACCACTGTCCTTTTGGAAGAGGGAAGAAAAAAGGAGTCAAGTGCATTTTTGGTCTCTCCCGCTCTATTCTCAGTGGAGGAAGAGCACCGCCTGGTGATCCTGCCTTGCATTCACTAGCAGCTTGACAAATCCACGGAATATCGCAGTGGAATGGAGATAGCTTCAACAGCTTCTGCAACAGATGCAGTCCACAAATGCTTCTGTATACACTGAATTACATTGTACCCCCCTACTATGAAAACCAAGTGAGTAGGCAGCTGTTTCTCCTTTTTCTAAGCAGCTTTTTGAAATTATTTGGTACCTGCCACAAGATGTGCTTTTTATATAGGTGTCCGGTGAGAGGGTTGAAGGCACAAGCAGCTAAAGAAAAGAGAAAGATGGGATGACAGAACAAAGGACAGGGCAGGAGATGAGAGGAATAGTTAGGACAAGTAGCAAGAGAAATTAAAGGAAGATAAGAGGAAGGAAGGTGGGAAAGGGAAGTTAAGTTTTTAAAAAATGAAGGTAGGAATTGTAATATGCTATAAATCTGGGTTAGGTGCTTGATTGCATTTGATAATCCTGTGTGGTAAACAAACAAAATGGCATGTGGTGTTCTGCAGTACAATATTGCAGTGCGAAGCTCTGACTGTTCATCTGAGAAAGAGTATTCCATTGTGCAGAACAGATGCAGGAAGAAAAAGGCTGAGAGTTTCTGCCTTATTCCACAAATTTCATGGAAGGGGGTGATTAGAACACGTACTGGTTGCCACTTCAATAGTCTGGCCCTAATCCCAGTTTTTTGGAATGGTAGTTTCTGCTCTCTCAGACTGAGGGTGTGCAAGTGCACCTTCGAGTCTCATAATCAGTAAAGAGCTAAAAATGTGTATCTTCTTTATGGAAACTCTGCCACAACTATATGCTTCTTGGAGTTTCAAAATGCTCAAAATCCATAGTTTTGAAACTGACGCTCCTGTGGTTCTAATTCCAACAGGATTAATGAAAGGTTTGCCTACCAGTGGACAAAACTGCCATGGGTTCGGAACTCTTGTTGGAGCAGCCATGAAAATTATAACTTGGCTATTACTATTTCACCTCAGTGCTTAGTACAGTGCCTAGCACAAAGTAAGCACTTAACAGATACTACAATTATACCTCTAGACTGTAAGCTCATCATGTGTAGGGAATGTGTCTGTTTATTGTTGGATTGCACTCTCCCAAGCACTTAGTACAATGCTTGCACACAGTAAGCACTCAAAAAATACCATGGAATGAATATTATGGGATTTGTTAACCGCTTTCTTCATATCAAGCATTGTTTTAAACTCTGGGGTAGATACAATTTAATCAGGCTGGACACAGTCCCTGTCCCTCTTGGGGACTCACATTTTAAGTAGGAGAGAGATCGGGTATTTAATCCCCATTTTCCTCATTGAGGCCTAGGTACAAAGAATTTAAGTGACTTGCCCGAGGTGTCACAGCAGGTAATCGGCACAGCCAGAATTAGAACTCAAGTCCTCTGACTCTCGGACCTCTGCTCTTTCCGTTAGGCTGTGCTACTTCTCAATTTCCACTGGGTAAGAAGACCTCTAGACATAAATTCTCAAAATAATCCAAGTATTTGCTGCAGGCAGGTAATTCTATATTTTGCAGTTTAATGAAGTAAGGAGAGATGGGAGGAGTGGAAAGGAGCTAGGAAAGTAAGAGACTGGAGAAGTAAGTGATAGGCTAATAAATTTTTTTTGACTGTGTGGAGGGAAAAAAAAAGATTCAAACGAAGTAAGAATTTCACTGCCATCACGTAAAGCAGAAGGCTACATTCAAATCCTGACATTTGAAAAGCAAAATTTCAAGCTGGAGAAAGTCGACATTTTCTCTATTTCCAACATTTTATGTGAAATATAGACTATACAGACTTTCGGTCTGTTGAGCTGCCTTTTCCAAAGGTGACATACTATCCTTACATCTGCATGTGGCTGAATAGGCATACATGTGATGGACAATCCATTACACAGGGACCATGGAAAGGTTGCCCTTCTCTCTGCCGATGAATTTGCCACTTGCAGTCCCTGTTGCCGTTTTCAAATCTGCTTCTTCGATTCCAGGAACCTCTGCTTAAGGAGACTAACAGTTTCACTGATTGGGCACAAAAACCTGGCTAGAATGTGGTCATTGCTTTTTCTAATGCTGCGGATAAATACGCTGTTTGAGGATGTACTTCTCTGTCTCTAATAACAACAGCATTGATATTTACTATGTGTCAAACACTGCACTAATCAGATCAGACAGTTTCTGTCCCACGTGGGGCTCAGGGTCTAAGGCGGGGGAGAACAGATCCCCATTTTACAGAAAGGAAAATGGAGGGACAGAGCTGTAAAATGACTTCCCCAACGTCACGTAGTAAGCAAGTGGCAGAAGTGGGATTGGAAACCTGGGGGTTTTTTTGTTGTTTTTATGGTATTTGTTAATCAATCTATATGTATTTTTTGAGTGCTTACTGTGTGCAGAGCACTGTACCAAGTGCTTGGGAAAGTACAACACGACGCCAACCGTGACATTCCCTGTTAAGTGCTTATTGTGGCCAAGCACTGGGGTAGATAGAAGGTAATCAGGTTGGACACAGTCCATGTCCCACGGGGAGCTCACAGTCTTAAACCCCATTTTTCATATGAGGTAACCGAGACACAGAGAAGTTAAGTGACTTGCCCAAAGTCACACAGTGGACAAGTGGAGGAGCTGGGATTAGAACCCAGGTCCTTCTGACTCCCAGGTCTGTGCTGTATCCACTAGGCCACACTGCTTCTCAGTGGTCTCCTGATTCACAGCCCAGTAGGTCACAGCCTCTCTGTCATAAGTCCAGGTCTCCATCACCTGGTAAGGTGAGACACCAGTGCAGTTTTATCAGCCCTCAATTTGCAATTGATTCCCCTGCACTTGCCCTATATCGTCTGTACTTCAGAGAGTCTATCTGCTGCGGTGCATTTTGACCTGAAGCCACATTGTGAGTCAGGTAATGCCCTGGAGATTGTGTTGATGCCATGGCCACCACCAAACTAAGGGTTTCTACACGTTAAAGAAGATTTATGGAGTCTCCTACCTCATGCCACGGGGCCTCATGAAAGGTCTAGATGGAACCACCCTCAACACAGACGTAAGGAATCTTATACAGAAGGCAAGGACATTACAGTAAACTTTTGAACATAGCTTCCAACCTTCCTGGAGGCCAAAATGGGAGGGAAAGACCTTCTTTCCCTCCCATTTTGGAGGAAATAAGTTCCAGAGTCAGAGTCCCTCAAGGCACGGTAAATACCGAAGTTCAGTGCTCTGCTGATATTCCTGCAGGAAGGGAACTGATCATCTACATCTGTCCAGACTCTTCTTTAATATCTGGAACACTGAGAAAATGATATGAAGACTTCAAAGATGCTTCCAAAATCACCTTCATCAAGACAGAAGAGAGATCTGACAGTGCAAGCTATCTCACCACTTTCCATTGTCAAAATCCTTCTGGGCCTTCTACCGAAGAACCTAGTTAACTGGTACCCTGGAGGACTTTCTTGGCGCAGGTTGATATTTAGTCTGCTTCTCCCAGGCTTATTTACAATCTACAGCAATTTTGAGGACTCTAAATATGATCTTGTACTCACCAAAATGACTCTGTATGTGCTGACAGAACACACTCATCAGCGGATAGTCTTTCCTGAGAGATTACTTAAAAATCTGCCTATGATGCTCATAAACTGGTTCTTCATCACAACAGTCTGTGACATTTACTGAGTGCCCACCGAGTGCTAGGGGCTGTACTGGACACTTAGTGGAGTACGACAGCTAGATGTACATTCCCAGCTTCAAGGGACATACATCCTCAAGCAGTGTACATTTTATGTCTTGTCACAACCATGAAAATGCATTCATATTCTGCATACAGCAAGTGTTCAATAAATATGATCGATTGATAAAGCCCAGAGATTACTCCCTGAAACCTAAGTAGTTTCAAACTGAGCCAAAAAAAAAAAATCACATTCACACACACACACATTCCTGTGAGATTAGGAATCATGTGTATATCCCTCATTATACTCTTCCCCAGCACTTAGTACTGTACTTTGCACAAAGTAAGAGCTCAGTAAATACTACTGAATGAATTCCTTCACCTAGTGAAGGGAACACATTTGGAATTTGTAAGCATAGGAGGAGCATAGACTAAAATTATCAGGAGGAACAAAAGGAGTTGGGGATAAACTCATGCATAGAAAGTCCATAATGGAGTATCAGAGGAAAATTAACAAATGTTAAACGGTGCATTGACTCTTACTGTCCTTCAGTTTAATTCACCCTTATTCGCCCCTCAGCCCCACAGCACTTTTTTCTTATTCCGTGCGACTTAAGCGCTCACTGTGTGCCAGGCACTGTACTAAGCACTGGGGTAGATATGAGCTAACCAAGTTGGATACTGTCCCTGTCCCACATGGGGTTCACAGTCTTAATCTCCATTTTACAGATGAAGTAACTGAGACACAGAGAAATCAAGTGACATGCCTAAGGTCATATAGTAGACAAGAGGCGGAGCTGGGATTAGAACCCAGGTCCTTCTGACTCCCAGGTCTGTGCTCTGGCCACTAGGCCTTGCTACTTCTATTTGCTACTTATCTGTAATTTATAATGTAGGTATGCCCCTCTTGTGGACAGAGATCCTGTTGACCAATTTTGTTATATTTGACTCTCCCAAGTGCTTAGGACAGTGCTCTGTACACCGTGAGGACTCAATAAATACGATGGATTGATTCAGTCTCCTTACCTATAAAACGCTGATGAACTCTGATAGGGAGGTTTATCTACATAACAATTAACCATCGCAAGCAAAATAATGAATGGAGATCACGTACACCAACATTAGAGCACCCCAAAATAATAACAATTCTAGAAATGAGGCAGGGCAGAGCAGCAGAAAATAAAATTGGTTTTCTCATTCATGTTTCCTCCACTGATAAAATTCCATTTATGTTGTAAACAAGTTGTTAAAAAACAACATATTACAAAAGAGGACTGATGCAATAAAAAGCTCACTTAGAGCAGTTTGAGTCTAGTTTTCCATTTGGTAAGGACTGTTACATTTAGAAATAGAAAAAAATAACTTTCCTAGAATACTCCATTAACCACAAGAAAAATAAATGAATATTTTGGGGGCAATGGAGTGGGGAGCAGGAAAGTCAGATGAAAACTCATACCGCAGAGTCGAAAGAGTTTTTTCCCTGTGTATAAACGTGATCTCTTGACATTCAGGAAATGAAATAAGTATAGCAGAGATATGAATTTGAAATGCTGGTGTCTGTATTCAGACTGCATCTGTCTGGGAAAAGGAAAAACGACATAGGGAAGGAATCCAGTTACTCTGAAAAAAAAGTCACAGCTCTTGTGCAATTAGGGAAATAAATTCAATTTAAAATTCCATACCTATGACTACTCAGACTGATTTGGGAAAAATATTTTGTGATGAAGTATTCCTTAGACTTTTCACTAGAGTCCAAAGTTTTTCCCTTGGTCAAGTGTTCCACTCTGAGCAATAATTGAATTAAGCTGGACGCACACTGAGATCTCTCATTAAAGGAGAAGAATATTAGGCAACAAGAGGAAGGACCAAGTCCTTGCACATTTCCATCCCAGTTTCAAAAATATTTCCCTGCTTTGTCACTCCAAATAACTTTTAAAATCCCCTCTGGCATGAAAACCTCCAAGGTTCAGATATAGCGGATAGAGCACGGGCCTGGGAGTCAGAAGGTCACGGGTTCTAATTCTGGCTCTGCCACATGTCTGCTGTGTGCTCTGGGCCTCGGTTACCTCATCTGTAAAATGGAGATTGGCACTGTGAACCCCACTTGGGACAGGGACTGTGTCCAACCCGATTTCCTTGTATCCACCCCAGCGCTTAATACAATGCTTGGCACAGGGTAAGTGCTTAACAAACACCACAATTATCATTAGTATTATTTTCCATTCCTAGATTATATGCTCCTCCAAGGCAGGGATCTGTTTATTACCTCTAGAGACTCTTCCAAGTGTTAAAATAGCTTTCCCGATGTGGAGCAGATCACAGGGATCTCTCTCGACTAGGAAGTTGACATTAACAATGGCTGCTTTTTCTGATTCAAAGCTCAGATTGAACTTTACATCGCCTCGCAAAATAGCCAAACAACTTAAATATCATATGGCCTAAGTAAACCATGCAGTAGGTAAGCATTAATTTCGGAGATTATCCATGTGGAAAATGGGCGAAAGGCTATTATTGCATGTCCAACCTGCCTACATTGTATGACCTCACTGTTAAAGAACTAAGCAAGTACCACATTATTATTATCATGATTAAGCTACTTACAGCATAACAGGCAAAGAGAAGTGTCCGGTTCTTATGTTGAACTTTCTAGGTGCTTTTTTGTCCTGTCTCACCTAGTTACAGAGCTCTTGAATTCTAACTGCTCCATTTAGGACCTCAACTTCCTATAGCATGCGTAGAATATGAATATCGAGGTTATTAATTTTAGCCTGACCCCCAAATTGCTTCTTCCTTTTAATGCCCATTTTTCTGATGCCTATACCTGATCTCTTTGGTGGATATTAAGAAAAGTAAATAAGGAACAAAAGAAGAATTCCAAGACCATCCATCTCTCCTCCCTCAATAAATCACTCAAACTATCTCACAAAATAAACGGTCTCTTTTTCTGACCTCTTGTTCTTTCTATAATTGAAATGCTTATTATTTATCACAACTTCTGACATCATTCTGATTCCACTCCTCCCACCATTTCTCCATGTCAAAATGAATCAATCAACCTTTCTAACATTTCAAACTTTTAGGACTCCAAGGGGATAGTGATCCTTTCTCCCACTGTGTTTGACTCTAAATTCCAAATGATGGCCAGATGTAGCTAGTGGAGAAATTTCTTGTCCTTTTCTCTCCAACCGCTGATCTCTGGCTCATGCCATCTCCCCTACCTAGAAAGCTCTCCCCCTTCACATCCAGCAGAAATGCGATGCGAAATCACATCTCCTCCAGGAGGTTTTCCCTGAATAATTTCTCATCGACCCACCTTACATGCCAACTTCAGCCACTCCACGCCACCTACAAACCTGAGTACGCACACTCCTACTGCATAGCACAGATGTACGTCAGCTCTTACTTCCTCCTATTTGAAATGCATTTCTATGTCTGTCTTCCACTCTAGAATGTAAACTCCTTGAGGATAGGGATCTTGTCCGTTAATTCTATTGCATTTTCCCAACTGCTAATACAGGGCTCTTCCCCCAGTAGACGCTTAATAAATGCTATTGGTTGATTACATCAGACACGCTTGGCATGCCTTCTCTATCTCCAGGAAGAATCACACCAGGGAAGCAGTGTGGCCTAGTGGATAGAGCATGGACCTGGGAGTCAGAAGATCCTGGGTTCTAATCCTGGCTCTGCCACTTGTCTGCTACATGACCTTGGTCAAGTCACTTAACTTCTCTGTGCCTCAGTTACCTCATCTATAAAATGGGGATTAAGACTGTGAGCCCCTTGTGAGACAGGGACCGTGTCCAACCTGATTAGCTTGTATCTACCTCAGCGCTCAGAACACCGCTTGACACATAGTAAATGCTTAATAAATACCATCATCATCATCGGGAGTTGGGAATTCTCTTATAATCCCAGGGGTCTGGGTCTCTCCTGTTGAGCTTCGGCATAGGACAGGTAATGGGTGGAGATTAGACCTCCTATGGATGGGAAGGAAAGACTGTGAGCCCCATGTGGGACATGGACTGTGTCCAACCTGATTGCTTTGTATCTACCCCAGCACTTAGAACAGTGGTTGACACATGGTAAGCCCTTAATAAATACCATTAAAACAAAACAAAACAAACAATTAAAGCTGTTGGGTGAAAAATTAGCAGGGGCACAACCCCGCTCCTAAGCAGGACTCTAGGGAAATGGCCTTTAAAATGACAGCCTTTAGCAAGTATAAGTCGCTCTTTATACATTTCAGGCATAGACAGAGAGAAGCATTAGTGGACATAGGAGACCATGGAAAAAGCAGTTTGTCACATCAGTAATACCAATCTCAGGAGCTCTGCTACCCATTGAAATCAGAGGCTTTTGGCCTGTTTACAATCTTGTAAAATTGCCTAAGAGCCTTTAAAGGCCTACATTGATGAACCTGAACTTCTCATTGGAGTAGTTATTTTAAAAATAAACTTTTGGGAATTAATGGCAACAGGGCACTTTGTAGAAAGGATTCTGTAATGTAAGTAGGCTAGGTTGCCATTAGTTCTCATGAGGTAGCAGCCAAAGCCTGCCTACCTTTTCAAATTTTATTCCTATTGCCTTCCCCACCTCATGTGTAATAGATGGCATCAGGTCCAGGGAACGCACGTCTGTTGTTTCTCAAGGGAGCGAGTCTGTCTAAGAAAGGAAGAGGGAACAGAGAAGAATAAACGCAGGATGAATATGTATTTTCCAGATAAATTCATTGGGGTACCACTTACAAACTGGGGTAAATTGATATCGATGGCAAAGGAATACATAATTATTTTCCATAACCGCTCTGAAATGAAACAGCCTAAAGGACTCTTTCAACTTACACAATAGATGGATAATAAAGACTTGTATAAGAACCAATTTTTCCCACAATTACCAAGTACATCAGGAAGAGGCTGATGTGCATTCAATTGTATTTATTGAGCACTTACTGTGTGCAAAGCATGATGTGTTAACTGTTAGCCTAAATAGACCGAAGAAAAGTAACCAATTGTATTCTTGCCTGCAGAGCACTGTACTAAGTGCTTTAAATGTGGATTCTGTCCCTTTCACTCCACCTTCACACCCACAGCACTTATGTATAAGTGTAGTGGCTAGAGGACAGGCCTGGGAGTCAGAAGGTCATGGGTTCTAATTCCGGCACTACTACTTGTCTGCTGGGTGACCTCGGGCCACTCGCTTCATTTTTCTGGGCCTCGGTTACCTCAGTTACTTCATCTGTAAAATGAGGATTTATACTGAGCTCCATGTAGGTCAGGGACTATCCCCTCTCTGGATGGCACGTGAAGAGTTTCTAATACCCTACCAGTCTCGACTATGCGATGGAGAGTCAAGCAGAGGCCCGTCCATTCCATTCCTAGCTTGGGCAGTGGCTAGCGAGTGGAAGGCAGTTTGCTAAAAGTCAAAACTCCCCTGTGCTGGGCAGCAGCGGCACGGGAGAGAGTAGAGGATGGAGACTCATGTTTACCGTGTGGAAGAAGGAAATGGTAAACCACTTCCGTATTTTTACCAAGAAAACTTTATGGATCCACTACCAGAACGATTGCAGATGGAGGTGAGGCGTTCTGGGAGAGATGTGTCCACGGCATCGCTACGGGTCAGAGACGACTCGACAGCATAAGACAAGGCACATGAACATGGGCCATTCGGAAGGTAAGATGATTCTAACAGTCCTCTGACTCTTGCATTCAAACCTGACATCCATTTTAGCATGCAAGAAGAGTAAAGCAATTCCTGAGTAATTCCTATGCCCTTTTCCCTTGGCTCTGGTGATATTCATTTATCTTCCTCTAATCAGGTTTGCCTGCTAGGATCCTCTGTGGCTTTGTCTGGGGCTAAATGTTCAAAAGGTCTCATACTAGACCAGATAACCATTTGACACAATCCATTTGCCCATGTCAAAGCCCTTATTTCAGAGTATGAAACAGCATGCAGTCACTCCCTAAAAGCAAGCTTGACATCATATTTTCTGAGTGCTGAGACTAAAATTGATTTTTCAAGGGGAAGAGGGGAAACAAAGTGTGGTTGCTCCCCTTGAATTTTTGGGACATATTTTACTTTTTACCTTAATTGTAGTAGCGTGGAGGGAGGGAGGGAAAATGGATTTTACTCAGGTTGTGAAGGAAGAGTCCCTAAATCCGACATCATACTGGAATTTTCAAGGAAATGGACTGCATACGAATAAATACTAAGCTGCAAATTGAGAGTAGACGAGTAAACGAATGAAGTGCTCAGTGAACTTGCTGGAAAAACTCTTCACCTTTGCTGTCTTCCGGCTTCTTCTCATGGTCCACAGGTCTTCCTGTGACACACGGGGTGGCCGCACAGAAGCCAGAGTCAGGTCACCCTGCGATAGTGAAAAAAATCAAGCTCTCAGGTCACTGACATGAGCCCGGCTGCAGAGATTGTTCATCAGTGGTTTTGAGGGGAAGAAGGATTGTCTGTAGGTGGGTATGAACTGACACAAAAAGCCTGTTCATTAGTCCATTTCTATGCTAACAGTATAAATACAGAAAAGCAGTGTAGTCTAGTGGAAAGAGCAAAGGACTAGGAGTCAGAAGACCTGGATGTGATCTTGGTCACATCACTTCAGGTCTCTGCGCTCATCCGTAAAATAGGAATTAACTTTCCTTCTCTCTTGGACTATGAACTCCAAGTTGGACAGAGACTGTGTTGGATCTGATTATCTTGTCTCTAGCCTCGTGTTAATAATAATAACAATGATGGCATGTGTTAAGCGCTTACCATGTGCCAAGCACTGTTCTAAGCGCTGGGATAGATAAAAGGTCATCAGGTTGTCCCACGTGAGGCTCACGGTCTTCATCCCCATTTTACAGATGAGGTCACTGAGGCCCAGAGAAGTGAAGTGACTTGCCCAAAGTCACACAGCTGACAAGTGGCAGAGCCGGGATTAGAACCCATGACCTCGGACTCCCAAGCCCGGGCTCTTTCCATTAAGCCACACTTAGGTAGTTGATAAATACCACAATTATTATTATTATTCGAAGGCTAGAGAATCAAAAAAGAGAAGAAATCTTGGGCGTCTTTGGGATATTTTAGACAAAGGAGATGCTTAGCTCATTTTAAAATCCAGCTAAAGCTGCTTCTCCTCCACTTTTCCTCCCACATCAGTTTCATCATGCATATTAGGCATTGTAATGAGTTCAAACACATTAAGGCACCAACAGGAAACAATTTGTTGTTGACTAGAGAGTAGGTGTTCATTTAAGATAAATCTTTGCTTTGGATCATTATTTCTCCCAGGGAATGTAATCCAACCACTGTAATTAAATAAGTGTCACGCTGTTACTCCCTTTTGCTCATTTAGGGCCCTCTTTTTAAAATCCTTACCTACTCATTTTGGAGTCATCATTTCTACTCCATCAAATGCACCCACTTTAAAAAAATAACTTGAAAAGTTAAAACATTCTTGCCTTTAAAAAGCTTTTATGCATTTCTTGTTTATTTATTTGCATGTTTATGCTGCTCTGGTTTTCAGTAATTCTTTCTACCAGATCCCAAGCCAAGAATACAGAAAGCTCAGCGTCTAAATGACTAAGCCATTCTTGTTCTCTAATCAAATTGTGTTTTACAGTTTTAAAATCTCACAGTGTAAATCCAATTCATTAGTGGCAGTTTCTGGCTGGTGCTTTGACTGTCAAAGAAATGGCCATCTTCAGGCAGGCTTAGCAGCCGGGCTCTGCATTCTGGAATTTCACAGCACGTATGGTGGCTCCCCATGCTTCCTTGAGAAGGGGGAAAAGCCTTTAAGTCTTAAATTGAAAGCCCACCACAATTTCCTGTACACATATACAGCAAAATTAACTGGACCTAGATGGGATGGAGAGAGGATGATGGGCCCTAAAATGGTTTCATTATATCCTTCAGCTGGTAAGGGGACTTCCCTTCCCATGAGTAGGTCACAAGCTGATCTCTTTTTCCAATACACTGATTAAATTTCCACCACCTCAGGCTACCCTTATGATTTATGAGTTTAGTACATACAGCCCCTCTTTAGCACATAAATTCATTCTCATTCTCTCTCATTCTCTCCCTCTTCCATTTTCTCTCTCTCTCTTCCGCCCCACTCGCCCCCACCACCACCAACAACCCCCTTCCTTAACTCCTAAGTAGGCAGCCTGGCCTTAGTGGAAGGAGCGTGGATCAGATTTAGGAGTCTCCAATTCTAATCCTTACTCTGGCCAAAACCTGGGACAAATCACTTCATCTCTGTCTCCATTTCCTCATCTCTATAATGGGGATAAGATATCTACTCTCCCTACCTCTTAGATTGTGAGCGTTCTATGCGAAAGGGACTGTGTCCGGTCAGATTATTTGTATCTACCCGAGTTCTTGGCATCAAGTAAGTGCTTAATACCATGATTAATTAAAAATTATGAACTCACGGCCCTCACACTTAGCAGTCACATTTACACAGATTCACATACTCTACTTACTTGTTCAGTTAATTCACCTTACCATACTCTGGATATTCAGCTAAATTGCCTTGGACCTACTACTCTATTTGTAAATATGTTTTCTGCTGGTTTCTTCTATTACATTGTAAGCACTGTAAGAGCATTAATTGAATAACTTGCTTATAGTGAACTCTCTGAACAGCTCACACAGTCATTCAATGAATATTACTGATAATGATTTCATTTCTATTTCTTGCATTAGCACTTAGCATTTATATCAGAGAAGACCTCTCTAAATAACAAAAAAGGTGGTATTTGTTAAGTAATCGATCGATCGATAATATTTATTGAGCACTTAATATGTGTAGGGCCCTGTACTAAGCACTTGGGAGAGTACAATGCAACAGAATTAGCAGATGCGATCCCTGCCATAATGAGCTTATAAGCACTTAATATGTGTCAAGCACTGAACTAAGCAATGAAACAAGAATCATCAGATCAGACCCAATCACCTGAGAAGGAGAGATCAGCTAGAAACAATCCAACTTAAAATACCATCAGCAAAGGCTGAATTTTAAAACGAGCTTCACAAAAATAAAACTTTGGTTTTATGTCCTGACAGTGGAAGTGACTGTGAAAATATTGCTGAGGTTTGTACTAAATGTTTTATTTAACTTGCATTAGAAAAGAGATTAAGTGCTTTTTTTAGAAAAGTTGAGCTTTTTTTAGAATGATTTCTCTTTGCATTTCCAATTCAAACAATAGCAGAAAAGGTATCTCTCATTTCCTATGGCTCCATTGAACAAATAGGATTCTGAGATTAATTTAACTGATGGTTTCCAAGACAGCAATAAAATCTCTTCAACAATGTTGTCAGAATGAAATATGACATCCATTCTCCACCTGAATGCCATTGTACGCGTCTACCAACTGTTATTTTGTATTCTCCCAAGTGCTCTGCACACAGTAAACAATAAATATGACTGATTGCTTTTCTGTGGACTAGATGAAATGAGTCATGCCCATCATGCAGATGAGAAAACATAAACATGCGCTCCCACAAACACCCAACACCAAAGTACCTTTTAAAGTTAACAGGGCACTGAGAAAACTCAGTCCCAGGACACACTACTGTGTGTGTTTCTGCTCGGGAGTAATTAGAGGAAAGAGCATCTTCCAGATACTTTAAGACTTAAAATAAAGCCAGTGAAGAATCTGCTAGCCATTAGCTCACCAAATAAAAGCAGGCCTTTGCAGATTATCGACCTCCATTCAATTACTTAAAATTGTAATATCCAGAACATAAAGCTCAATTCCTGTCACCGGTTCAACCGAAGCTAATTATTTGGAGAAAGACGACTATGGACTGCTCAAATTTTCTCTTGTAATGAAACAATTTAGGCTTGTAAATTCTACAGGGAATTGTGGAAAGCTCTTAGAGAATCTAATTAAAATGACACTATCGATAGATTTTTAGTGACAAGGTAAAGGCAGTATAAACTGGGACCAAAACAGTAGTTGTCTGGGAAAGAAAAACAGAAGTTCCAATCTCATTTCAGACTAGGTACAACTGAGGCAGAACTGAAACATCATCCCGAAGATTACCAATCATGCTGAGTACCCCCTTTGTTCAAAGCACCATACAAGGTGCTTGGGATAGTAGAGTTAGTAGGCATGATTTTTGTCCTCAAGGTGTTCACAATAAAGGACCGGGGGGGATTTTATACAACCCCTTGGCTTGAAACCCTGAATTTCATGATGTGAGAGGCATAGTAGCATGGCCCAGTGGAAAGAGCCCGGGCTTGGGAGTCAGAGGTCATGGGTTCGAATCCCCGCTCTGCCACTTGTCAGCTGTGTGACTGTGGGCAAGTCACTTCACTTCTCTGGGCCTCAGTGACCTCATCTGTAAAATGGGGATTAAGACTGTGAGCCTCATGTGGGACAACCCGATTACCCTGTATCTACCCCAGTGCTTAGAACAGTGCTCTGCACATAGTAAGCGCTTAATACCAACATTATTATAGTACAGTGTTTTGCGCCCAGTGAGCACTCATTTATGTAAATACCATTGAATGAATGAATATCATTTCTTCACACCTGTCATATCTTCAGTCTACCCTCTCTACATTCAGCCTCGTGTTTCATCTTTTTAAATCCCCATTAGCTTCCATTAGCTCTCCATTGACCTCAAGGCCCTCTTTCAGCTGGCGTAGGGGAAAGAGCATGGACCTAGGACTCAGAGGACCTGGGTCCTAATTCCAGCTCTGCCACTTGTTTGCTGTGCGACCTTGGGCAAGTCACAGCTTCTCTGTGCCTCAGATTCCTCATATGAAAAGTGGAGATAAAATACTTCCTCCTTCCAGACCATGAGGGATGGAGAATGGTGTCCAGTTTATCTTCTATCTACCCCAGCACTCTGTAGCGTTTGGAACATAGTAAACCCTTAAATATCACAATTATCATTAGCAGCTGTCCCTCCTCCTATTGGGCACCTATTGTGAGCAGAAAGCTATACTAAGCGCTTGGGAGAGCCCACATCCAGCCTCTGACCTAGAATGCCTTCCTTCTTCATATCCAACAGATGATCACTCTCCCCACCTTCAAAGCCTTATTGAAGGCACATCTCCAAGAGGCCTTCCCTGATTAAACCCCCATTTCCTTCTCCCACTCCCTCTGCATCGCGCTTGGACTTGTTTTGCATCCTCTATTCACCCCTCCCTCAGCCCCACAGCAGTTATGTACATATCCATAATTTATTTATATTAATGTCTGTACCCCCCGTAGAGTGTAAACTCACTGCGGGCATGGAACGTTTCTACCAACTCTTATATTGTAGTCTCCCAAGTGTTTCGTACATGGACTGCATACTGTAAGTACACAACAAATAGGATTGATTACAACAGAGTTGGTAGACATGATCCCTGCCCCCCTTTCCCTTTTTTCTGACCGTGTTAGCCTTTTAACTGTACTGTACTTTGCTCACAACGATCCCATTTCTGGGAGCAACTGTTCCCTCCCCTCGGTCACATCTGCCCTCCAGCTTCCTGATCACGGCTCTCCATCAACCACCTTAGTCCTCATCATTTGATCTTTGCTCTTAGGCCTGAACCTAATGTAGATCTGGTAATCTATGCCCTGTCTTTATTAGATTGCACAGAAATCCAGAAGCAGTGACCACATCTGCTCCAGTGGGTTCCAGTGTCTAATACAGCTCTCTGTAAGGTGGAAGCACTCACCGAGCGTCGCTTCTGATGGTACTATAGCGGACTACGCTGCTATCTCTAGCCATTTGGCGGACAGCACTGGGAAGACTATGCGAGCAACCAGAATCGGGAAAAATGTATCGGAAAGAATTCATATATATAAATGAGATAATTTGGATGTCATTAGTCTAGCTTAGTCTCCAACCTTTTATAAGCCTGCAAACCCTGAGCCTATCGGACTCATCACATTCATTTTTTTTTCCAGTTTCATCAGTCCCCTAAATCCTGTCCTAGCATCAAATGGAAAGGTGCAATCTCTCTCACACACATATACACAAAGTCCTGAAACACTGTCATAGCAGCAAAAGAAGAATGGATTCTTGGTCCACATTAGTGTTTTAAGTACAACTGAGTTGGAGGACATGATCCCTGCTGTTGAGGAACTTCCCCAGGAGAGACAGACCCCAAAACAATTTACAGATAGCACAAAAAGAAAAAGAGAGGATAGGTAAATGAGTAAATGTTGAACTAGTAGAATATGCAAGATGATATATACAGAAACACTGGTGGGCATGAATGCACAATTGGCTGTTTCAAGTGACAAGGTTGGTATTATTCTTTCAAAATTTTAATTTTTGTTCTAAGCTACATCACCACTGCTTTGGCCCACAGAAGAGATGCAGAGAAAATTCCATCTATCTGGCCTCTCACATAAAGAGAATACCAAGCCTGGAGTATATAGCTCCCTCTAGCCAAACGCTCCCTTTGGTTGGGACTGGGTTCCTTGGGGAGGCAGCTCCTTAACTGGATAACCAGTAACTCAACTAATCCCCTTAAAGGGAACTCTGAAGGTAATCCCTAAATAAGGTAGTGAAGGGAGGGGCAAATACCTTCAGCTAGAAATTAGAATTGAGGGGCTCTTTAATGAGGATCACGGATTGAAAGGATCAAGAACAAAGGAAATAAAAATAATAATCGTAGACAGCAGAGTGAGCCAGGCGTGTGAGAATCAGCAGGAGGGAGGAGCTCAAAGCGCTTGTTTCAATTTGGCCTTAGTCTGGTTTAGATTAGATTGCTACACATCCACGGTGCTAACTAAACCCAACACTCCGGGCAGGATATTGCAAAGACTCTTGACATTCGGCACTTTCCCACCCGGAGAAGCCCCCAGTGGAACCGCCAGTTCGTTCAGTGCCAGAGTTTTAAGCCTTCTCAGCAATTCTCTTGAGTTGCTTGGTTTGAGAAATTACAAATAAATATCCTCTGCAACTTTATTTTCTTTTAAAGGCCTGAGGTAGACTGTGTGGGAAGTGAAATTAGAAACTTATTAAGTCTCTCTGGTCTACTTTAGATTGCTTTGGCATCCTTCATGCATAGCTCAGTGTATTCATTTATCTATTGCTTTCATTTCATTTTCTGGGTCACATTTGATTTCCCATATCCCATTAATCTCACAGACGGAGGAATGAAAACCTAGAAAATATTGCTGCTTCTCATCTGGGTAGGGGGTGTGGATTCAGACAAGCCAGTCATCGGTCAATAAAAAAACAAAATGGGCAGGAGACTAAATACCGAGAGGGTCAGGGGACTATATCGGTGGATACTAATTAGGGGCAAGGCTAAATAGAGGGGTTCAAGAGGTTTAAGCGGGCCTCAGCCATACCAGGGCAAGGAAGGTGCAGCATGAGGGTGGCACAGAGTAGGAGGAACCCAATTGTGAGGGAATGCAGACAGAGGGAAAGCAGAGTTAGTAGGTCAGTGAACTGCTATTCCTGCCTCTGTGGAGTTTAATCGCACCAGTGAGCTGTAGCTGCTGAGTAATAATAATAATAATGTTGGTATTTGTTAAGCACTTACTATGTGCAGAGCACTATTCTAAGTGCTGGGGTAGATATAGGGTCATCAGGTTGTCCCACGTGAGGCTCACGGTCTTCATCCCCATTTTCCAGATGAGGTAACTGAGGCACAGAGAAGTTAAGTGACTTGCCCAAAGTCACATAGCAGAGCTGGAATTCAAACCATGACCTCTGATTCCCAAGCCCAGACTCTTTCCACTGAGCTGCGCTGCTTCTCAGTCTCTCTAGACTGCAAGCGTCGTGAGCAGAGAACGCATCTGCCAACTGTGATATTGTACTCTCCCAAGCACTTAGTATAGTTCCTTGCACACAGTAAGCGTCAATAAATACCATTGATTGCTTGAAGGCCATTTATAAACATTCTCTCTGCACTTTAGACCACCAGCTCCCCGCTATCTACCAAAGGGATTTTTTTTAGGCCCCACTATTTATTCACTTATTCATTCAGTAGTATTAATTGAACGCTTACTATTTGCAGAGCACTGTACTAAGTGCTTGGGATGTACAATTCAGCAACAGATAGAGACAATCCCTGCCCAATAACGGACTTGCAGTCTAAACGGGGGGGACAGACAGCAGAGCAAAACAGAACAAAACAAAACATCATCAAGATAAATAGAATCAAAGAGATATACACGTCATTAACAAAATAAATAGGGTAATAAATAATATTTACAAATATGCACAGTGCTGAGGGGAGGGGAAGGGGGAAGAGCAGAAACCTAACCAAAATTCACCCATTTTGAAATGAGGGCCTCTGCTCCATAATACAAACATTAGCTGAGAGTCTGGGCTAGAGCCGCAAGGGCAGCGACAGCAGAATTCCAGAGGTGAGAGTAATAAACAGAAAACAGTGTATCTTTTCTTACAGAGAGGCTGGAAAAGCTAAAGATCCCGGGCTTGGGAGTCAGAGGACATGGGTTCTAATCCTGATTCTGCCACTTGTCTGCTGTGTGACCGTGGGCAAATCACTTAACTTCTCTGGCCCTCAGTTCCCTCATCTGCAAAATGGGGATTAAGACTGTGAGCCCCATCTGGATCAACCTGATTATCTTGTATCTACCCCAGCGTTTAGAACAGTGCTTCGTACATAGTAAGAGCTTAACAAATACCATTATTATTATTATTATAAAAGACCTTCCAGGCAGTGCAGCATAGCACCGATGCACCGTAGGATTCCCGTCTATTTTGTTTTTCACTTTTAAGTGCACTTTTTTTAATCCAGAATGTTCCCCACAATTTGTTGGGGTTCATTTGCCCCCCAAAGGCAAATCTGGAATGTCAAGAACCAACTCTCTTGTTTGCCCTATTCCTCAGGGCAGCAGTAATCTAGGAGCAGTCAAGAGTACCTTGAGCTAGACAAAGGGTGAAAGGTCATATGATTATGAGGTCATTCCCAGATACTTTGCCTTCTTGGGTTCAGGTCGATGGGGAATACTCCAGTCTTGGCCATTCAGATGGAGTGTTAGATAGGTTACCCAAAATATTCAGCCAGCCAAGACCTTCAAACGCCACTCTTCTGAAGAAGAACAATATTTGCTTCAGGGTCTCTCTTGCCAAGATTCCTTTCCTCTTCCCTCTACCTCAGACTCAGTAGGTTGCCAATTACACAAACACAAGGAGATATTTTTATTTCTGAAAGTTCAAAGTCAAAATGTATCTGGCACAACAGGAAAGCTAGGATAAATTTAGCCCAGATCACAAATATCTCAGCAGAAGCAACACTTAGGCTAAGTTCTGCTTCATATTTAAATCTCATGCTCATCATGACAAATGAAACACACAGGCCAGTGATTAACTTTAAATATCTATCCGCAGCGAGAGATGAAATGAGTGTTTGTGCAGGTTTGCTGAACCTTATTAAAAAAATTGTGCAGTCTTCATCAAACGCTCCTTCTACATGTCGGTAAGCGGAGTTTACCAGATGCCAAAATCGCATCCTCAGAGTTTGGGTCTGGAGGTTTAGGAGAGAGAAGGATGGACTGGAAAAAAACTCTTTAGGTTATTATTAGGGGCTTGGGTTCCCCCCGACTAGAGAAAACATGTTGATATTTTGTTCTGGAAGAATATTTATAGGTTCTCCAGCTAGTCATGAGCAGAAATCTTCCTATGGAATCAGTGAGGGCAAGTAATGATTCTGCAGTATACGGTGCATCCCCGGGTCAAAATGGAGATAACTGAGAGGCTCAGTGAATTCTGAGCTTCAGCCTCTCCTGAGGGAAATATTTTTCATAGCACACAGGCCACAGATAAAGTGTGGGATAAAGTGGTGCTAAGTTTACAAGACAATTTGGACCAGAATGATAACGACAGTCATAAATAACTCGCCAGAAGTCTGACACCAAGGAGAGAGGAGACCAGGCCCATTTTAATGTTTTTGTCATTATCATGTACATATTTATAAATTATATATTTCTATTAATGTCTGTCTCTACTGAATTGTACCCCCTCAAGTGCACAGTACCATGCTCTGCACACAATATGTCTTCAGTAAATAGGATTTATCGATTATTCCAGTCCCTTCTTCTCAACTTGTGCTTTCAGATTGTCAGCCCCCATGAGGGACAGTAACCATGTCTAATTCCACCTGTGCATTCTTTCCCAGTTCTTACTACAGCGCATTGCACACAAGCACTTAATAAATAACTGTTATCACTACTACCAAAGGAAAGCAGGAGTGAAAGTAGGATAGATATTAATACAGGCTCTGTCAGTTGTGGAGTTGATATAAAATAAGCTAGAACGGTATTTTTCCCCTCACCGTCCAGATGAAAGTGAGAACAGGTATTTTATCACGATTTCACAGATGAGGAAACTGTGGCACAGAAATAGTAAGTGACTTTCCCAAAGCCACACAGCAGGCAACAGCAAACTAACTAGAACCCAGGTCTCCTGAATCCCAGCGCCATGCTCTTCCTCTGAAGCCACGCTGTCTCCCTACCAAGTCATTCCGACTTTAGTGCTTTTGTAAACCTCGCAGAGGAAGCTCTCCCATGTGATATGATGTGCTGATGAGACTGAACAATAGGGAGATTTCATAAGAATAAATGATTTTGCGGGAAAGTGACAGGTGAGCAATGGAACAAGAAAATCATCCAAACTAAGCTACAAGATGAGGGGCCCTGAACGATCAAGTATGATTCATTCATTCATTTAATTTACTAAATATTATGGAGGCCTTACTGTGTGCAAAGCACCGTATCAATCGCTTGGGAGAGTGTAATGTAACAATAAACAGGCACATTCTCTATCCACAACAGATTTATAGACTGGGGGGGAGACAGACAATAATATAAATAAATAAATGTATAATGCAAAAGAGAGATCTCAGATCACTGTCTTTTGTTCCTCCAACTCGCCAACTCCGTCTCTTTCTAGCCTTCATACCTAAGCAGAGTAGAGATAAAGCTGGTTTAACAAAACAAAAAAGCAAAATATAAAACAGACTGGGGCCAGGTTGGGCTCCAAAATTTTCATTTCTATAAGCTCTAAACATAACCATTATGCATAACAAGCCAGGGCCACATCTTTAAGGAAACTCCAGTAGGGATTCCTGGCCTTTACCTCTATCAAAGTTTCCCCCAAGCTGTTTTATTTGGACCCGGTGTAAGTCAGAATTCCTAAGAATCATCTCACCCCAGGGTCAAAGGCAAAAGTTCCGTTAGAAACACTACTTTAATGGAGATTCCTCAATGAAAGTTTCATCCAGTAAACACTGGCCATATAATGGGTTCAGGCAGAATAGTCTAGATGCATTAAAATTGCTTTTTTCTTTAGGGCCAGTGGAATTTATTTAGTTCCCACTTGGGGCAATACATTGGGTACTAGGCGCTTGGGAGGTACACAGTGATGAAATGACATATTCCCTGCCCACAAACACATGTGTCACTTTAGACTGTGAGCTCCTGGTGGGCAGGAAACAGGTTCCCAACTCTGTTGTACTGTACTCATTCATTCAATCATTCATTCATGAATACTCTCCCAAATGCCTAGTACATTGTTCTGCACACGTTAAGCACTCAAATACCATTGACTGAGTGATAAGGGGCTTCCACTCTACATGGGGAGTCTCACTGGACAGTCAACCTGAAAGGAGGGGTTAAACTTGAAAGACCATTCAGGAAACAAAATTCCCTAAACCAAGATGAAACTCCAAATGCCTTCATTTTGAAACCTCCTCTGCTGCTTTAGACATCGACAACTAACCCTGAGTCCTGCCTGGCTGTTATTTGCAGTCATCTTCATGCTTCTTCTTAACAGATCAATTTTAATTTACATCTACAGCTAACTGCAGCAGGGAGCCTCTAACCTTCCCAGCAGACTCTCCGGAAAGTTACTTATTCTTTAATGAGTGTTAATTGAATGGCATGCTATTAAGACTCTTATCATCCATGGAGGAAGTGTCTGTGGGAATATTTTTTTTCCTAAAGCCAGACTGAAAGATAAACATACCTCACTTCAAATGTTGAAATCATTTAGTGCGGAGGTTGAGTTTGATTTGTTCTAGTTGTATCTACCCCACAGTTTAACGGGGTGTTTGGCACATAGTTATTGTGCAAGGCTGTAGAACAGGTAGAACAGGGACTGACCCATGTCCCAACCCTGCTTCTCACCTTCGGCCAGGACACAACTCATCATTCTGTCATGGAGTAGTCTGTGAATCATGATGAATATCTCAGGAAAGCCTCATTTGCTTAACAACTTCCATCGTCCATGATGATGATGATAGTGGTACTATGTGTCAAGCACTGTACTAAGCGCTGGAGTAGATACAAGCTAATAATTAGGTCAGACACAAGTAGGTGGGAGAATAGGCATTTCATCCCCACTTTTTAAATTAACTGAAACACAGACAAGTTCAGTGACTTACCCAAGGTCATACTGCAGACAGGTGGCAGAGTTGGGATTAGTTAAATGAGGGAAGAAAATGAATTCTTTGTTTCCCCACTAACTCATGTCCAGGAAAATGCAAGAGGAAAGATGCAGGCTGGGCAGGCATGAGTTCATTCATCCATTCATTCATTCGTATTTATTGAGCGCTTACTATGTGCAGAGCACTGTACTAAGCGCTTGGAATGTACAAAATTCTCCCTAGTGTGCCTATAAAATTTTTTTCGGACTCAAGGATCTTCCCTTCATTATATTGCTTCTTAGAAAAGTAATATAACTGTATAAACAACTTCTGAGGAAACTGTCTAGTGAATGTGAAATTATATTAAGGGTCATTGAAGAAAGCATTTGCATTCAAGGTTTAACAAGTACAACAGTTCTGGACTCCCCTGGTGATAGCTTTATATGAATGAGAGGTCACTCACCTTCTAAAATTAAAAAAAAAACCAAACCTCATCTCAAACGCTCCTCGCACCCCACCTTCCACTAAGAATGATAATTTCACTACTGCAATTACATAAATATCTGACAAATCGGCACTAAAAACAAGGCAATCCAAATGATGGCCAAAGAATCAAGTAAATCATTACTTTGTATAAGTTTAAGTTCCAAGCATTAGTAAGTAGCATGTGCTTCAATCATAAGGATTGCCTTTCATGGAAACAGGGTCTGACAAACCTCCATCACACATTTACTAATTATTTTGTGTTTTGAGCTAATATGCTACTCGCTAAAGAGGTGACTGATGTATCTCCCTTATATTAAAGGCCAATCAACCTAGTATCTAGCAATCAGAAATGGGGTTGCTCATTTCTAATGGCAATTGTGGTATTTAAGGGCTTACTATGTGCCAAGCAATTGCTAGGTACAAGCCGATCTGAGCAGGCACCATCCCTGTCCCTCAAGGGGCTTGCAGTCTGGGAAAGAACTAAGAGGTTGGTTAAACTGTCACCGTAAAAATCAGATCGAGAAATAGTGACAAACCTCCAGTTTCCCCAGAGTCAAAATTTTCTTCCCGGGAATAAAGTCGGAACTTTATTGGAGCTTTTCTTATGATTCCAGAGATCTCTACACAGAGCTTGGGAAAGGACAGGCAGCCATATTTCCACGAAGCAGGTGATGCTTAAAGGGGCAGAGCAGCAGGAACTACTAAAGCCATGGCTAAAGCTGGGTTTTCACTGTCACGGCATCTTCTCCAAATGCAAATGACAACTGTTTAGGAAAGAACCGCATATGTATAACTTGGAAACTGATTTCTGATTTTACCCAGTTTCCACCAGCCCATTTTTTTTTTTTTTTAAGAAAATGACTTATACCTGAAAAGATGGATTGGGTCTCTCTGCTCCAATTTGGCTGCTTCTGTTTGCTGATGCTCCTCACCTCCCACTCCCCTCTCCTCTCCCTGTTCCTTCCACTCCAAAGTAACCATATCCCTCCTCTTCTTTTCCCTCTCTTATCCTTGCAGAGGTACACAGGGAGCAACGCTGTCGCTCTGACAGACAGTGATGCAGAGAGACTATACTCATCCCACAGGAGAAAAATATTTTCAAAACACAATTAAGTGAAACCTGAACTAGCAGCAGAACCTTCGATGTGGCAATTAGAAATGGGATAACTCTCTTGGAGGAAAGGTTTTGAGGGGTACAACATGACAGGCAGAATTAAAAGTCACCAGTCATTACAGGTAGCAAGAAAAAGAAATTAAAGCAGCAGGGGACATTTATCATTTTCTCCACTCTTTTGCCCTGGCTTTAAACACGCAGAGCTTTGAGAGATTCACTTAACTCAGTAATCCTCAGTAACACTTTCCATCTAGTGATGTCCTTGAGCTACCAGAGACCCACCCTGAACAGTCCACATCAACCTCCCCCGAAAACAAGACCAGGTTCTTCTGGCAGCCACGCTTCCACAAACAGCTGCTTAGCACCCGTCACTTGGGTTCGCACCGGCCGCGGCAGCAGCAGAGCAGATCTGACAGGCTGGAGTGAAGAATGCAAGGCGAGAGCCCAGGAGTTGGAGGCTAGCTCAGCCTGCCCACTGTTTGCCAAGCTGAAGCAGCTTTGGGGAGCTCTGCAGCTTGATTTCCAACTCCACCCCCCACCTCACCCCACCCCAGCTTCCTTGAAACTCTCTTGCCACTTCCCAAGTGCAAAATGCCAAGCAACCAACCTTGTATCATTTGCATTTAAATTAAAATGTACTAAAAATACACAGTGGCTCTGACGCTTAAATGCACTTAAGTCAATATGATTAAACCCAGTCAATCATATTTACTGGGCATTGTACTAAGCACTTGAGAGAGTACAGTATAACAGACATTGCCTGCCAAAACTGAGCTTACCGTATAGAGGGAAAAAACTCTAAATGCGGCATCTATCAATCAATCATATTTACTGAACACTTACTCTGTGCAGAGCACCGTACTAAGCACTTGGGAGAGTACGGTACAGTAGAATTAGCAGCCACGTTCCTTGCCCACAAGAAGTTAACGGTCTAGCCCGTGTGATATGGTGACTGATTGCCATTGGGAGACTCTTTCCCCTAACTTGAAAAATGAAAGCACCATCTCCCTCTCGCCCTCCCACGGCATCCATGGTAGAGAGCTGTAGGGAGAATCAGATGAATACACTACTAGGTACTTTTCCATTTTCAGAACATCCACCTCACATTTGCAGCAGAGGAAATGAGATGGAATTTTTCTCGCATTCTGGAGCACAAATTCCACCCAAAAAGGCAGGGTGAAGAAATGACTACGCTCTTCTTTCAGCTTTCATGAACTGAACATGTGTCAGTGAGGGCAGTAGAGTGCACACAATAAAAAAATGTGCAGGCAGAATTGGAGTGGCAATTTCTGTAATGATATACGAGGTGGAGCACCAACCACTCAACCACAGCTGCTCTAGCCATTCACACGTCATAGTTAGGTGAAACATAACCTTGCAGTAAGAAGATGCATGGAAGGTAATTCTGGTTTCCATGGCTGTGGCTTTTAAGCATAATCTTAAAAAATGTGAATTTAAATTTTCATTTCAGGAAGTCAGAAAATTTAAAAACTGCTTTACTTAGGATACGTTCCTGGTCTAGTAACAGTCCTGTAACTCCTCAGATCAATCAGAAAAGTTCAAAATGTATTTCTGTTCTCCAACAGGAATCAGTGTTTTGTGCCTATTCACGTACTACTTCACCCATTGCTAAAATAATAAAAGATACACCATACACCTAAATATCCTATCTGAAGTGGGCATTTTTTAAAGAAAATAATTCTCTGAGGTACACGATATTGCTTTTAAGACCCTTCCTCCATGTTTTTCCTGTATGAAATCTCAGAATCAGCACTAACACAGGATCAAGAAAGCCCATGACGGGGGTGGGGAGGGCGCAGAAGTCGCAAGCAGGTAGCCAGGATGGGAGTACGGGCAAGGCAGGGGAGAAATTGAGAGCAGGGACTGTGAAGCTTGTCACGGTGCGGCCAGCAGTTCTGATAGTCTGACCACTCCAGCAGCAGATGGCCCTCTTAGCAGGCTGCCCAGGCCATCATTACGGGAGAAATTAGCTCAGCAAGCAGTGGTCTCCAGCCGGACTCAGATACGTCCAGGTGTTTGGCTTGAGGCCGCAGACACAAATGCACAACCCCAATCTAGCCTCTCAGGCACTGGCCCTGCACGGAACAACCTGGCTAGATTCGTTAAATTCCAATTTCTTCTACAAGGGACCATCTCTGTTGTCCACGAACCAATTCTAGCTTTCCCTGTCACTCAACATAATCCTTCTGGCGCAATCTCTGCTAGACAGCTTGCGGAGTGTTATCTCGAAAACAAAAAGAAGCTCCCCCTAGCCTTAGTGTCTCTTAAGAAATATGCCTTCCTACTGAAAAAAGCCAAAAAGCATGACTGTTTCTAAGATGGATGTGACTATATAACTTTTTTATGGTGTTGGTGAAGAACTATATGCCAGTCACTATACCAAGCACTGGGGTAGATAGAAGCTAATCAGGTTGGCTACCATGTCCCACAAGGGGCTCACAGTATTAATCTCCATTTTACACACGAGGCACAGAGAAGTGAAGTGACTTGCCTGAGGTCACATAGCAGACAAGTGACAGAACCAGAATTAGAATAATAATAATAATGGTATTTGTTAAGTCCTTACTATGTGCGAAGCACAGGATACAAGGTAATCAGGTTGTCCCACATAGTCTTAATCTTCATTTAAGGGGTGCAAAGCACGGAGAAGATCTGAGTTCAGGCGGGGATGTCATCTGTCCATTCAGAGTGGAGGGGAGAGGGGTTGGAAGGTCATCTTTGCTTGATGGGATCTTTAGCTTCATGTCACTAAGTATGTGCTTGGAGTTCAGAGTCCAAGCGATACTTGTTGAGTGATCTTGGGTACAGTAGAGAGAAGCAGTATGGTCTAGTGGAGAGAGCATGAGCCTGGGAGTCAGAGGACCTAGGTATTAAACCCAGCTCTGCCATTTACTTGTGTGACCTCGAGCAAGTCACTTCACTTCTCTGTGCCTCATTTGTCTCGTCTGCAAAAAGAGAATTCAGGACCTGTTCTCCTGTTCTCTCTCCTACTTAGACTGTGAGTCCTATGCGGAACCTGATCATCTTGTATCTACCCCAGCACTTAGAAGAGTGTTTGCCACATAAGTGCTTAACAATTACCTCAATTACAATTATTATTAGGAGTGTTTAGTACAGTGCTTGCACAATGCAAGAGCTCAAAAAATGTCACTGATTGGTGTACCTAAACTGAACTGAGAACAATAAAAATGCAACTTGCAGCGAAAGCCATATTTTGTCTAGTTTAACAAGAACCACTGATTTGGGAATCCAGATCTGGAGTCATTTTTGTCTGCTCCGCCCTCTGAGGTCTGTATCCCAGACAACCCACATGTGCCCCTCAGCCATCCAGAAACATACATAAATTAGGTGTTTAATTTGGCAGCATAATCTGGGCCAATTCAACACAATGAAACAGAGCTATCAGCATTTATCTTCGTTACCTTGCTGCCTGAGCCGTTTGAAATACAAACTTGGGGGGGGGGGGGCAAAAAGTACTATCTCTTCCTTCTCCCCTGACTTTTGTTTGAGTGCATTAACTTGCTTCCTTCTGAGCTCATCCTCTGGTTTCACACCGTTAGGCCACACCGTGCAAAGTCCGGCCCCCTGCAGTTTTGTCTCACCACACAGCACTGTAAAAGGAATTAAGAGGGAAAGGGCCTTGCATTTGTTTTGTATTCGAGGAAGGAGCATAGTGTAGTGGGTAGAGATAGGCCCTGAGAGTCCGAAGGTCCTAGGTTCTCATCCCCAATCTGCCACTTGTCTGCTGTATGACCTTGGGCAAGTCACTTTGCTTCTCTCAGCCTCAGTTACCTCATCTGTAAAATGGGGATTGAGACTGTGAACCCTACCTAGGACGGGGACTGTGTCCAACCTGATTTGCTTGTATCCACCCCAATGCTTAGTACAGTGTTGGGTACTTAGAAGGCGCTTAAAAAACACCGCAATCATTATTATTACAAAATACCATTCAGCTGAACTGAGACATGTAGCCACCCTCCCACCACCCCAACCCTGAAATTTCCTTGACAAAACAAACTGAACTTCACCTGGCATTTAACAATCTTAGTATCAAAGTGCTCCTTCTCCTTCAGTGTTCTCACACCAGGGGAAAACAATGTTCGGAATTTCAGTCATAAGGAATCTTCGTTTCTTAACTCTGGATTCCACAGCTGGATCCTTTTCCTCTTTTGGGGGGATGGCAGCCAAGACAGTTTTTCTGCAGGCCTCCTCCATCTGTCTTCCTCATAAACCTCTCACCCCCCTAAAGAGCTGTTACTGTGCCCTTCCCTTTGTTGCCCTCAGCCGCAGTGAAGACCAGACAGAACTTAACAGTACAAAGAGGTGCCAGGCAAGAGAACTCACCCAACTCACTTACCAACGGCTTTGAGTCCCTTTGGACAAAAGTTTGGATTCCATTCCAGATTTTTTGGACATGAGACTTTGGAGAAAGGGAAGTGAGGAATTAATCCTCTTTAACAGGAAAATAGCACACTCCAACATAATCGGGAGGTATTTCCACTGTCGCCTGTGTGTGACATGGCCAGATTTTCTCAAACCCAAAGTGGGGCGGACTCCTGGGATGGGGGCAAAAAGGAAAACAATTGGGAGGGAGGTGGGGAATAATGGTAGAAAAAGGAGATGAAGAGAGAGAAAGGGTGTGCAACTGAAAAATAGAACAAGAGAGAGATAGGAAGAGCATTAAAGATTGGGAAGAGATTAAAAGCAGCACATAAATAGCAAAAGTACACAAGGCAAGACGGCCCCACCATTTGTAAAATGCCTGGGCCAGTTCCCTGAGCCCCCAGCAAACACACAAAAACCCTGCTGCCTAAGACCTTTTATCTCCTCCCTAATAAATTTGGGTAACTCCTCCATTTCTTCCAGCTGGTCACCTCTTTGACAGGCTTTTTTTTTACATTTGAACAACAATTCTTATCTACCAGTAGGGAAAAGGGTCTGAAAACCAGCTCTGCTGGATCAGTGAAACGGCATCCTAATACGAAGATATTTTGATCGGAAAATGGATTGCTCTACCCACCAGGAGAAGAGGAGTGAGGCAGAAGCCAAGGAGCTCGGCTGATTAATATTCCTATCCACTGGCAGTGAAACAAGACCGAGATTAAGCACTTCAGCTGTACCCAAATTGGCCTGGGTATCATCTGGTTCACGGATGCTTCAGATGAGGAGGGCAGACAGAAGAGGGGTAGTTGCCCAACCCAAATGCTTGAAATAATGCATATCTGGAAGCAGTTTAAAAAAAAAAAAGAGTCAGGTCCAGAATCCACAAACAGTGATTGATTACTTTTCTCACCTAAAGAAAAGGGCAGGAGGAACCGAAGACCTAATTCTGTGTCTTAATGGTCAAATTGATCACGGTTCCATCAAACTTCACTTCATTTAAAACCTATCCAGTTGAGACCCTCTTCATTATCCGCCTCTATTAATAGGATCCGGTCAACCTGAAACCGGTTATCGGGTGACACCCAAATGATGTAAAGAGTGTTAAAGAGGTCATATTAACATTTTCACAAGGAAGAACAGAGGCAGGATCAAATACCAAAAGGAGTTTTTTCTTCTTTCTCCAAAAGGAAAAAAGCAACTAAAATTAAAAGTCCAAAGGATCATAACTATATAATGGCTTAAACTCGATTAGCATACAAAAGGAACTTGGATCTTTTAAATAAGAGGTTTTTTTTCATGGATTAGATGAAGAACTTTGCTGCCGATGTGCAGGATAAAACAGTAGTAGATGTTGCTGATCTTTTCTTTTTACAAACCCCAAAATCTCTTCAAAATGAGGAACTCCTTACCAGGAGAAGAGATGTATGAATGATAGGCTCCTGAAGAAGAGCAAGACTGGAAGAGGTTTTTTTTCCTGCAAATTGACTTCATAGTGCTCTACATTCAGGAAGGCTGCCAGGGTGTGTGTAAGGGCTGGGGAGGATCTTAGGAAAGTTAAGGTCTATTAGGCAATAGAACAGAAGTTGGCAGACCTAACACACATGGCTGACACCCTTCAGCCCCTTGGCAACCCTCATCTCCCAGATCTTGGGAAACCAGCAGCACCAATGGACCGTGGACAGGGAGAAAGAGGGGAGGTGGAAAAAATGCCTTTCGCTATGTCTAAAATGTCTCAGTTGCTGGGTCCTCTAAGGTCAGTAAGTGAAAGCAGAGACCTGCGTGCCTGTGGATTTAGGGAAGCGGTGTGACCTAGTGGAAAGAATGCAGGACTGGGAATCAGGAAAACTGAGTTCTAATTCCAGCTCGCCCACTTGCCTGCTATGTGAACGTGGGCAAATCACTTAACTTTCTTATGCCTTCGTTTCCCCATCAGATGCAGGGAGATTCAATGCGTCAGCCTCCAAAATGACCTCCCTGTCTCCTGTTTCTCCCCACTTCGGTCAGTCGATCGTATTTTTTGAGTATTTACTGTGTGCGGAGCACTGTTTTGAGTGCTAGGGAGAGGAGCACATCAATGCAGGAGCAGATATATTCCCTGCTCACAACGAGCTCACAGCCTAGAGCAGGAAACAGACATTAATTTAAATGAATGATATATATGTACGTAAGTGATGAATAAAGGGAGCGAGTCAGGGCGATGCAGAAGGTGAGAGAGCGAAGAGGGAAAAGAAGGCTCTACTGAAGTCCACACTTCACTCTATTGTCCGGATCATTTTTCTACAACGACATTCAGTTCATGTTTTCCCACTCCTCAAGAGCCTCCGGTGGTTGTCCGTCCACCTCCGCATCCAACAGATACTCCTCACCATGGGCTCTAAAGCGCTCCGTCCCCTTGCCCCCACCTACCTCACCTCCCTGATTTCTCTCTACAACCCAGCCCGCACACTTCACTTCGTTAATGCCAACCTACTCACTGCATCTCCATCTCGCCTTTATCCCAGCTGCTTCAGACCCTCTGCCCTCGGGGACTTGCAGAATCTTTAGCACCTCAGTGCCCAGAGGTGGAGGTGGTGGGAAGAGAACCATTGTTCTTGCCAGACCCACTGGGGTCCAAAGTCCAGGAAGAGAGTTTGCACAGAAGGAGGGATGGAGTGGTTCAGCAGAGATTAAAAGTGGAACAATTTGACGTGGGGCAGATTTCCTCCTCACCAGAGAGCAGAACCTAAATCTGGCCCCTCCTAAGATTAAACTCTAGTCCTCGGTTCTCCTTCCCTTGAACGTCGGTTGCATCTTAAAAACACCTCTCTCAGGAGAAAGAGGTGCCACATGAGATTCAGTTTATGGACTTGAAAAAAAAAAACCCAGGGAGGCTCAGCTTTTTGGCTCAGAATGAGGGAAGTTCTTTCTAACTGTAAAGTCGAAAGGATAAAAAAGGCTTTCATTTTGTCTCTAAGACCCTCTGCTTAGCTAGCGGTGGGATGAAAGCCATTTCCAGGAGCTATTGGAGCTGCCAGAATAAAGGATCAGCCTACTGAACGAGCTGATTTTCCCCAGGCCAGTTGAGCGGCTCAATCCACTGACTCTCCATCATCTTACTTCACCTGGGCCCCAGGTATTTTAATGTGGTTCACATGATCAGTTATAGAGGTGAGAAAAGGAAATTGATTGTGATTTAAAATATGAGCATTAAAACTCCTTTATCGGGCTTAAATTAATGAAGAGTTAAGCATGACTGCAATCCCTTTATATTCTTGTCAGAAGCGTAGGCTGCAGTGACTGTATTCTGCTCTCTCTTAATTTGAGAAGCAACAGGGCCTAGGAGCTGGAAGGAGTTGAGTTCTAATCCTGATTCTGCCCCTTTTTTTAAATGGTATTTGTTAAGAGTTTACTAAGTGCTGGGATAGATACAAATCAAATAGGTTAGACACAGTCCCTGTCCCACATGGGGCTCACAGTCTTAATCTCCATTTTACCAGATGAGGTCACTTAGGTACAGAGAAGTTAAGCGACTTGTCTGCTGTGTGACACTGGGTCTCAGTGTCAGGGCAGATGCAATTAAAAAGATCCTTTTCTGCCAGAATAGATTTGGGACTCTATTTGTATTTTGCCAGAGTGGCAAGAGTCTTTGAACACAGCTAGGCATGATGCTAATCCAGTGTTATACTCTACCCAGTACTTTGAACAGTGCCTGGCACATAGTAAGCACTTAACAAATACCATAATTATTATAGTTATTAAAGAGGCCAGATAAATCACCACTTTGAAGGGCCAATCAATCATTGAATCAGCCAATGGTATTTATTGAGTGTTTACAGGATTTGGTCAACAGGAAATAAAAATCAAAAATAAAGATAAAGAGCCTTCCTTGCTCTCCTTTAATGTGTAGCGTGTAGTTCAGGATTATTTTAAGGTAGAAGCAATGGGGCCTAATGGATAGAGCATAGGTTTGCGAGTCAGAAGGACTTGTGTTCTAATCCCAGTTTTGCCACTTATCTGTTGTGTGATTTGGGGCAAGTCACTTTACTTCTCTGTGCCTGTTGCCTCGTCTGTAATATTGAGATTAAGACTGTGAACGTGATGTGGGACAAGGAAATGTGTCCAAACTGATTAATTTGTATCTTCTCCAGAACTTAGAACAGTGCCTGGAACATAGTAAGTGTTTAACAAAACCATAAAAAAAAAAAAAATAGGTTTCCTTTCAAACCGAAGATTTGGTCCTTGAAGACAAAAGCCATGGAAGCTTAGTAAAGGACACACATTCAGGCATAGTTTGCAACACTACCTGCTGATTTTCCAACAAAAGAGAGAAGTTCAAAGTGAATGAATACCCTAGACTGTTCTCCCTACCGCTTAGTACAGAGCTCTGAACACAATAAGCGCTGAATAAAGTCCATTGATTGATTTCTCTTCCTATATATCTTTTAACTCAGAGCTACTAAATTGATTTTTGAGGTTAGGTTTCATTTTGCCTACTCTACATTTAGACACTTGAAAGGGGCAGGAAAAAAGACACCTATGTTACATCTGTCCAGTGTGCATGCCTGGCAGAAAGACAAGATTGAGAAGCAAATACAAAGACCTGATGATTAATTTTCTTCTTCGTGTCTTAAATTAAGTCAATTCATTATTCAGGGATAGTTCAGCAAAGTAAATGATTTCTAGCATGTGTGCATAAGAATAACTTTTCATATGCATAGATTCTTTCCTCCTAATAATAAAAGAGAACACAGAGAATAGTTTGGAATATCTCATAAGAACACTTCTGCAAAATGTGAACCGCTTATTACTGCTAAATTGCTATCCCTGGTTTGGGTCTTTCGTTTTATAGGACTTCCCACAGAGAAGAAAACATTTGGAGCCAAAAGCTGCAAAGGCCTGTCTGTCCCAGGGCCTCCGAACAACCAGGATCTAAATTTGTAAACTGTTCCAGGAGAGTGTGTTGTGATGACTAAGAGGAGCCAGATTTAATCCAAATTGGTTCTAATTTCACATTTTTTGCTATGTGATATCTGAACAACCATATATCAGGGCAACAGTGAAACTGGCCAACGGTTCAGCATGGGGACTCAACCATCAGTGTATTGTATTTATGGAGTGCTTACTGTAATAATAATTGTGGTGCTTACTCTATGCCAAGACCGTTCTAAGGGCTGGGGTAATAATAATAATAATGATGTTGATATTTGTTAAGTGCTTACTATGTGCAGAGCACTGTTCTAAGCGCTGGGGTAGATCAGAGGTCATGGGTTCAAATCCTGGCTCTGCCGCTTGCCAGCTGTGTGACTTTGGGCAAGTCACTTAACTTCTCTGTGCCTCAGTTACTTCATCTGTAAAATGGGGGTTAAAACTGTGGGACAACCTGATTACCTTGTACTGCCCCCCCAGCGCTTAGAACAGTGCTTTGCACATAGTAAGCGCTTAACAAATACCACCATTATTATTATTATTATTACAGGGTAATCAGGTTGTCCCACGTGAGGCTCACAGCCTTCATCCCCATTTTACAGATGAGGTCACTGAGGCCAGAGAGGTGAAGTGACTTGCCCACAGTCACACAGCCGACAAGTGGCAGAGTCGGGATTCGAACCCATGATGGGTTCGAATGGGGTAGATAATGCTTACAGAGCACTGTACTAAAGTGCTCGGGAGCGTACGATATGGCAGAGTTGGTAGACACATCCTCTGCCAGCAAGGAGATTACAGACGAGACAGGAGTTTACAATCTAAAGAGGAGATTAGAGTCAAGTGATAAAGCACAGTCCAGGGAATCAGAAGGATCTGGGTTTTAATCCCAGCTCTGCCACTTGTCAACTATGTGCCATTTGGCAAGTCACTTAATTTCTATGGGCCTCAGTCACCTCATCTGTTAAATGGGGATTAAGAGTGTGAGCTCCACGTGGGAGGTGGACTGTGTCCAACTTGCTTAGCTTGTATCTACCCCACTGCAATGTTCAACAAATACCTTAAAAAGAGAGGTTAGCGAGCGAGGGATTATGGTGCACAGAAAACAGCTTCTCCTTTGCTGCTCTCTACCCACTTAATCCCCAACTATGAATACAATACAGTATTCATCTTCAAAATACTTTTCAAACCTTCTGTTCCAGTCTTAAAAAGAAAGGAATAATAACTGTGGTATTTAATTACTTGCTGTGTGTCAAAATTCAGCTGTTCTAAATTCAGAAGAGACCCAAGTTAATCCAATAAGATGGAGAAAAGGTATTGAAGCCCCAATTTACAGATCAGGGAACTGAGGCACAGATCAGTTAAGTGACTGGTCCGAGGTCAAACGGCAGGCAAAGTCAGCATTAGAACTCAGGTATTCTAACTCACAACCTGTGTTCGTTCCATGCTGCTTCCTAGGGATATTCCTCTGCGGTCATTATCCGTGTCTGGTTTTCCAAACCTGTATCTCTGCCGTTAGCCCTGTTCGATTATTGATTTACTGAAGGGCAAGGATCACCATTGGCCCAGGACTGCTTCAGGGGAGGACCTCAGCGTTTTGGGTAAGTTCAGCCGGCCATAGCTAGCCGGTCTTGTCGCTCAGATTAGAAGGTGATCTGGAGACCGGACCCTGAGCCTGCAGCGGAACCCAGGATCTCTCTGGTCTCCGTCCCTGCCAAGAGTGGGCTTCTCAGCCCCCGTTTGGTCTCGGCCCCGAGCTGAAATGCTCGCTGACCCTGTTCCGTGTGAATGTCTGGATTTCCCCCTTCCCCGGGTGCTCTCGTTCTTTCCATTTTCAACCTAAGTTTACCCCTCTGGTCCAAATAAAATGTTGGCACCCCTGTCATGCAGCATGTGACCCTGCTACTCAAGGAGAAATCCAACTCTCCAGGATAATGTTCTTTTGGCAATCCAGCAGAGCTGGAAACATTCCAGATTCAAACCAGGCAGGCCAGGATGTGAGGCCTGAGTCCGGACTTCTCGACCATCAGGAATGCTGCTGCGAGGCACGGGGAAATTCATTCATTCATCCAATCATATTTATTGAGTGCTTACTGTGTGCAGAGCACTGTACTAAGCACTTGGGAAAGTATATCACAACAATAAACGGTGACATTCCCTGCCCATAATGAGCTTGCAGTATAGAGGGGGAATGTCACTTTTTATTGTTGTATTGTACTTTCCCAACTGCTTAGTACAGTGCTCTGCACCCAGCAAACGCTCGATAAATCCGATCGAAAGAATGAATGAATGAATGAGTATGGGTCTTCTGGACAGTCCAAGCTTATCTGCGGTGGGATGGGGGGACAGCAGCGGTGGCCAGTCATATCAATCAGTATTATTTATTGAGCACTTATTGCACGCAGAGCACTGTACTAAGCACTGGGGAGAGTAAGACAGAGCTGACAGGTTCCCTGCATCCCCCCAGCCCCATCCTCACTGGATGGTAGTTGAAAGGGGGTGGTGGGAGGCGTGTTTTGTTTTGGGGGTGACCCCGGCTTGGCCCTGCCTTCTTTGTCCTCCCCATCTCCCTGCCAGCCACCTGAGGCCACACCCTCACTTTTACTGGGGCCTCACCTTCAACCTCCATTTCTCACCGAATCCAAGGGCGGCCCCTCTGTCCGGTAGTGCTGGGGTCGTAGAAACCCTATTGTCTGATGAAAAATGGAGTGAATAATTAATAATAATAATTATGGTACTTGTTAAGCACTTACTATACGCTAAGCACCATTCTTAGTGCTGGGGTAGATACAAGGTTGCACACAGTCCCTGTCCCACATGGGGTTTGCCTTCTTAATCCCCATTTTACAGATAAGTTGCCTGAGGCCCAGAGAAGCAAAGTAACTTATTCATTCAGTAGTATTTATTGAGCGCGCACTTACAATGTGCAGAGCGCCGTACTAAGCGCTTGGAATGTACAATTCAAGGTAACACAGCCGACACGTGGCAGAGTTGGGATTAGAACCCAGGTCCTGCTGACTCCCAGTGATTCTGACCGTCCACAGAGAGCTGGAAGAGGTCTACACTGATGGTGCTTTCGCTCAGCCCGAATGCCAGGTGTCACTGCTTTCTCTCCATTCATTCCACTGCCTCTGTCAGACTTCTCCTCATCCACCTCAACCTGCATCTCCCTGAAACCCTGAGGGCCAAGCAAGGCCCCGGTCCGACCACTGTACCTCCCGGACTCAATCCTGAACGGAGACAGTATGGACCACGCTGGCTTTTCGCTACGTGCTTTTCTCAAATTTTAACAAAGGCCATTTAACCAGGTCAGCTCAATCCACACTACATAGCTGAACTGCAAACGGTTGCACCTGTCTTCTAATCAAGTGCCTGAACAGAATGCCCCTCAGATTTATACACTTAGGTGGAACAGAGAAATTCCCAGACTCAGGAGAGGAAATAATCACGGCAAGAGGAATCGTTTAGGACAGTCGTGTAAATGGCGATAAGCAGTACAGAATAATTTACGGTAGCAAGCTCCTTGACACAGTGCGTTGCATTTCCCTGTCCGGGCTCTTGAGCCGTTAACTGGAGTGCTTATCTACTTCAGTATCCTTAATTCTGTGCCACTGAAGGGCCCTAACATTCTCATCCGCTCTCAATAGTAAAGGTGAGGCCAAATGAGAAGGTTAACTACCCTGTTGAAGAGAAGAGAGAGTGCCTGATATTCTCTCCAGTCAGAAGTGTTACGTTTCATATCTGTCACACAGAGTAGTCATAGATAACTGAAAGGTGATCTTGGGGGAAGAAAAAGTATTTACAAGGGACAAAATCATCAGTGTATACAGAGAAGCAGTGTGGCCAAATGGAAAGAGCACAGGAGGCCTGGGTTCTAGTCTCGGCTCTGCCTCTTGCCTGTTGTGTGACCTTGGGTAAGTACTTGACTTCTCTGCGACTCAATGTTCCTCACCTGCAAAATGGGAATTAAAGGGCTTTTCTCCCTCCGCCTTGGACTGATCTGAATGGATTGGATTGTACCCCAGGGTTTATGACAGTGCTTGAGGAATGGAGAGAAGCAAGGCACCTAGATAATAATAATTATTATTATTATTATGGTATTCGTTAAGTGTTTACTATGTGCCTGGTAGCGGCATGGCATAATGGATATAGCGTCGGACTGGGAGTCAGAAGGTCATGGGTTCTAATCCCACTCTGCCACTTATCTGCTGTGTGACCTTGGGCAAGTCACTTTACTTCTCTGTGGCTCAGGTACCTCATCCGCAAAAAATGGGGATTGAGACTGTAAACCCCACATGGGACAGGGACTGTATCTAACCCAATTTGCTTATATCTACCCCAGGGCTTAGTACAGTGCCTGGCACATAGTAAGCACTTAACAAATACAATTATAATTATTATTACTATTATGCACCAAGCATTGTTCTAAGCTCTGGGGTAGATACGAGGTAATTAGGCTGGACATAGTCCCTGTCCCACTTGGGGCTCACAGTTTTAATCCATGTTTACAGATGAGGTAATTAGTCCCAGAAAAGTTAAATGACGTGCCCAAGGTCACACAGCAAACAAGTGGCGGAGCAAGGATTAGAACCCACGTCCTCTGACTCCCAAGCCTATGCTCTTGCCACTTGGCCATGCTGCTTCCCAAGAGGAAGCAGTCTGGAGCAAGACACCAGTAAAAGAATCAGCTTCGGTAGGTCCTTGCCATTTTGAATTATTCTTTTTTTTTTGGCACCGAGCCGCTGGTCAGGCGATATGAGACTCTACAGGAACTGTACAGAGGCGAGGAGAAGCTGAAGAGAAGATAAAGCCTGCCATAATTTTGTACAATAAAGAAGTCGTGCAGAAGTCATTTCATTGGCTTTTTCTAGGTGCCAGTAAGAATGGAGTCCCTGGAGCAGAACTTTTAATGAAGGTATTTGTTAAGTTCTTACTGTGCGCCAAGTATTGTTCTAAGCGATGGGTAAACGTGAGTTTATCAGTTCACACACAGTCCCTGTTCCACATTGTAGATTTGTTAGGGTTTACTACATGCCAAGCACTAGGTCAAGTATTCAATCAGAGAACATCAGTCTCTGTTCCACATGGGACTCACAATCTAAGAGAGGGGGAGAGCAAGTATTTTATCCCCACTTTAGAAATAAGGAAATTGAGGCTTGCCCAAGATCACACAGCAGGCAAGTGGCAGGGCCAAGAATAGAACTCAGGCCTCCCGACTCCCAGTTTGTCCGATTCTGAGAATATAGTATCCAAACCATCTTCTTGCTTCCTCTCGTATCCAAATGTTTTCTAAACTCTGCATGGTGATTTTCACATTCCACCATTAGCTGGATAAAAAGGAAATCAAGTTTAAAAAGTGTTCTCTTACAAGAAGAAATGCTGCTCAATTCAGATAGCAATTAAGATGGAGCAAAATATGCCTTTCTATTAAAGCTCCTCTGTATGTTTCCGGGAGGTTGTGAGTCATCCTCGCAGATTTATTTTCCATCCAAGCGCTGTGAAGTAACTCTAATCAAGGACTGAGTGTTTAGCCTCCTACACCCTCAAAGAGGGTTGAGGAACAAACGAAGTGCTGGAGTGAGGCTGGCACCTTCGAGAAATTCTTCCGACAAAACTCTCATCTCCCAATCTTCCTCAGCGATCCCCTCAGCTCCAAGTGCTTCGGCCAGCGGGGCAGACCCCGTTCGAAGCCCTGGGCTCTCTCCATCGTGACATAGTTGACACACAAGAAGCAGCCTGGCCGAGTGGAAAGAGCACAGACCTGGTAGTCAGAGGTCCTGGGTTCATTCATTCATTCAATAGTATTTCTTGAGCGCTTACTATTTGCAGAGCACTGTACTAAGCGCTTGGAATGTACAATATGGCAACAGAGACAATCCCTGCCCAATGACGGGCTCATGGTCTAAACCTGGATCTGATCCCGGCTCTGCCACTTGCCTACCGTTGACTCTGAGCAAGTCACTGCACTTCTCTGTGCCTCAGTTTTCTCATCTATAGTACCTACTCTCCCTCTTCTCTGGACTTGAGCCCTGTTTGGGGCAGAAACTGTTTTCATTCATTCATTCATTCATTCAATAGTATTTATTGAGCGCTTACTATGTGCAGAGCACTGTACTAAGCGCTTGGAATGAACAAGTCGGTAACAGATAGAGACAGTCCCTGCCGTTTGACGGGCTTACAGTCTAATCGGGGGAGACGGACAGACAAGGACAATGGCAATAAATAGAGTCAAGGGGAAGATCATCTCGTAAAAACAATGGCAACTAAATAGAATCAAGGCGATGTACATTTCATTAACAAAATAAATAGGGTAATGAAAATATATGGGTCATGGCACATAGTAATAAGTGCATAACAAATACCACTATTGTTATTAATAATTACTATTATTAGAAACACCTAGGAAGGAAAACAATCTGCTCCATTGGCAATTGGGCTTCATCTGTTACCACTGTCTCTCTGCCACTCGTGGCTTCTTACTCTCCAGCCGATCCTCAGTCTGGCCATCTTTGGTCAAGCTCCCGGTCTAGCATTGCTACACGAACAGGAGGGTCTTTGCTAGTCTCCTTGATAATAAAGCCATGTTTTCCTCCTCTATTATTAAGCTTACTATGTGTTAAGCACTTGGGTAGATGCAAGATAAGCAGCCCCAGTCCTACATGTGACTCACAGACTTAAGTAGTAGGAAGAATAGATTCGTTAGCCCCATTTTACAGATGAAGAAACCAAAGCACTGAGAAGTTAAGTAAATTGCCCCAGGTCACAAATCAGGCAAGTGGCAGAGTGAGGATTAGAACCCAGGTCCTCTGAGTTTCAGGCCCGTGCTCTTTCCAGAAGGCCGTGCTACTTTCCTCTATAAAAACTAAGATCCTTTTCATTGAATCTTTCTCCCTCTATTTTTCTTTCCCTCTCTTTCTCTTCCCTCCCACATGCCTCCATTCATATTCTTGTTCACTCTCTCACCTAAGTGCAAAAATAAAAAAAATGAAACCAGTTGTGCAGGTCAGGACTAATTCCCTCTGGAAAGACCATTACTGTAGAGTCCCAAGAGTGCCATATATCCTGGCGTGTCTCCTGCCTATGAACATCTGAGGCAACATCGGACTTGATCAGACCTGCTTTTTTATCCTCTGGGAATTTGAAATAATGAGCCACAGTTTGGGGGACAGAATTGGAAGACAATGGTGAGGGAGAGGGTTGGAAGAAACGGAAAGAGAGGTAATGTCCTCACCTGTATTAGAGAAAATATTTCTTTAACATGAAATATACCAGTTGCACGAGGGCAAGAGTCAACTGATCCGAACAAAACTGTCCATATGGGGTAAACCTCATGGCAGATTGAAAAATTTTGGCAGTCTCCTCATGCTCCTTAAAGGCCCTAACAATTTGATACTAGTGCTGTATGTCACAATTAAAAATGGGGTGAATTGGACAATGTATTTTCAGCTGGATCAGACAAAATATTTTTCCTATGACAAGCAAGTTTGACACTACTACCCGACTGGCCCAGCTGTGGCTTGATTTACAGGTTATTCGGGAGAAGCAGCAGCTTGGTCTAGTGGATGGAACAGGGGTCTGGGAGTCAGAAGGAACTGGGTTCTAATCCTGGATCCACCACAGGTCTGCTATAAGACCCAGGGCAAGTCACTTCACTTCTCTGTGTCTCTTCATCCAGCATGGCTCAGTGGAAAGAGCCTGGGCTTGGGAGTCAGAGGTCATGGGTTTGAATCCCGGCTCTGCCGCTTGTCAGCTGTGTGACTGTGGGCAAGTCACTTCACTTCTCTGGGCCTCAGTTCCCTCATCTGTAAAATGGGGAGGAAGACTGTGAGCCTCACGTGAGACAACCTGATTACCCTGTATCTACCCCAGCGCTTAGAACGGTGCTCGGCACATAGTAAGTGCTTAAGACATCATCATCATCATCCTCATCCATAAAATGGGGATTAAGATTAGCTTTTAGCACTTAAAAGTACCATAAAAACAGGCTTGAGACTGCTGGCTGAGAGCACCAAAGACTAGACACTGGCTCCCTTCTCAGCATGAATTTTGGGAAGACTGCCCAGGGCAGGAAATGAGGAGTTGGGGACAGGGGTGGGAAAGGCCAAAAATGCTCTCTGTCTCCAGGTAGATGGACTTTCAGGTATTCCCAGAGTGGGAAAGGCCGGGTGACTAGAGGTTTGTTGGTCTGCTGACATCAAATTGGGACCTAATGTTAGCTTATCCTTGTGCATATCTGGACAATAAAGTGAAATTTATGAAATAAAGGCCTAGCAGACTTTAAGGATGGAGCCTGTTTTACAAGGGGAAAAAACCCTTCCCAGTATAATTATGCTATTTGTTAAGTGCTTACTATGTGCCAAAAACTATACTAAACCCTGGAGTAGAAACAAGATAATCAGGTCAGACTCAGTTCCTCCTCCATAGGGGGGCTCACAGTCTAAGGGGAAGGAAAAACAAGTATTTAATCTCCATTTTTCAGAGAAGGAAACCGAGGCACAGAGAAGCTAAGTGATTTGCCTAAGGTCTCACAGCAGGAAAGTGGCAGAGTTGTAGTTAGATCCCAGGTCTTCTGGTTCCCAGACCCGTACTCTTTTCACTAGGCCACATTGCTTCTCCTGAAACTCTTTTTTTTTTTCTTTTTCAGTCCACTTTGCTCTGGGTAGAGTTTGCCTTCGGTGTTCTAGTAGAGTTAATCCAGTTTCTAAAATGAGTAATTTGCTTCCAAAGGAGGACCTGTTCACCTACAGGATAAGGCTTAAAGGGCTCAAAACGGTCTCAGGGAGAACATCAAAGAGTCTCTTGACAGTAATTCTTAATTCTAACAAGTGCATGAGAAGAACTATTTGCAAGCTATCTGTATAGTTCCTCCTATTCTTTGACCTCATGGACCTAAAGCAAGCGGGTTGTTAAAGATAGCTTATCTCACAGTAGGTTTTTCTGTAGAAAATTCTCAAAAATGTCATTTCATTTTGAGGGAAATTCAATGCCTTGATATTTTCTTTTTCTGCTGAGCACCCTTTTTTCTGGTTTCGGTAAAGTGATCATCTACCGTGCCACAGAACCTGCCAGTTTGTCCTAGTGTATGCACTAAAACCGCTAATTCTCTAAAAGAATATTGACTGGATAGCAAAACAATTCATTTGGGGATTATCTGAATAGCTGAGTTTGAGCCCTTAAATGCTGCAGGAGATAGCAAAATATTCTGGTGGCTAGAAATATCCTCATTCTAAAACTAAAGATTTCACAGACACTTTCTCAAACAAATGAGCACTCGCTGGCCTTCCCCCCTAAAAATTACCATTTTTTAAATGGGGGACCGGGTTTCAACTCTATCTTAAAACACCTCACAGATCTCTACCAGTATCCCAGGGGCCACCCTCTGACACACCAAGAGACTATTCTCTCACAGAGGTAGGATCCAGGGAGTCTGCCGGAGAAGTTGACAGGAGAAAAGAAGGAAAAGAATTTGTTTTTTTGCAGTTGTGAAAAATAAAAGCCTGATACAACACTGCCCCCTCTCTCTGGCAAGACAACTCAGCAGCCACCAAGATTTCAGCCGCAGCCCATAAAATGAGCTTTTCAATGTCTAGAAAAGGGGTGGTGAAGATTGGGGGCATCGCTGGATAAAAATTTGATATCAGAATCAGATATCACATTCAGTTCAAGAAAGTGTCACATCCAAAGTACACCGAATCAAAAGCAGCTCTGCAGAGGACACTGTAATCCAAATTTAGATGAAATAAAGACGTCAATCCACATCCAGTAATTATAAGCAGATAGTCGACTCAGAGGAGTCCCTCAGCGGGACCCAAACTGTGAGGCAGAAAGCTTTTCTTTATGAACAATTAGCACAGGCCCATTATCAAAATGAGCTATCGTCATTTGGGATGTGAGGGCCTTGCGTGTTTTGCTGCAGTTGGAGAAACGGTGCTTTGATTTTAAAGCCCCCAAAACGTCTTCGGTGTCAAACTCGACTCAGCAATGATCTCTGGGGCTTTTCAGTCGACTTTTCTCAGCCTAAAGTTTTAGAGTTTTTTTCTCTGATACAAAGATTAAAACACCTTCACTTAGCTCCAGGGTTTCCCCATCTGTCAGTTTTTAGGAGGTGTGCTGTACTCTGAGAAACTCAAATGACCAAGGGAAGGAGAAAAACACAGAGATTGGCTTGTTTTGCGAATGATCCCTATTCTTCCCCTGCCTAATTCAGATTTGTCTCAGCACACCAGAGCCTTAATTAACTTTTTCCACTCAACTTCACAAGAGCTGGAATCCAACTTCTCCTTAGTGTCTCATTACCCAAGGGAACCCAGAGGAACATTAGGCTCGGAGCAGTCTCACGAAGAAAAAAAATAAGCCCTTGAACACCTTTAGCTCCAAACAGTTCCCGGAAGAGTGTCGTCTTCAATCTGGACTCCTGATTAAGGTGTGTCACTATAAATGAATCCCCACAGTATGTGATCGGAACCTGCTCGGTTGCCTCGGAGGAACGCGGCTAAGGCCCATTCCTAGACTGTGAGCCCGTTGTTGGGTAGGAATTGTCTCTGTTGCCGAATTGCACTTTCCAAACGATTAGTACAGTGCTCTGCACACAGTAAGCGCTCAATAAATACGACTGAATGAATCCAGCAAAGAGACCGTTTGACAGGAAACTGGGGGTCAGGCCATCAATTAATTTGGAAGTTATGAGGACTCAGGGAATAAATGAGGAGCCATTTAGAGTTGTCTCAAGGGTTTAAGCTTCAGCCTCATTGAGAGGCTTCATTCCTTCAAGCAATCATCTTTATTGAGTTCCTCTAGACTATAAGCTCTTTGTGGGCAGGGAACAGTTCTGCCAAATCTATTATATTCTCCCAAGTGCTTAGTAGAATGCTCTGCACACAGCAAATAAGAAATATGATTATTAGATTGAGTGCTTCCTGTGTGCAGAGGACTGTGCTAGGTGTTCGAGGGAATTAAAGTAAATAGGAGGCTTGGATCCTGCCCTTGAGAGTTTGCGGTTTATTGGAGAACAGAGGCAAAGATGGATTTTGTATTCAGTTGTATGGCAGAGAAGCAGCATGGTCTAATAGAAAGAGCATGGAGCTTGGAGTTAGGGGAACTGCACTCTAATCCCAGTCCTGCCATCTGGCTCCTCCGTGACTTTGGGCGAGTCACTTCACTTCTCTGTAACTCAGTTTCTTCATCTGTAAAATGGGAATTCAACATCTGTTTGCCCTCCTGCTTAGACTGGGAGAGCCATGTGGGACGGGGACAGTATCCAATCAGATAACTTTACCCAAAGTCACACAACAGGCATGTGGTGCTGCTGGGATTAGAATCCAAGACTCCTGATTCCCAGTTCTGTGCTCAATCCACTAGACCAGGCTGCTTCTCGGTAAAGGAAGCAGGTTAGAGCAGTGTGGCTTAGTGGAAAGAGCACGGGCCTGGGAGCCAGGGACCTGGGTTCTAATCCTAGCTCCACCCTTTGTCTGCTGTGTGACGTTGGACAAGTCATTCAACTTCTCCACGCTTCATTTACTTCATCTGTAAAATGGGGAGTAAGACTGTGAGCTCCATGTGGAACTTCATCCAACCTTAGTTCATATCTCCTCTAGAACTTAGTGTTACAGTGTTTGGCACATAGTAAGCACTTAAATACCATTAAAAAATAAGAAGATTGAAGGAGCAGTCAGAGAGATAGGAACAGGACCAGATCACTATTGTGTCTACAAAACAATGACTGAAGAACATTTTTAGGAGAAGGGAATGATGAACAGGGTCAAAAAGCAGGTGAGAAGTCAAAAAAGCTAAGGATAGAATAGAGTCTATCGGAGAATTTGGAAAGGGTGCTCTTAGTAGTGTTAAGAGAATGAAAACTGGACTGATGTATTTCAACTCTCCCTCTTTGGTCAATCAGTTATATATTCTCCACCTGGTCCAGCTTCACAAGGGACTAATTCTGCAGATACTTGATTTCACCAAAGTTCTAAAGCACCTTGATTTTAAAGGCTCAGCAGTGCCCAGCAACTGGACAAAATGGAATTCTAAGAACCTAATCGATGTAAAGGACCAGAAGGGAAATCTTGCGGCTTTCAGAAGCCAAAGGAACTAAGGAGTCACACTGAAAGGATTTCCTAGGGTCACCTTAACCATCCCCATCGGAGGAAAGAATTTTACCAATCGTAGATTGAAATCTTTACACATAGAAAAGCAATAACGCTAAGGAATATTTTCCACCTTCTTTAGGAAAGCACTGCCATGTCCACAAGTCATTACACTTAGGAAATTCTTCCTTATGCCCTGCTTAAGTTCCCCCTTGCTGTAATTTAAGGCTATTTACTTCCATGGAGTACACAGCAAATCATCAACCTCCCTATCATAATGGTTGTTAGTTGACCCATCAACCTTCTCCAGAAGCTAAGTAATTGCGGTTCCTCTCCTCTTTCTTTAGAATGCCCACTTCCCAAATCTTTCATCATTCTTTGGACCCCTTCCAGGTCCTCTACTTCCCTGGCGGTTTGGTGCATCAGAGTGGGATAGGATCATCGAGATGAGCTTGATTAGAGCCCAAGCTCTATTGATTAAGCTGCCAGGGATTGTAAACTTTTTAAAAAGTTTTTTATGTGCTTATTATGTGCCGGGCATTGTAGTAAGTGCTGGGGTAGATATAAGGTTGGATACAATCCAACATGGGGCTCAGTCTTAATCCTCATAACTCAGGTAAAGAAAAGTGAAGTGACTTGCCTAAGGTCATCCAGCACACAAGTGGCTGAGCCAGGATTAAAATCCAGATCCTCCTGACTCCCAGGCTTCTTCTAAACATCACTTCCTGGCTTCATGCGGACACCCTGCTGATCCCCAACAGGTTTGTGAATGTTATACACGGTTCATTCGCTCCTCCAGAGGCAGGCTGGGCGCAGAAAAGAGAGGAAATGAAGTTAGAGATGTGTACATGTGTGCTGCACGTTCTGGCAAAACCTGCCTCAGTTCTCAGTGGAAAGGCATAGGGAGGAGCGCTAAGGGGTTACCATCCTCTCCTGTCTCAGGTGGCCAAAGAAGGGGAAAGAGGCTTTCCTCTCCCCATCTCTATTCTTTCTGAGATGAGACAATAAAAGGAGCTAGTGAGATCGTTGGTCATATTCCTTTGGCCCATTTCCATCCATCAGAGACATTGCCTTCAAGTCTTATTCTTTCTACCATGAAAGCTTGGGAGGAAACCGACCAAACTCATAAACCCCAAAAGGAGAGTAAAAGAAAAAAAAATTCAATAAACTAAAAAATAAAATCAAATAGCTGGAAGTGGATTCTTACAGATAATTACGAAGCTTGAGGTACCGGTTTCTGTGATGCTGTTTCTTCAGAAACATTAGATGCTTCTTGCAGCCAAAGATTGATTTTTTTTGTTGTAACATTTAAGCATCCATGGGATATTAAGTTCTGAGCCCAACATGGCAATGAACACATTCTCTACCTTCAACAAATGTGTGAATACAGAGACACATACACCTCTTCATCAGGGTCATTTAATAAAACAGTGTAAGCCAGGTTCTATCAATTTTAGTATTTGTATCCCCCATTAGACTGTAAACACTTTGAAGCGTAGGATAGCGTCTACCAACTTTATTTTGCTCTCCCAAGTGCTTAGTATAATAAGCACTCAGTATATACCATTTATTGAAGTTCTTCCAAAGGCATCTAATCTCTCTGGCCTGCTCCACGGTGTGAAAGTCAAGTTCCTCTTCTCTGGCCTCAGCCACGTGTCTTCAGGTTGATGCAACAACTGGATTACCTCAACTCAGATGGTTCTTTGCCGGTTTTAATCTGAGGAAGCAACTGGGGAAGAGTTGATGGGATGGAAGGCGGGCAGGCATGAAGCTAAGAGAGGATTCAGTCCCACATGCTCCCTCATTCTAAAAGAAGGTCCAGGGCCTCCTGGCCTACAATGGGCATTCCCTGCCCACAACAAGCTTACAGCCTAGAGGGGGAGTACTTAATACAGTCCTCCGCACACAGTATGCGCTCTCAATAAATACCATTATTCCATTGTCTGACTGCTTCTTCCAAGCCCTAGAGCCAAGCAATGCCTAGACAAAAAAGAAAGAACAGGAAGAGAAGCAGCACTTTAATAAACTGAGTGGTCCTGGATATTTTAGCACACTTTCACAGATTCCAACTTGATTTTAATGAATGGCTTGCAGTTGGCTCTATGCCCCTCTCCAAGACTTAAAATAATAGGGAATCACATATACAGGAGGTTACTTCTAGTTTTAGATTACTCTGAGTACTTGGGAAAAAGTATTTTCTCACCTTAAAATATTCTGATTTCCCTATGTAGCCCACTTGCTTCAACAATTTGCATTTGAAAACCTTCTTGAATACCCTCTGGAGTGTAGGATTGGGAATCAGGTCTCTGCTCTGTTCCAGCCCTGCCTCTGTCCTGCTGTGGGACCTTGGGCAAGTCACTTAACCTCTCTCTGCTTCATTTTCCTCATCCTTAGAGTAGGGGTAAGATTCCTGGTCTCCTTTTTAGATTAAGAGCCCAGAATGTGTCAGGACTGCATCCAATCTCATTCATTCAATTGTATCTTTTGAACTCTTACTGTGTGTAGACCACTGTACTAAGCGCTCTTAGTATAGAGCACTGTACTCAGCTCATTATCTTGTATCTCTCACAGAGTTTAGAAAATAGTAAGGGCTTAATAACTATCATCATCATTGCATTTTTCCCCTATAGGAGGATCAAGCTTCATCTGTTTCTCCCTAATTTAAGGCTTTGTCCTGTGGAGACAATGAGGCCAAAGGAAATGTCACACTTGGCCAGAACAAGGGTCCTCCCACTCCACCATTCTGACAACGCCACCACAGAATGCTTGAAGGACTAGCTAGTGATAGTTGCCCTCTGGGAAATTCAATCTCAGAGTTCGGGTATTCCTCCAAAAGTCTTTAACTTTCCTCTCTAACAAGTCTGCCATGGACCTTTCATCAGTGGATTTAATTCAAATCCTTTCTAAACCTATCCCTATTTCCTGCCTTTACAGTTTCCTGAGGAAACTGATTCCATATGTATACTCTCCACTTTGGGATGGAATATTTCTTTCCATTTATTTTGAACCCACCACAATTGAGTTTCCATGGAGGCCCCCTCATCTTATCACTGAGGGAATTTGGTGAAGAGTTTCATGGTTACCTGAGCCGCACTGATTATGTAAACTTTAATAATTATAATAACGGTATTTGTGAAGTGCTATGTGCCAAGCACCGCTCCAAGCACCACGGTAGAAACAAGGTGATCAGGTTGGACACGGTTCCCATCCCTCACGGAAAGATGAACGAGCAGTGCTTTTCTTAACCCTCACTTACAGCCAGTGGTTATTTAGTTCAACCATTAACCCAACTGTCTCGGAATTCAGAAACCACGGACACCCGAAATATTATTTCTCCTACTGGGGAAGGGTATGGCTTCAGAAAAATGAACGCAAAACTGGTCTCCAAAGTTTATTAAAAATCAAAGAATAGAAAAACTTTACATAAAAATATGTCAATTTTAGCTTCCACATTGTTGTCCAGACACACACACACGCACGCACACATACACACGCACAAAAAAAAAAATCTAAACATGATATCTTTGTTTAAACCTGTAGCAATAACCACAGTGGTAGTCAGGCCAATTCATTTGGTTCACCATGACTGAAATGGAACGTGATACCTGTGTTCTATGAACCTAGCTTTAAAAATGCAGCTACATAAGATACCAACTAAAGTTTCTGTAGTGGTTTCTTTAATGTAGGTTTATATTCAATATTGCTAACGTGTAAAGATTAGTAATATAGGTCTATGTTTCCATTTTTATAAATATCTGCTTAAGAATAGGCTCACAATTTAAATATTTTGTTTTAATATTTTGCGATCCATCTCACTCGCCAACTGCAGAGAAAATGTGCTACTCTAATCTGGAATGCCTCCACTTCCAAAAGTCTGCAGTTGCGGTTTATAGATTCAAATGACCGTGAGGGCTAGTCCTGCTTCAAAGGCATACCACAGACATTTTAAAGCTCTATCATGCTAGACGCCTACCGCTCGCCGTAATAATCGGATCTCAATCCAACTCCCCGCTTCCGCACGTCCTCTAGATGTCATGGTAATAGGTTTTCATCTCAACGCTCTCCACTGGTGGACTTCGAAAAACAACCGACCTGTAGTGTTTAGCGGGGCTTAAAACCCCTCACTTTAAAAACGGGAAGTCGGATGGCATGCGAGATGCAACCAACTCCCAGGACAACTGTGGTGCTTCTAAAACTCAGGGTGAGGCAGGATGTATATTTTTTCCTATTCAAAAAAAGGTAACAAAGACAGTGGTTGTCATGGTAGAATACACTTGCATAGTATACCTGTATGCATCTGTAAATTAAGTGCCAGCCACAGAGACTCTGTGGAGCACTGGGCTGTGCTCTCTTGCAATACATTAAAAGATACTTCTTACGGTGCTCTGAGAGGCCGAAGTATTTTTTATATATTTGCTCTTAACAGAACGAATGCATACTGCTATACAGATTCCTTAATGGAATCAACATAATTCCTTTCTCCACATTCCTAAAACTGGGCACCTTTTTCAGTAATGATATTCAGACCCAACCGACCATTACAGGTTACATGACAAACTGACTGAAGCATTTAGAGTTCACGGCTGTATTTTTCTTCTTCGATTCTGTAACGTGACAACCCTTTTCTCACCCTTAGAAAGTTATACTTCTGGCACTTTAAATGCTGGATTTATTGTCTAGCTAAAAAGGAAAAAAAAGATTAAAACTAAAACAAAACCCATTGGTCAAAGCAAGACAACTGATAAAAGGCCAAACGAAGGAGCTAACAGGCAGAGGAGCTTAATCCCTTCGTAAGGCCATAAACCAAATCTGCCCTTTTATTGTGAATCAAGAAGCCTCAATTTTTTACCAAGGGGGGTGGGGGAGAAAAAAATGAAAACCCTCATATGATGTTTGGAACAGTGCTAATCAGATAACCTGTCAAAACTATGAAACCAACTTAGAAAATGCAACCTGGGAAAGGATCTAAGTTTAAAAAAAAAATCCTCCTCCCCTTAAATATAACTTATGTGGCAATATGAAATTAAATTAAAAAAATTCTGAGTTATTGCACAAATTAAAATTTTTCAATATTTACAGAGCAAAAGAGATCTGAAATTTGAAAAAAAAACCAGGAGGGCAAAAATTGTTTGTAGTCTCCCAACTGTACCTGCTGGGGCAAAAGGGGTGAAAAAAAACCAAAAACCAAAAAAAAAAAACAAGTCAGGGGTTGAAGTTTCCTCTTTCTTTGACAAAAATAAAAATCAGTAACCCAAACCGCAAAGGAACATATGCAGCCAAAGCTAAAATGCCAAAGCATTTCATGTTCTTGCAGTTCTCTTTCCAGAGCTGCTTCGGCACTGAATGAATAATCCTGGGAAGGCAGAAAACCACTTCCATGTTTAATAAGGCTTCACAGATAAGCACAACTACTTCTTCTTTAAGATGGACTTGACCACCACACAAAGAAACATGCAAAATTATCAGCTACAGATATTTCATAATACCCATAAGCTGATGTGCTGAATGCTGGTCTCAGTTCCCCAGTCCGGTGTGCAACGTCACTCAGCTTCAGTCTGTAAAACGGGGGCAGATGACCGTGCCATGAGCCATTATCTGCTGAGACTGATTGGCAAACTGTCTCTCATATGTTTTTTTCTTCTCCAGCCTGTCCGGTTGTACTGGTGATGTCCTCTGTTCCCCACGGGCTGCCTCATGCTTCCGCTGCCGACGGGATTGTAACCATTTCCTGGGTTATGATTGTGTGTTCCTTTCATGGAAAACTTCATTCCATTGTGCTGCTAAATAGATTTTTAAAAAGAGCTCAGTTTTACAAACAGTCCGACAACAACGAAACAAGCTGGCGTCATTCTGTTAACAATAATAATGTTATCTGTTAAGTGCTTACTGTGCATCGAGCCCTGGGGAAGGTACAAACTACTAATCGGGTTGGATACAGCCCCTGTCCCACGTGGGGCTCACAGTCTCAATCTTCATTTTACAGATGAAGTAGCGGAGGCGTGGAGAAGTGAAGTGACCTGCCCAAGATCACATAACAGACAAGTGACGGAGCCGGGATTAGAACCCAGGCCCGGGCTCTATTCCCAAAGCCATGCTGCTTCCGGTGTCTTTGGAAAGCATTCCACACTAGGGTGTGACATCAAACTGGTTTGAGAAATGGGATGACATGGCCCCTTTTAATAGCAAGCACAAGGAGGCCCAAGGTTACAGACAGTATGCATATGTATATTTCATTACAGTGCAGATCATCTAGAGAAGCAAAATACCGGGCAGAGACTACCGAGGAGGCACTTATTTAAATACTGGAAAACACACTACCTAATACTGTAAATACCTACATTAAATTCTTGATCATTTAGTGTCAGTCATTCCTGTCATTAACTGTAAGCTCTTTCATATAACACTTTACATTTTATATACATTTATATTAGATTTTATATAGAGGGGAAAAAAAGGGTATGCAATTTGATGGCAGAAAAGTGATCATTCTATGCCCAGTGATTCATTAGAATTTTTTTTCCCCTCTGGCATATCAAAGTCAAAACTGATTTTAGGAAAAGCATTTCAGAGCTTATTAAATCCAAATATGATGCATGCAAATACATCTTTTACATAATTTCAAGGAATCTGAAGATACTGGGTTTTATTGGAAATAGAAGTTTCTCCGCCAGTTTGTTTTTCACTCCTAAAACAGATGAACCATGGGCCTTAAGGTCAATACAAGGAAGCCTTAGGTTACACTGGACTTGTGTCTGGATCTTTATCATCACTTGACCAATTGTCAAGTTCTGGCACCTTCGAACCAACTTTTTCCTAGCGTCTGAAGCTACTCAGAATAATCATCATCATTACTAGGCACATACTATGTGCTAAGCTCTATGGCAGATTCAGGAAATCATATACAGGTCTAATGGGAAAGGAGAACAGGTACTGAATCCCTATTTTACAGATGAGAGAATGGAGGCATGCCCAAAAAGTGCCAGAGCTATCATTATGAGACCATGGAATTTTGCCACCAGGGTTCCAATTTCTTAGTAAAAAAATGACACAGTTTATTTTAATTAATGGCCTTTTGGGGAGGTAGGGGAGCCTACCCTAAACAAAAACCTGTTCTACTACTACAATGTTAAAAAAATTATCAAAAGTAAACTCCTAAATTATTTGTCTCCTAATTTTATAATTTTGAAGCCTGAAAAGAGGCAGGGAGAAGCCACAGTATTTTTAATTAGTCTTTTGTTAAAAGACTTAATAGCAACAACAACAAAAAACCCCCCAGCAAAACAAGTGTGAATCCAGGGCAACAGAGGGAGACCAAGGCCAAAGCAATAAAAGAGGGGAAGGGTAGAAGGAAGAACCTAAATCTGAACTCAAGACAAGTTCCTAATTCTTGAAGACCAAACAACAAATGAGCGTTCAGGGAGTTAAGCAGCATCTTCACGGGGCCGGTGGGGGGAGGGGGCTGATGATCATGTTTCATAACAAAGGTATCAAAGAACAATCCCCTTGAAGAAAGAACATCTGAAAAGTTGGCTTTAGAGTGAAACGTCATCAACACACAAACTTGTGAAAGCGTACCTTGTGATATAAGTGGGGGCTTGACAGTGGGTTAGGAGATGCGGAGGGAACAGCAGGAGAGGACAGGTGGTGAACGGCTTTCAGAGACGGTGTTCCTTCGATACCAACTTGTCTGCAGGGGAGCGGTGGAACGCCGATGGTAGGCGGGGGAATAGTAAACCGCGTCTAAAGAGGAGAGAGACACGGATCTTTCAGTACTTTGAACGCCTAGGATGATGATGTGCTACCACTCGTTCTTCACACACCGGAGCCGTTTTTGATATTAAAATGTATTTAGTTCACTTTTAGTCATCAATTATAATAGCTGAAATAGCCAAAGGGAATTCACTGTGTATTTTCGACTGGGGTCAATATTTTGTACAATGAACTCTGTATCATCTAAAATGTCACAGAACTAGAGTGTTCCTAGACTACCCAACACTTGGAGAGGAAACGCTCAAAGCACTTTGAAGCACTTATCTGATGCCTTCATGGTTAAATGTTCAAAAATAGAATTGAAGGAATCATTTTATTCTTCCTTCAATAGGCTTTTGTGGGCAACAGTTTCGTCTGTACGTACTCTCTCCTGACAATCAATTTGAAAACCAAATAAAAAAAAAAAACAAAACCCAAAGCTTTCCATATTTCATGTAGACTGAAAAATTAAACTTTGAAAAAGTATGCTAGGAAATCTTACAAAAATTCACCAACTCACAGTATGTTTTAAATAGATTTTCAAAAGACACTAACAGTGGACAGTGATCATATGATTACTGAATATCTCACTTTCTACAGAGAGAAAGAAGATAAAGCTCACACCACTATTAACTAAACAAGTCTGCTTCTTGAACCCAAAATGTGATGAAAAATATTTAATTTTCCTGGAGGCTGAAAATTTCCAATGCCCATTCAACATATCACACCTAAACAAGTTCCTCCATTAGACATTTTTCCTTCAATTGGATCACAAGCATCACTGGGCCATGTTTCTAGCATAACTTGATTCCTTAATATTTTGGATCCATTTGGCTTACCCGGTTTAGGATTATACAGCCATAATAAATGACATTACCTGATTATTGGTTGTCATTATCAAAGTCCTAGCAGGTGCAGACTGAGGTTTACCATTAGGCATTTGCAATGCTGGAGGTAAACTGGCCATAAGCTGAGTTGGTGGTTGCAGAGTAAATTGGTAAACATTAGGAGTTGTGCAAGGTGGCGTATCAGAATCCTTTTAGAGAAAAAGGGGAAAGGGAAAAGAGCTTTAGAGATGAAGGTAACTTAAAAAACCAAGTAATTCCAAAGCATACAGCTCGGCTTAAAATTCCACCCCCGGTCACTGCTGACTACATAAAGATGGCAACTGCAGCTATTTCAAGTTCTATGGAACAACCGACAAAAACCAATTAAAAACCAATACTCAGTTACGCCACAATGCCTAATTTCACAACACAGAATACCACTGGGGAATCGGGGACCTTTTTCTTCCAACAGTGCTGGCCTGTTTGGGCTCCGTCATCAACCACGTTATCAGGAGACACTGCTTGTGATCAACACACGAGCTCTTGCAGGGTAGGAAAACTAAATGCATATGGTCTTATAGATGGATATGGGTCATCGGAATACCCTGGAGATGAGTTCGGTCTTTGTATAAAAGCTCTGTCTTCCGAGAAAAAGACAGTCCCCCAGATGGCCCCCAGACTGGTCTGTCTGAGTTTCGAGTTCAAATCAGGACTGTTTTTCACAAGTACGGGTTATCTCTTCCAAATAAAAAAGTACAGAAGTGAATATTATTTTTAAAATATGGTGACAAAAAAATCAATCACAATTATTGAGTGTTGACTGTGAGCAGGGCACTGTAGTAAATGCTTGGGTGAGTACAGATGTTTCTATTACATTGTTCCCTGCCCAAAATGAGCTTACAGTCTACAGGACAAATAGGTTTAAGTCTCTATAATGCTTTTCGGTACCAAAGACTAACGTTCCAATTGTCTCCACAAGTTAATGAGGCCCAGAGAGGTTAAGCTTAGAGACAAACTATAAAAATCTACTTGTATCTCTTGGAGAGCACATTACGTAACAGCTTCCCCTTTTGACACTGTACAGATGCCCTCCGCCCAAAAAAATAAAAGAGCAGTGAATTGTTCAGCATCTTCCGATAAATTTAACTTCCACACAAATCATAATAAAATCAACTTACAATATCACTTCCAGACAGTGAAGACACAGAAGAAGCAGACGAACCAGAGGAAAGAGGCTGGATGCTGCTGGTCAAAGATAGAGTCAAACGCTGGCTATACGGTGATTCATCGTCTCTGTTTTGTTGCTGTTCCCCATTACATGAAGTGATTTGCTCTTTCATTTTAATTCGATTATCTTAAAAAAAAAAAAAGAGGACTTATCAAATAATGCTTTTCAAATAATTCTTTATCCCCATGAATTTAGAGATTGCTTTTTGCCCATCCCCAGAGCGAATTAATAAGATCTTCAAATCATATTGAAAACCTGGGAATAAGAGAGGTAAAGAAAATTCTTACCAAGATCGGGTGACAAATTAATTTTGCTTCCCCATTTCTTTTTGATCCATCCTCTGTAATCAATCACTTCTTGGGTCACTTTGATAATTCTACCTAGCGTACTAAGAAAAAAGTTTAGAGGTCACTAAAAACCTGAAGCCAAAATTAGCTTGTCTCTTTATTACTGTTAATTTATGCAAGGGAATGTTAAATTTAGCAAGGTGGCCCGTCTTGCTGAAGAAGATATAAGGTGAATAATGTTTTAGGACATCATCATGATTTCAGGTATCGAGGCAAAGGAGAAGCATTCAGGCTAGCAAGAAGCCTTTGGAGAGGGGGCTGGTGTGGGTAGGAAGAGGAAGACCTTACTATCATACACACACACACAGAAGGTATCCAAATATATACTTCTTCACATTTCGGACATTGAGAGCTTTTAACCCTAACACTCTTAATCTGATCCGGTTGTGAAGGTGGGCTAACTCAGCAATTTCATAAAGCTTAAGTCCTACTTTTTCAGCTTAATTTTCCTCCATAAATGGTAGGGGAGAGGGAAGATATTTAAAATCAGCTTTTGCACACTGTCATTCTATATGCAGAACTCAATGGGATTGTGACATGTTCCCTCTCTCAAACTACCTCAATATGAGTTTAAAAGGAAAAATAGAAAAAAGAGTTTTCAGCAATGCAGAAGACCTCAGGTCTCAAACATTAGATTGAAACACTAGGTTACTGCTAAACGAGTCTTGACTTTAAGCAAGAAACTACTGACTGAAATAAACTCAAACACACCAATTGAAATTTCCTATGCTTAAAACTGTTTTAATTTAAAATTAAATTTAGCCAGTACTCAGAAGTTTGGAAATCTTTTGAAGACGTTAGCTTCTCAAATTGCTGAAAATATATTAAATGTATACACTCTATGTTTAAGTGAATGGTAATTATTTACTTGTTGTATAAGTAAATTGTAATACTGGTGATAAAAATGTAAAGATGGATTTTCTCTACCACAATGAGATTCTATATTTATGTTACTGTAGCTTACAATTTCACCTTTTTTCAGTCTTATTCAATTTTCATTCATGCTAATATATTCATTCATCCACACAAACCACCAGTGGTATTTTCTGAGCATATACTGTGTGCAGAGCACTGTATGAAGTGCTTGGGAGCATACAGTTTCAGTACACACAACAAAAATTAATTTCCCATAATTTCCCATAATTGATACTCCTCATGGACATAAGTGATAGAAGTGGGATATGTGAATATTCAAACATGGAACCATTTATATTAGTGCCAGATTACATCCTAATTAATTTACTACAGCAATCTCTGGTTTTACGGGCTCCTTCATGATAAAGCTACTGAATTTTCATCATGCTCTATTTCAGATAATAAAGCAAAATTTACTTTGGCTTAATCACTTCTTCCCCCCACTCGGAAGTCAACTTTTGGGATCTTGGGACCACATTTATGGAATTTACCTCACCTTTTCTTGGGGAATCTCTACTTTGGCTTACCACAGTTTTCACAGACCCAAATAAGAATTAACTGAGGAAAAGCAATAATTACTCGATCCTATTTGCAACATTTCCCTCCACTTCCCAAAAAATAGATTCTACTGTAGAAATTGTGCATTCTGACCAACTCAGCACATAGGTCAGCTTTTTTATACCCCTCCTCCCACCATGCTAGTACTATTCCTTTTCAACACAGAATCATTAGAATGCTCCTTCTACTGTGAATTTGGATCCCTGGAGACACCACTGGCATTCTTTATACCGCAGGAAAATTGGAAGCAAGGTGATCCAGGGAAAATGACTCCAACAAGAAACCAACACCAGTTCTACCAAGTTCCCAAATAATTTGATAGGCAAACTTTACCTCTTCCCTGCAACCAAAAATGAATGATGAGGTTGAGGGAAATCTGAATTTGTGCAGATTTATAACTTTAAGAGCAATGTCTTAATCTTCTAAAACTGTGTGTAAATAAGCAGTGAATTACATAAACCAATTCCTCTATAGCTTCCCTGATATAACAAAAGAACTCACAGCCTTTATACACAACAAGGTAAGTTTCAGAAGAGACTAAAATATCAAGAACTCAATTACCTCTCAGAATCTTTGTTTGGGAACGATCTCGCAAGTGGAGACACCGCATGACTGAGAACAATGTAGGCATAATCAAAGACTTGCTTCACTTGTATGGCACCATAGGAACTTCTGCCCACATCATTTCCTATAATGGGATGGACAGTTATCAGGTTTATAAAACATTTAAACTTTAACCCAGAAAGTGTTGATGCTCATTTAAGCTTTCAGTCAGGATAAATTCCAGGCTTCCAATTTCTCAGATATAAAAAAAAAATACATCAACCACGATATACATTTTATAATTTGTATAACTTTTGATCCCAATCTGATAGCTATCAGTTTGGGGTATCAATCAGCACAAACTAACTCCTAATTTTCAGTTATCCAATATGTCTACTTTCTACTGCTATTTCACTGCCATCTAAAATATACTAAAGAGGCACTAATGTGAGATGAGTATTTTTCAATCAACGTTTTTCCCAGTGAGAGATTTTGTAAATCCTTAAATTGATGAAAACACTACAAAATTAATGCAGACCTAAAGCCTAAATTCAAGCAAAATTACTCAAATCCACAGTAAACATATAACCTACATTTGGCACAGTGAGTTAATACTGGCACATAGTAGAGTGTTTTAAATAGTAATTTTGATTTGACAAGTTCAAATAGAAATAGTATCACAAGAACTCCTGACCTTTGCAATCTAGCATTAAATACAAAGGAGCAAGAAAGACATACTTCATATGAACATGCATATGACCTATCATGAAACGTTATAAACACCTCCACAGGGAGAAGGTATATGCAGTGACTTCTCACAAACAATGTAAAGAAAAAGAATGATGTGATGATTAATCAAAAATATTTCAGCTAGGTAAAATACACTCTTACAAGTACCAAAATTAGAAGCTATGAACTCTCAGAAATGTTAACTCATTCTGAATCTCTTCCAATTCAAGCAAAGTCATATTATGTCTAAATTTTAAGACTATTAAGATGACGACTCTTTCCATAGTGGCCCACTTCTACTTCCCCCGAATTTTAGGAAGAAATTAGGAGTTATCGACGAATCTGACCTGGCAGAAGAGGATCTTCAATGCACAACATGGATGGTCTATACCCATTGGTCATGGCTTTCATGATTTCTTCTTTGGCGATGTAGGCACCTCCATTTTTTATTCTAATACCAGTTTTCAAGTAATTAAAATTTCTTCCATACAGTTCAAAAAATTCTACTAGGAGCATTCCAAGGTTTTCATCAGCTCTTCTGGCATCAATTCTTGGATGCAACTGCAAAAGCAAATGCATGCTATTTATATGGGTAGAAATTAGTTTTCTAAAAAAAAATCCCTACACTATATAAAAATTCTAGTGAAGAACTGGCTTTGATTCTAGGGATGCATGTCTACTTCTCTGTTGGTTTTTTTTTTTAAAGTATTCTGCCCCCAAAAGGGGGCAGCACTAGAATGCAATGTGAAGACAAGTAATTTAAAATATATCAAAACAGAGATTTCTAGCCTGCATGGGAAGGTGAATGCTCACTTACAGCCTATTATATGCACCACAACTAATACAATCTTCCACATTAGCTATTAATTTTGGCTCACCTTACTATCACAACCCTGAATTTTCCTTTGAATGACAAACTTCAAAGCACCTACGCAAGCTGTCTTGGAAACTATATAATTGGGAAGAAAAAAATACACAGATATATTTATAAGAAATAAAGGACCGCCCGGCAGGCTTTTCTAAGCAATACTTTTTATGTGGAAAATAGAAAGTAGCCCCTTTGGACTCGATCAATCTTCAACACATTGTTATATGAATTCTTCCCTCTCAGTATTCCTTGAGTTTTAGAATAGATGCCCTAAAGCAGGGCTGTTGAATTATGTGTTCTCCAAAGTCACAAAGGAAGTCTATACATGCATACACAATTACAACCTTCACGTTTTCAAGGTGTGCCAACATGGTTTACTCTTTATTACTTCTGAGATAAAACAGTCATCTTGAAGACGTTTCTTGAGAAAGTCCATGGAAACAGTTCATTCACCCAGGTCCCACCCCACCTTTTTTATGATATCCGTTAAGCGCTTATGTGCTTATCAGCCAGACACTGTCTGAACCACTGAGGTACCTACAAGTCAATCAGGGACAGTCCCTGTCCCACACAGGGCTCACAGTCTTAATCCCCATTTTATAGATAACTGAGGCAGAGAAAAGTTGAGTGGCTTGCCCAAGGTCACACAGCAGACAAGTGGCAGAGCCAGAATTAGAACCCAGGTCCGTCTTACTCCCAGGCCTGGACTCTATCCACTAGGCCCCACTACCTATCACTAGGCCACTAGACCCTTTAACTGGGTTCAAAGAGTTCATCCATCCCAAGTCCAGCATAAATATATAGCATCTGAATGTATTCACATGTCCATATGTAGCACATTTTTGTTAGGAAAAGGGTTTAGTAATTATTAAACAAGGCCCCTGGGTGGGCTAGAAGGGCTTAGTTCCAAAATATGGGTAATATCAAAACATGAACATACCGAGATTAGTGACTGACCCCAAATTTAGAAAAGTCCTCTTATTTAATTACGCATCCTTTCATCTCCAACATTCCTACCTACTCTCATTCTCCAACCCAGTCACATTTACCAGGCCTCATTCACAAATGTTTATATTTCCTTCTGTTTCTTAGGCACAAGTTGCTTTCCATACGTCCATCTCCTTATCCCACTCCCTTTCTGCTTTGTCCTATTTTTCCTGAATCCCATTCTCCTGAGCATTTCTGGTCCACATTCCTCCTAAGGGGGGGGGGGGGGGGGAAGAGAGAGAGAGAGAGAGAGAGAGAGAGAGAGAGAGAGAATCTCCCTTTCTAGTTTTTTTCCCTCCTTTATGCCATTTTTTTTTGGCCCTTCCTGTTTTTTTTTGCTTGCATCTTTCATATTGACAGCTATTAAGTCTCAAAATAATATCTTATGAGATCTTGGGGCAACTCAATTCTCCAAGAATTCAGCTCCACAACAGAGCCTCACATGCACTGGCCCACAGTGGAGAGGGGTGCAGCGGGGCAGAATGTTTAGGGGTTCCAAAACACCTCAGTATAATGGTTACAGTCCTGTTATACATATTTGTATATATGTATAACTACAATACTATACTTGACATACAGATATATACAGTTCAATGGTATTTATTGAGCACTTACTCTGAGCTGAGGACTGTACTAAACACTTGGGAGAGTACCTTAAAACAGAGTTCGCAGACAAGTATTGATTAAACAATGGTAATTACTGAGCACTTACATGCAGAGCACTGTATTAAGCACTTGGGGTATTCTAAAGTCTACAGGGAGAGAAACATTGAAATAAATTACAGATGAGTATGTGTGTAAGTGCTGTCAGGCTGGGGATACGATAAATATCAGCCATAAGCTCCTTGTGGGAAGGGAACTTGTTCACCAATTCTGTTACTCTGTACTCTCCAAAGTGCTTAGTACAGTATTCTGCACACAGTAAGCTCTCAGTAAATACAGCTGACTGATCCAAGTATTTAATATCAAGTACACAGGCAACACAGAAAGGAAGGACAACTAGGGGAAGTAAGAGCTTAGTGGGGAAGTCCTCTTGGAAGAGATATGTTTTTAATAGGGCTTGGAAGATGGAGAGAGTGGGGGTTCTGTCTGCTGGATATATAGGGGGAGGGAGCTTCAAGTCAAGGGACGGTGTGGGCATGGGATCAGGGGCAAAAAAAGCGAAATCTAGTTACATTCAGAGAGTAGGTTGGCATTAAAAGGAGCTAAGAGTGTGGGTTGGGCTGTAGTAGATGAGATAGGAGGGGGAGAGCTGATTGAGTGCCTTAGAACCAATGATAAGGAGTTTCTTCTGGCTGTAGAGATGGATGGGAAACCACTGGAGGATTCTCAGGAGGGCAGAGATGTGGACTGAGAAGTAATTTTAGAAAAATCATCAGAGTAGCAAGAGGGAAGTATGGAATAGAGAGAGGACAGAGAGGAGCCAGGGAGGTCAGCGAGAGGCTGAGGCAGATGTCAAGTGTTGGGCTAAGCGGGGTAGTAGTTTGGAGGAAGCGAAAAGGGCAGATTCTAGAGATGTTGTGACGTTAGAACCCAGCTCTGGGGCCATAAATTTTACAGGAACAACTGTTGATACACATACGCACTGGTCCTGAAGTGACATAAAATCCCCTTACGATCCAGGCAGATGCTGAGCCTAAATATGTCCCAGTTTTAAGGTTCTCAATTTGATCAAAGTGCTCAAGAGATAAAAGCTGAGCTAAGAAAAGGATCGGAGGACACCCTACAAAAGAAGATGACTATTTCCCAATCCACCACGCTGCTTCTGGCTACCTGAGACAGGAGCTGTGACTTCAATCCCTGAGGTGACCTGGCAAGGGCTAAGAAGAGACACACCACTACCTGGCTCTGGTGGGGGAAAAAAAATCCTCATGAATCCTCCTGAGGCAGAGTAAGGCAGAGGCTCAGCAGAATGAGCCTGTTCATCTCAGCTCCTAGGAGACAGCTTAGTGTATTACAATTATTAGGACCACCTGACACAGTGAAGTCCCAGTGGAGTACTAAGAGGTAAAAGTATCTGTAGTTTGCTCGCAGAAGTTCCTTTCTTGGGGTCAGGAAAAGGCGAGAGGGGAAGAAAGAGGGTTCAGACATGACTTAAAAGAGGGTTAATGAGGAAAAAGTTAGCTAGATAAGCAGGAGGATGATGTTTAATATTCCAGATAGCTCCGAAGAATGTATCTAAAAGTGGAAAAACAAAACTAGTCACTTCACCATAACCCATGTGCAAGAAAAAGCACTGGTCATGAGGACAAGGAGAAAGCAATTCAAAATTACAGTGTGGCCAAGAAGGGATCACTCAATGAAACACTTGGGTCATCAGGATCAATTATGAACACCATCTGATGATAATTTACAGAATACACACAGTTTGCAGAGCTATATCCTAGAAGACAAGAGAAGGCAGGAGCTGTCATTTAGATTGTGAACCCTATAAGGGGCAGGGACCATGTCTAATTCCCACCTCTGTATTCTTTCCCAACGCTTAGTACAGTGCTCTGCACATAATAAGCATTTAAACGCTCTGTATACAGTAAGCACTCAAAAAATACCACTGATTGATTAATTGATACTCCCATTGTCTGTCTATGTTCTTCAGAGCAAGGATTTGTCTGGTTGCCTATCGTAATTACAGATGAACACTGAGAATAAAGGTATTTTAAAATCTTAGGGAACTTAAAACAACAACAAAAAACCTCTAAAAACCTCATCCTGGAGTGGACCATAAATCCGATAAATGCCCTGCACACAAAGAAATCTTTCAAAGAGAATCCCCAAGGAGAAGGGGAAGGGAAATAGGAAGGGGTATGGCTAAAGAAAAACAACCCTCTTCCTACCTGGTCTTCAACACCTCTGATTTTTCATTTGGACATTTAGCCAGCCACCCTTTACCCTGGGACCATTTTTCTATCCCTTTGTTTTTGGTCTTTTCTGGAGACTCACAGTCACCACAAATGGACAAATCACTCTAATAAGGGTCTGATCAAGGTAACGTAGAGTGACAAGATTATTTCAAGGTCTTTGCACGTCATAAACCTAATACACCCTATCGCCATTTTTGTTCTGCACTACCCTGGTAACTAATTCTACTTGTGCTCAATTATGAATCCCCAGGGATTTTTCCACTGTACTTAGCCAGCTTTCCTGCTCATCCTGTATTTGCACTTATAATCTCCTAAAGGTATTGTGTTACACTTGTCTGTTCGAAATGTCATCTTTGCCTTGTTGGCTAATTTTTTCCTAATAAACCAGTTCCTTTGATTTTCCGGCTTGGCCTTTGTTGTACAGTCTTCTTCAAAGTGAACTCTTAAGTCTTTCATCCAAGCATCACTAATGATAAATTTTTAAAAATTATAATCTACTTTTTTTTTAATCTCTGCTGCGGTCTAAATGTTTCTTGGAGGAAAAAAAAATTACATACCTGTAGAAAACTAATGGCCATTAAAATTAGGCTGTAAGAGCTAATTCCACCTGTAAAAACTTCATTGAGGTCCCTTTGCAGAAGGAACTGTTTCAATACTAAAATCAAGTAAGGCAGCAATGAATATTTCTGTAAATAAATGAAAAAAGTAGCATATTAACTTCTCCATATTCCAACAAATCCAAGTCACAATCGGAAATTAACAAGTGAGATCTGGGGAGTGAAGTGTGAGTGTGTTGGTGGGGAGAAGAGAAGCGGGGGCAGGAGGAGAGAGTAAAAAGGGAGGAGGGACACAAGAGGGGGCTTTGTGAATTAGATGCTACTGAATATACTTAAGTACCTACTACAGTGCTCTGCACATAGTAAGTGCTTCAATTAAAGCTGATGCAGTTTGATAACCTAATTTATCCGCCTTGAAATATAGCCGTTTGCCAGTAGGATCCAGCTTGGGGCAAATAATACCCCAACGTTCTGAAAGGGTAACCTGCCTTCCTCAGCTCATTACTACCAGAGTGATTTAGACACTGGGGACAATATGGCTCATTTGGCAGATGTATTGAAATTGATGAGAACTGTGGCTCTGTGACTGCATCTTATGCCTAGATGGGCTAGGCAAATGCACTTTTAGCAGACCAATTAAATTAGCACACCTCCCCTTTTTCTGAAATTACTTTCAATGCCGGAGTAAAGAAAGCAAGCCACTTAAAAGTCCAGTGTGAGATTAACTGAATTAATATTAAGAGGGAAGAAGAGTTTTATCTGGCAGACAGCTATTGCTTAATATGAACCTTTATTTCAATTTTCTGGACACACAAAGTACAATCAAATGAGTAGAGCAAAATCTTCCAAAAACAAACTTCCTCTACCATATATAGGAGTAACTGCTGGCCAAGTTCTTTAATATGTTTAGTTCGAGTGATTTTCACATTCAAAAGCAAGCGTTACTGAAACCCCTAAAGGGGGGAAGAAATGTTGTTCCTAGAGAACTCTGGGCTTTCCATATAACCTGCATTCAAGTGCAACCCGTATAAAATGCAATATAAGTACCATTTACTAAGCACTTACTTTGTATACGGTTTTTGTTAAGCACTTACTATGTGTGAGGCACTGCACGCACTAAGTGTTGGGGATAGAAACAAGACAAACAGGTTCGACAAAGTCCAGGTCCCACATGGGGTTCACAGCTTTAATCCCCATTTTACAGGTGAGGTAACTGAAGCACAGAGAAGTTAAGTGACTTGCTGGGGTAGATACAAGATGAATGGGACCCAGCTCCTGTCTAAGTAGGAGGAAGAATAGGTACTGAAACCCCACTTTAAAATTAAGTAAACAAGCAAAGAGAAGTTAAGTGACTTGTCCAAGGTCACACAGCAAGCAAATGAAAGCAGCATGGCCTAGAGGAAAAAGCTTGGGTCTGGGAGTCAGAAGACCAGGGTTTTCAGACCAGCTCCATCACTTGCCTGTGACCTAGGGCAAATCATTTCTCTGTGCCTCAATTTCCTCACCTGTAAAACTGTGATTCAAAGCTGTCCTCCCTCCTACTTACACTGTGAAACCCATGAGGGCCAGAGGCTGTACCTGATCACATTTTTTCACATCTATCCCAGCACTTGGGAGATACCATCTACCAATTTCTGTGGTATCATACTTTCCCAAGCGTTTAATACAGTGCTCTCTGCCCAGTACACATTTAGTAAATACCATGGATTGATAGCAAATGCCAATGCCATTTAAAAAAAAAAAAGCAGTAGAATTGGGATTAGAAGCCAGGTCCCCTGATTCTCAAAGCCTTGCTCCTTCCACTAGGCCACACTATTTCACATATTACATCAGATATGTAAAACTTAACTAGTAGTATAGACCAATAACCCCAAATTGTTAATCTGGAGCATGTGAGCCTTTTAGTTTATTATAAAGAAGTCTTCCCTGTGGAAGACTTCAAACCCCCACAGAAGGAATCCTCTAGAATGCAAGCTCGTTGTGGGCAGGGAATGTGTTTATTGTTTTATTGTACTCTCTCAAACGCTTAGTACAGTGCTCTGCTCATAGTAAGCGCTCAATAAACTGAATGATTGGAATATATTTTTAATTGAACAAATTTTATAAAACTCTCCCCAACCGTTAAAGAGTTCAGGCTAAGTCTAATTGGAGTTGCAGCCATAATTTAATATTGCTCACCTTCTCAACTTCTCAAGTGAGCAATATATATCACTCCAAAATATACAATTTAAACAAGTGTAAAAGTTCTCTAAAACCAAAAAGATGAGGATGAAAATAGGATACAACTCTCAGAACACAAAACTAATTCAATTTATAAAATTCCATTTTAAACATAGGTTACCTTCATATAATCCTTGATAAACCGTGCTGCCTTTACACCAGTTTCCATATTAAAACTGATGTCTACTTTCACATCTGTCTCCTGGTCAGTGAGTTTTATTATTGGTACCTGCAAATATTCATACATTATTTCTTCTCATTGCACACAATGAATTTTGGTTCAAACACAAAATTATTTCTAAAAACCATTTGTTCCCACAAGCGTGTTAGAAACGTCCACAAGTGTTAGCACAACCATATATATGTAGAAATTTTTAACCATCAAGTTTCATATGGGTAGGTGCTAAGCATTTACCATCAGCAGAATTTTCCAAAAACAGGCAACACATGATAACTACGGTATTGTGAATGAATCAGTCTGCACTGCCTGTTGCTGTGGAAATAAAGCTAATCAGAAGAGTCTTTTTGTAAGCCCCCTCTCCACGATTTTCATGACTGTCGGCAGGGAAAACTTGGGTTAGGTTCTACCACACTGATGCCTTGAATAAACACATTCCTAGAAATTGTTGTAATTTAATTTAAACTTAAAAAAACATCTGGGAACAAAAGAACATCTTGGAGGCACTCCCATCGAGAAGAGTACATGAGCAAATCTCCATCTTGTGTATACTGCCGCCGACCCACTGCTCATATTTTCCCTCTGACCTGAAACTCTCTCCTCCTTCACAAACAATAGTCCACCACTCTCCGCACCTTCAATCCTTATTAAAAATTACATCTCCTCCAAGAGGCCTTCCCTGCCTAAGCCCTCATTTCCCCCACACCCTCTCCCTCGTGTCGCTTATGCACTGTACGTCTGTAGATGGTAAACTCCTTGTGGGCAGGGAGTGTGTCTATCAACTCCATTGTATCGAGTCACCTTTAGGTACTTGATATTCACCCCATCCTCAGCCCCGGAGCACTTATGCATATATCCGTCATTTATATAAGCTTGAAGTTTCCCCACTAAAATTTTCCTCCAATCCCAATTTCACCCCACTACAAAGCTGCAGACTCAGTGAATGAAGAAAAAAAATACTACAGTGCTCTCCCTTGAGATAGGCTAAGCTCAATTTTGCAAATTAAGCACTTCCCTTTTACACCTTCCAAAGTATTTTAGTTAACTCACGGATGTGATTAAAGCCCATTCAATTTAGGATTAGATAATGACAACTGGCATAAGAAACAGTTAACAAGATAGGTCAGACCCAAGCCCTGTCCCACCCGGGGCTTATAATCTAAATTGGCATGAGGGAAAACAAAATTTGAATCCCCATTTTACAGATGAGGAAGCTGAGACATCAAGAAGTTAAGTGATTTGCCCGAGGTTACAAAGACAAGTGGCAGAGCTGGAATGGATTAGAACCTAAGTCTTTTGACTCATAAGCCTATGTCTCGTCCACTAGGCATGCTGCTTCTCCAAGAGTCTTTTGGCTGATTAGAAGGTAAGAGAGAACACTTTGAAAATTTAATCATTACATTTTGGAAGGCTTCACATGTATATCCAATTCAACGCTTTTCAATTTTGATTCCTAGTTGCAATGCAACTACATTTCCCATTTTTAAATATTATGTTATTTTGTGCCCCACCCAACTTGGCCTTGTATGTGAAAACCCTGGGAATCCCTAGTGCCTCCAATTTCATATACTCTACTTGTATCTAAGACGACGAGGGAAAATTAAATAAAAATACGTCTGCGCTACACTGCCAAGAAAGGTTGGATGTTCCTACAAATTCCAGCGGTTAAGACTCCATTACACTTGTTTATTCTCCAGCACTGCTCACAGCCCCAGATCGCTACATTACATTGAGGTTTAAATTATGCAGGTATGCTCAGATGTTAGACAATAACAAGATACTGAAAAGAAGAATAACGATCCTAAAACACAACTGCACATACAGATTGCTCGGTTTTCTAAAAGCAGCCGTTCCCTTCAGCTTTTCTACTTACTGTAGCTTTGTCAAGTACTTTAATGGTCTTTGGCTCAGCCACGCTGTGTTTCCGTAGTGCTTGTTCTAGCAGTTGTAGAGGCGGGCGCTCCCATTTCCCAAAAACTACCAAGTCTATATCACTACAAAGGTAAATACAAGTTAGTCATCTCTGAGAGCAAAAACGTAGTGTGAGTCAGTACGGCACATATTGGGGCCCGAAGTGTGCACCTGAGCGGGTAAGGTCCACTTTTGGTAAACTGAGATGATACATCGCTGTCCAACAGCAATGAAGATAGTAGGTCAACTTAAACTAGAACCCAGGTCACTTGATTTCCCCCCGCTGAGCTTCTCCCCTCTCAGTCTATGGATTTTCTCAGAGGACCCATAACTTTCCAAGATGAGCAAGAATTAATCCTTCTTCGCTTTGAGATCTAAGATGTGTGAGGGGAGAATGTGCTTGTGTATTAAATATGAAAACTAGAGTTTACAAGTTTAGCTGAAGATTTAGTAGGAAAATAAAAATCCTGAGAGGTTAGTCAGTTCTGCCAGGAAGCTCGTGCCCACTACACATCTTGTCTTAGAATGGGATGGCAGAATTAGGGAACATTCTCCCAACATTGTGCATTTCTATGTCAGACATAGAGCAAGTACTAGAACTTAAGTTTTTCTTACTGCAAGCATCTTCCAAAATGCAAAATGCAGATTATAGGCTCTCTAGATTAACTCTAGATCATAAAATCTCTTCAATTTTTTCCAAATGTGCAATTAAGAATGAAATTAAATGGAGATAGAAATTTGCTTCCCCCTAAGTTTTTCCCCCAAGGTATATTTTTTGGGGAAGTGACACCCCCACCCCTCCCCCAAAAAAACCCATATAATCCTTCATCTTACTATCTATCTGTAGTATTTATCCTAGTTGGTTAAATAACAAGATAACTAGACTGTGGTGCTTAAAACAAAACTACCCATTCATACCAATCAGATTCACCGACTCTTACACACTCGTAAATTACAAAACAAGAATAAAAGAAATGTACTTTGCAACTTACCTAGTTGGAAGGTAAAGTCCTGTACTAAAACTGCCAAATATCTGTACCTGAAAGAAAAATATGCATTAATAAAATATTTCTGTGTTTAAGTTTAAAGTATTCTAATACCTCTGAGCAAATTAAACAAGGTCTACCCACAGAGAGGGAAACTGGGTCACAAGAAAAGCCTTCTCAATCTACGGAAGGCTCTCCCCTGTACAGCGACCCACCAAAGCCACTTCTTTAGAACCCAAAACTCCCCATACAGGTAAATTGCCTGATAGATCTTGCTATATCAGTCTACAAGGTACTCCTAAGTGGACAAGCTCCCTGTTTGCTTGCCTGAAACTCTTCACAATCAGAGTTTTGGATAAAGTCGGATTTTAAAAAACAAATTTGGTTGGATCTCCAAAGGTGGACTCGTGTGCAGCAAATAGGTAGGTGGAATAGTTTATCCATTACTGGCTCAAAGAAATCTAAGGGGAAAAAACAAAAAAAAACAAAAAAAAAAACACAACTCTGGTTTTACACCACAGAAGTTTTCCAGAACAAGCTAAACACACTACAAAGGCACTGTTATAGATTAAAATCCTCCTAGACTTGTTAAAAAAAAAATCGGATTGCCTGTCAAACTGTTGCCAAAAAAAAAAGAAAAAAGAGATTCTAATCATCCCTCCCAAAATGGTTGATTTTTGATTAGAATTCTCTCAGAGGTAAAGATCATGAATGAAAGTTGGAAATACCCATTAAGATTCCCCAAACTCCAGAAAGGTCAATTTTTCTATTAATCTAATATTCTTGTTCAGAAGCACAGCACATCGTAAGCAAAGCACATCTTTTAAACAGATAAAGGCTATATGACTTCATATGAACGCCATTTCCTGAACTATGAAAAGTTGGGAATTTGGAACAATCAACCAAAACCTGGAAAACATGTGTTCAATGTGCAAAATATCTATTACTAAAATTAAAATAAATTAAGCAGAATTTCTCAAAAATGCACTTACATCAGCTGTAGGCCAAAGATCTTTTATGACAGTTTCTATCCGTTTGACTACTTCTCGTCTCATAATACCTTCTTCAGGGCAAGGGGACATGAAGTTATAAAAGTCAATTATTTCCTCATGAAGCCTAGTAAATAGAAACAGAAGGGGAAAAATGTGACATCAGTACAGGTAAAATTGAACTCCCCAACTAGAGAATTTTATTTCCATCACAAAAATATTGGTTTCAACGCTTCTAAACCATCATTTAAATCTCTTTCTCCTTCCCCAGAATGTATACCATCTGTCTCCTTCTTACCTTCCTGCTCTGGACTTTTCTTCCACTTGCCAGCCCCCGACGTGGAATTTTCCCCTCTCCCATCTGCCCAGACAAGTCCCTCCCCACCTTCAAAATAATGCTGAAAAGTCACCCTGTCCTCCAAGAAGAATTCCCTGATTCATTCCTACCTCTTGCTCCACAGTCAAGTCAGCACGTGATTCACCCTTATCAGATAATTTTATTGGTATATTAATTCCACTTGGACATATTTTGTTATTAGCTTTCAGTTTTCCCCTTTTTTCCCCAATGTAGGTATATTTATTTCTGCCTGGCTTTCCATTTAACTGGAGGCACCTCAGGAGCAGGAACCTTATCTTCTGTTTTTATTGTAGGCTTTATTTTCCTACCGTATTTGTTAAGCACTTACTATGTGCCAGGCACTGAGCTGAGCGCTGGGGTAAAGACAAGCTAATGAGATTGGACACTATCTACGTCCACTGAGGCACAGAGCAGTGAAGTGACTTGACCAAAGTCACACAGCAGCAGACAGGTGGCTGAGCCAGGATTAGAACCAAGTCCTCCGACTCCCAGGCCCCCGTTTCACCCATTAGGCCACTCTGCTCCTAAGTGCCTAGCACACTGCTCTGCACATAGCAGGTGATTAATACCGATGAGGCTATATATACACACACAAAACATCCTGGAAATGATATTAGAATTATTTTATCTGAAATTCCATTCAACTCGATTAATAGAAGGACTGGTTGCTCGGTGAGGCAGACGCCTCTTAGAAAACAATTTACACTCGAGAATATTAGTGAAAGTGTTAACTAAAAGGGAGAAAAAACATTAACAGTGAAGGAAAGTGATACATTCTAAACCAATTCATCTCCCAAGGTTTGATGAGAACGTATATGAAATAAGCAATAATATAGGAAAATATGTATCATCTCAACTCAAATACATCTATCTACCGACAGTTAATACTGTGTGTATAAGATAATCAAAATTCACGAACATACTTCAAGGAACAAAGGGAAAGCCTTCTCACTTTCTTCCCCACAAATACTTCTCTCCAGGCCTTCAGATTCTTCACCCCACCATTGATCCTATCTCCAACTGGCAGATACTGCAGCTGGTCCCAGAAGAATCAGATATTCAGGGTGATAACCGCTCACTGGAAAATCTGGCTGTTTAGAGGGGAGACTGAGTGGCATGGCTGCAGTGGCAGAGATCTTGCCCCATGTCAGTACTTTCCCAGAAAAAGCCGGTCTGGTTCCATGCAGGCAGCACAACTGGCTAATTCAGGCCAAAAGTATTTTTTTTTTTTTAAGACAGAAAGAATTTCTAAATCTGGAAAGAAGTTACATTAAAAAAAAAAAAACCTTTTGCAGAAATGACTCGAAAATCAGAACTTGTGAAAATCTACTTTAAGGACTATATTACATATTGAGTCATAGCACGGAATTGATCTGCAAGAAAAAGCTGTACTAGCACTAAAACAAAAATACTTTCAGGTCCTTTTCAATGACTGACATTAACGTAGGTGCATGTGGAAAAAATAAGAGGACTGTCTGTCAGGGCCCATTTGAATTACTTTCCAACACGTAGAAATATACAGTAAAGACTGACTGCTCATGTGCTGTATTTTATAAGATGTTTTTAACCTAATTAGAGGTTGAGTTGAAAGTTCCATTCATTTCTAGGAAGACAAAACGATAAACCCAATTCTTCCAAGTTCTATAGTGAGTAGAAAATTAGGCACTTTGCAGGGGGTAGGGAGAGAAGAGCATTAATCCTTTCAGATATTTAGGGAACCATTCATTTAGTTCATTAATTAATTGCAAAGCAACATGGCCTAGTAGATAGAGCCTAGGCCTGGGAGTCAGAATGACCTGGGTCCTAATCCCAGTTCCACCACTTATCTGCTGGGTGGCCTTGGGCAAGTCATTTAGCTTCTCTGTCTCAGTTACCTCATCTGTAAAGATGGAGATTAAGACTACAAGCCTTAAGTGGGACAGGACCTGTGTCCAACTTGATGAACTTGTATCTACCCCAGTGCTTAGTACAGGGCCTGACACACAGTAAGCGCGTAACAAGTATATGAAAAAAATTCTTATTTTGTGCTCTCTGGTTGTCTGCAACCAGCTTCACCACCACCACCTCCACTACCAAACTCCTTTTAAATTTCCAATACTTTGTCTAGTGCAAGTGAAAACCACCCTCGACGATAGTGTACAGACTGGATTCAAGCCCTCCTTCCATTGGTCCAACCCAGAATACAGATGATCTTGGAGAGCAATGTTGCCTAGTGGATAGAGCACGGGCCTGAGGATCAGAAGGACCTGGATTCTAATCACCTCTCTGCCATTTGTCTGTTGTGTGACCGTGGGCAAGTCACAACTTTTCTGTAACATGGGGAATAATACTGTGAGGCCCAGGTGGGACATGGTCTGTGTCCAACTTGATTAGCTTGTATCTGCTCCAGAGCTTCGTACAGTGGCGGGAACGTAGTAAGCGCTTAACAAAACCACAAAAAGCTTTTAAAAAAGGTACAGTTTCTCCCAATTCTGACTTATTGGTATGGTCTTAACTTTTTCCACCCACTCCTTTACTATCTCCTTTATTCAAAAAGAAAAAGGAAATAGGATAACTATTTTCCACTGATAAAATTTATTTCCAACCTCAGGACCTATATAGCTACATTCAGTTATTAATTCAGCTACTTTATCCTAATGTACCTATCCTACCTGATAAATCTTTGTTGTCCTTGGGATTCCACCGTTTGTCAATAATTACTGTCTACCGCCCCAGTCCCTCCCCCCACACTGAACTGTAGGGAAAGTTGGTCTTTGTTTTGTCACATTCTCCCACCTGCTTGGTACAGTGCTTTGCACTCAGTAGGGACTCAATGAGTATCCTTAATTTGATTTTAGGCAAGCGTGAAGGAAAATACTTTTCGAAAGCTACCCTCCAGTCTGTGTCAAAGTATGTGAAGAGCATCAAAAGGAACAGTATCATTGTCTCCAAAAGCATTGCTCTGAATGACAACTGCATCAAAAATGATTAGAAACAGACTTTTGAGAATTATCATCCTAGAGAATTACTTCCCGGTATGCCAAATACAATGTTTTCATCTTCTCAAAATTTAACAAGACTAAACAGTGTATTTTGGTTATGACAGCATGTCTTGGCAGTCAACCGCATTCAACCTCATGCCTAACCATCAGGTTGTCAGACAAATACACAATGTTGCCTTGCTGCTTAATTAAGCCACCCAAAACTTTCAATATCCCTATGGTAATCAAAATATCCAATTCTCCTCCCAAACAAAAAGTATGTTATCAAAAATGTAATCTCTCTTTAAATATGACAACCAAGAGAACATCGCACCTGTCACACTAATCTAAGGAAAAAGAAATTACACGACTCATAGTGCTTTTTCCAAAATCAGAAAATCATATCCTCCTGGTAAATTAGGCACTTTGGAAGGAGCCTTAAGCCACAGGGAGGCAACAACAGTGCAGACTTGCTGTCTTTACCAAGGAATACATCATCAATGGTATTTACTGAGTGCTTACTTTGTGCAGATCAACTCTACTAAGCATCTGGGAGAGTAAACTTCAGAAGACCGTGTTGGTGGACGCATTCCCCGCCCCAAATGAGCTACCCTATTTTCCTATAGACCGGTGTAGAAATTCAATTGCATAAAGCACCTGAATATTAAAGTAATTGTTGCGCCATAAACTGAGTACAATTTAGCAAAAGATAATTACACCATTCTCCTAAATTGGCAGGGCTTAGATGACATAATTCCTGCTCTGTATTACATTTACAGGATTTCTAATAGTATGGATTTCAGCCACTACTTTAAATCACACAATCATGTTCTTACCTTAGAGGACCATGACTATAATTTACGTGGCTAACCAAATGGGATTCATAAAACTATTTCAGTTGCTGTTAGGCCGGCTGCTTTTTCACATCCCGAAACATTAAAATCCCAACAGGACTTCGATTCTCCCTCAGGCTGCGAGGAAGTCCCACCAAGAGAAATGATCGGTCAATCAATCACTGGTACGACGAGCCCGGTCACCTGGGTTCGACGGCACCACGTAGGAGCTGCATTCAGAAACTGGGCAACCCTCACCCCCTCGCGATCACGGCTCCCCCGAACGCAGTAGGGCACCGACTTCTCAACCGGTCTCACGGCGTTCTGAGTCCTGCTGTCGGCTGACCCGGTAGAAGGGCACTCTCTGGGAATCAGAAGCCCTGAGTTCTGGTCGCAATCTATCTGCAGCCGCCTAAAGTGGGCAGAGGTTGTGGGGGGCACTTCACAATACGCTGCACTGTGGCCTAGGGAGGCAGCGTGGCCTAGTGGATAGGGCACGGGCCTGGGAGTCGAAAGGACCTGGGTTCTAATCCCAGCTCCTCCACTTGATGATGACGGCATCTGTTAGGCGCTTACTATATGTGGAGCACTATTTTAAGTGCTGGGTTACATTCAAGCAAGTCAGGTTGGCTACCGTATGACCTTAGAAAGTGACTTCATTTCTCTGGGCCTCAGATACCTCATTTGTAAAATGAGGATTAAGACTGATAGCCCAACATGGGACAGGGACTGTGTCCAATCCCATTTACTTGTATCCAACCCCGGACTTAGTACAGTGCCTGGCACATAGTAAGCACTTAACAAGGACCATTATTATTATTATTGTTTAGTGGCTAGGCCCCAAGAGCTCCCTCAGCCACAATTCCCATTTGTATTCAGTTCCTAAGCCTGTACTCCAAGATGGGTGCTGAAGAGATGTGGATAGTTTAGGGGTTCCATATTACCCTCAGCTTTCCCATAGTATGTGTTTTCCCTCTGCATTCTGGATAGAATTCTCACAGGGAATTAGGGAACATTTCTTCCAACGCTTGTCCTTTTCTGGGCCGAAAGTGATATGGTAGAAGAAATGACTCTGCATAAATGCCCAGCAGCAGTCAAGCTGCGTAGAATACAATGTCGGCTTTCCTAACATGGGGTTCATAAACAACATAATCTTCGTGCTTCAGAACCAAAGTATATTTCGTACACTGAGGAAGTCTTAAAATACAGCTGACTTAGTTATTCAGCTATAAGTCTTCCTACACATTTCCCAGACTTCCTCCTTTCTCCTTCCTGCCTCCAAGTCTCTCGTCCCGTTAATCTACTCTGCACAATTCACCTTCCTGAAGCACTGCTCAGCACACAGCTCTCCACTCCTCCAGAGCCTCCGATTCCCCCCACATTAAGCAAAACCTTCTTAGGAGAGGCTTCGGGGCTCTCCACTGACCCGCCCCATCTTTACACGTCTGTTCTTTGGACCTGTTACTCCTGAGCTCACACTCTTAGTTCTTCTCACCTAACTGTACCTCATTCTCAACTAGGAATAAAATACAGAAATATATCTTTATTTGGATTTCAACTTCATAGCCAGTTATTGATTGCTATTCAGTCGGAGCCAACTACTACTTCTTATAGCCATGTGATTCCTCCCGCTCACACTATTTGGAAAGTTTTGTCTGTAAGTCACCTCCATGGGACTGCGACCTCCTCGACGGTAGCTAATGTCTCGTTTCCTGTTGGGCTCTCCCAAGCACTTAATACAGAGCTCCATACACAGTAGGTACTTAAACATTATCCATCAAGTCCACCCAGTTTTACAGAGTCTTCACAGCCGGTTTTGAAATGAACCCAAAACGGCTACTCACAGGGCAACCAAGTTACACGGATGGGGAAGAAGGGATTGGAGGAGGGAAACAATCCAGCATCGCACTAATCTGTCTCTCCCAGAGCTGCCCTGGTGTCACTGTAAGAAAAAGCCTCTGTCGGATGCACTGAATAGCACTACAAGTCCCACGCTAAACTACTAAGAGCAGGAGGACATGCTAAGAGCAGAAGACTCGTAGATATTCCCTATTGAGGCACGATCCACTTCACCCTGGCAGGAATCTCCCACTGTAACGCACTCTCTTATGCTAGAGATAAGATAGAATGGCTAGATCCAGCCCGGCAACAGTTATGTAAAAATCTGTAAGCTCATCGAGGGTAGGGAATGCGTCTGTTTATTGTTATATTGTACTCTCCTAAGTGCTTAATATAGTGCTTGGCACACAGTAAGCCTTCAAAATAGGACTGAATGAATTAATGTATCCAGGGCTCCTTTGATCTTAGTGCACTTCTACTTATCACATGGGAGACATGCTCATATAGCCAAAGCAGAAGGGTTTTCTCCAGACAGGGAGGAATACACCGGAGAGATCAAATGTCCAACATTGTAATCAGGGGTCTACCATCCAATACTGGGGTTTGTAGCTGGAAAAAGGACAGTGGCTGAAAGTTGAAGCACTTTGCAGTGTTCCGCACACAGTAAGCGCTTAATAAATATGACTGATGGCCTCGAGCTCTGATCCAGACCTTTGCTGCTCCTCTCTGTCCCTGATTCCCTTTTGGCATTCACTGGTCTTTATCAGCTAAGGTATGCATGGGAAAGAGACATTATGCAACTCAGGGGGGCAGAGGTTCTAACAGTGGTAAAGCTCTGCACACAGTGAAGGCAGCAATGAGTCAAAGGACAGATTAAATGTGGTCAGCTTTGCGTTCCATGGGACACAGTCCCCCACCCACTTGTCCACACACGCAACTCCTTTGCTTCATAAAGCCTCTAATGTCTAAAACCAGCACTGCTAACTTGGAAGTCAGAGAGGCTTTCAACAGCAACCGTAAATTGGCTTTGAGAAGTCAAGGCTTTGCTTTTCCTTAGCTGCTTCAAATCAGTACAGAGCCACACAATTGCAAAAGTAGAATTTTTCAAAGATGGTTACTCCGTTAAGCTGAGACTCCAGAAACAAGGTAAATTTTCTCCTACTACTACTAATAATAATAATGGTATTTTTATTACATGCCAGGCACTGTACGAAGTGCTGGTGTAGATACAAGCAAATCGGGTTGGACAGTCCCTGTCCTATGCGGGGCTCCCAGTCTCAATCCCCATTTCACAGTTGAGGCCCAGAGAAGTGAAGTGACTTGTCCAAGGTCACATAGTAGACAAGTGGCAGAGCTGAGATTAGACCCGTGACTTTCTGACTCCCAGGCCCATGCTCTATTCACTATGCCACGCTGCTTTGTTGTTTTCCTCGGATTTAATCCTCCTCTCTCCACTCTTCTAGTCTTGCTAACACCTCCCCATACTTCTGGATGTCTTTAATGCAAATTCTCTTATAAGAAGCACTGTGCCTAGTAGAAAGCGCCCAAGATAGGAATCGGGCCACTGGATTTGGCAAGGAGGTCTTGCTGACCTTTGAAAGGGTAGTTTCTGTGGAGCGAAAGGGGTGGAAAGTAGATCGGAGGGGGTTCGAGGAGAGAGTTCAAGGAGAGGAAGTGGAGGTAGCAGGCACAGACAACAAGGAGCCTAGAGAGAAATGGTAGGAGGAGATGGGGTAATAACCGCAGAAGGTTGTGGAATCCAGGGTACGACGCACTGCACAAGACTCTTAGCGTGACACTGGAGAAGTGGAGGAAAAGGAGAGAGTGAAAGCGATAAGGGGACAAAAGTACAATGGCTTCTGCAGATGAACAAGTTTTGCCCACAACGATTTTGTTTGGGTTTTCTTTTTTTATGGTGTTTATTAAGCACTTACTATGGGTCAAACACTATTCTAAGTAGCGGGATGGATACGAGTTAATTAGGTTGGGCACAGTCCCTTTCCCACATGGAGGAGAGCGAACAGGAGACCTGAGGCACAGAGAAGGTAAGTGATTTGTCCAAGGTCTCAGAGCAAACAGTTGGCAGAGACAAATTAGAATGCAGGTCTTCTGACACCCAGGCCCGTGCTCTTTCCATTAGGCCATGCTGCTTATCACACCCAAAAGTTCTACTATGGCACCATTGTGAGTGCAAAAATTTTTCTTTTTTTGTTGTTCAGATTCTTTTTTGCTTCACAGAGTCCACAGCTAGTTAACTAAATGAAACCAGCATAAAAGCAGCAGCGTGGCTCTGTGGAAAGAGACCAGGCTTGGGAGTCAGAGGTCCTGTGTTCTAATCCTGACTCTGCCACTTATCAGCTGCGTGATTTGGGGCAAGTCACTTAACTTCTCTGTGCCTCAGTTACCTCATCTGGAAAATGGGGATTACGACTGTGAGCCCCACATGGGACAACCTGATTACCTTGTAGATACCCAGTGCTTAGAACAGTGCTTGGCACATCATAAGTGCTTAAATACCAAAATTATTAAATTGTTATTAAAACATTTACATATCCTGAAGAAGTGCAATTTGAAAGGTTGCAATGAAGATCTTATTCTGCGTAGTGAAGTAGAGAGAGTTATGAGTTTCCTTTTGGTGGTATATTTGTTATCAAGTTTGCCTATTTGAAGGAATAGCAGGTTCTTTTCAGCTCGGACCCTTAATTTTCATTAAGAAATGTTTCACGGCACTCAAGTGATTTACCAAAATTCCCAAAAGAAAACCAAGGCCTAGTCAAAAATTCAGAAAGTAAGTAGGAAGCAGTGTGGCCTAAAAGATAGAGCCCAAGCCTATCAGAAGGACCTGCATCCTAATCCCAGCTCCAAAACCTGTCTTTTGGGTGACCTTAACCCAGTCACTTAACTTCTCTACGCCTCAGTCACCTCATCTGTAAAGTGGGGAATAGGACTGCGAGCCTTTGTGAGACAAGGATTGTGTCCAACCTAATTAATGCATCCACCACAGTGCTTAGTACAGTGCTTGGCACATTGTTCGTACTTACTACCAGTAAAAAAAAAAAGTAGGCAATCCATACTTATGCAAACCCATAAATGACAAGATTGCTTCTTTCTGCATACAGATGTCAGCACCCTGATGCCTGGCAGTCAAGAGGGAAATGGGTGGACAGACTGTTGTGAATTATTTAAGGGTAAATTTCACCGTGTAATAGTCTCTGCCTATTTCGAATAGTGCCACATGATTGTGTTAGCTAGGGGCTATAATCTTTGAATGCAGAAAGGAGAGATTTGATTTAAGGCAGGTGCTTTCAAAAAAAAAAAAAAAAGGTTTACTGGCTTGCCATGATGAGATGGAAAAAAAAAAACTAGGACACAGCCCTGGTAAGAAAGTGATTATCCGGTATTTAAGCAGGAAGAAAGGGAGGTAGTAAACAACTCCTTTAGAATGCAGATTGAGAGATCATTTAGGATAGGCCTCAAAACGTGGTTGTACTAGAGGCTTGCACACCCCTGGCTGTCTCAGGGCTTGCTGCCATGGCACCCACATGCTCCCTAAGGCCCAATTGTGAGGAAAAGGGACCTTGCCTAAAATGCAATTGCAACTAAGAAGCTGGGATGAAAATTTTCTGTAAACCAAGAGTCAATTACTACGAACTTAGGTCTGTATTTCTTTAGCACTTTGATACTTGTCCCAGTCCCACAGCAATCTGTAACTGATTTTAATGTCTGACTCTCTTTCTAGTATTTGTTAAGCACTTACCATGTGCCAGGCACAGTACTAAACACTGGGCTAGATTCGAGGTAATCAAGCATGTCCATGTCCCACAAGAGGCTCACAGTCTTAATCTCCATTTTACAGATGAGGTAACTGAGGTACAGAGAAGTGGAAGTCACTTGCCCAAGGTCACACAGCAGATAAGTGGTGGAGCGGGATTACGACCCATTAGTCCTCTAGAAGCTTGTGCTATGTTGAGAAAAATCTGATCTATCACAAAGGGGTACAGATTGGAAGGGTTACGCTCATGGAGGAGTTTACACTTATGGTAGTTTTTGTTTAAGGAAAAGGGGAAGAATAAAGACAAAGAAGGTCAGATGTACCGTTACCAGTTATGTGTCACAAATATAAATTCAACCCTTATGTAGGTAACATTTACCCACTAATGGTCTCATAAAATTTTTAAAGCTCACATACCACAGGACTACATTTCTCCTGCTTTTCTTTATTTCAACGCAGTCATCAAATCATGAATACCAAATAGACTTAACTATTAAATATCCCAAATTTTTCATCACTAATTGTTAAAGAAAACTCAATAAATGAACTGACTAGTACAGTGCTCTGCACACAATCCCTCAATAAATACTGACTGATCATAGATGAGCAAGTGATTTTGCCAAGTGTCATGAATACTAAATCTTTACTGCCTGATGAATTCTAAATCCTACACTGACCTCAGTTATCAATTTACTGAAAAAAAATCAAAATTTAAACAACTTTCTTGTAAGAGTCTGCTTTTCACATGTGTTTTAATTGCATGATTTGGTATCTCTATTCCACTTTGTCTCTGAAAAACCATAGTCCTTCCACTTTTTTCTACTTATTCTCACTGAAGCAGCATAGCCTAATGGACAGTGTGGCCTGGGAGTCAGAAAGACCTGGGTTCTAATCCTGGCTCCACCTCGTGCTATGTGATCTTGGGCAAGTCATTTAACTTCTCTGCACTTCATCAGTAAGATGGGGATTAATACTGTCAGCCCCAAGTGAGACATGGACTGTGTCCAACCTGATAGATAAGCTTGTAACTACCCCAGCGCTTAGAACAGTGACTGGCACACAGTAAGCACCTAAATACCATTTAAAAAAAATCTATATGCCAAGATCTCACATTCACATTTTACAGATGAAAAAGTAAAGTGAACTGTCAAAAGCCACATGGAGCAGGGACCCACACCAGAACTCCTGATTCCCAGTTTTGTGGTCTACATTCAGGGATTTGAACAGATTTTCAAACCCCTTTTGGATCTACCAAATCCAAAAGGTAATTTAAGGCCCAAACAGATATGTCATAAATAATTTTTAAAAGGAAACTTGTTAGATATAGCCCATACAACACATTATGTTCTCACTTAACTTACTATTGGGAAAATCTGCTAAAGAAAAAAAAATTCCAGTATGTAAGAATATCCCTCTGCCAGGCAAAACTACTTTTCTTCCCTCATTGAGGCCCATGCCCATCACCCCCGCCAATTGTTCCGGACTTTTAACTCTCTACTCAGGCCCCTGTTCCTCCCTGATCCCATCCCACACCCTCAACAATCTGGTCACCTACTTCATCACAGAAATTAACATAATCAGGTCAAAGTCACCACTTCCCCTTCTCCATCCCCCCTGCTTCCAACCCTCTCCCTTATTTTCCCATCCTTCCCTGCAGTATCCTCAGAGGAGATCTCCTCCCTCCTCACAAGTGCCATCCCCTCTACCTGTGCTTCGGACCCCACTCCCGCTCACCTTATAAAAACTCTCGCCCCTTCCCTCCTCCCCTCCTTAACTTCTATCTTTAACCGCTCACTCTCCAACGGCTTCTTCCCCTCTGCCTTCAAACTTGTCCACGTCTCCCCCAACCTAAAAAAAACCCCTCTCTTGACCCCATTTCCCCTTCCAGTTATCGTCCTATCTCCCTACCCTTCCTTTCCAAACTCCGAGAACAAGTCGTCTCCACTCGCTGCCTTGAATTCCTCAACTCCAACTCTCTCCTGGACCCCTTCCAATCTGGCTTCCATCCCCTCCACTCCACCAAGACTGCTCTAAGGTCACCCATGACCTCCTTCTTGCCAAATCCAATGGCTCCTACTCTATCCTAATCCTCCTTGACCCCTCAGCTGCCTTGGACACTGGCGACCATCCCCTTCTCCTCCACACTCTACCTCATCTTGGCTTCACGGACTCCGTCCACTCCTAGTTCTCCTCTTACCTTTCTGGCCGTTCATTCTCGGTCTCCTTCGCGGGCTCCTCCTCCCCCTCCCATCCACTGACTATAGGGGCTCCTCAAGGGTCAGTTCTTGGCCCTCTCCTGTTCTCCGTCTACACTCATTCCCTTGGTGATCTCATTTGCTCCCACGGCTTCAACTATCATCACTATGCAGATGACACCCAAATCTACCTCTTCTCCTCTGTTCTCTCCCCCTCCCTCCAGGCTCGTGACTCCTCCTGCTTCCAGGACATCTCCACCTGGATGTCTGCCCGCCACCTAAACTCAACATGTCCAAAACTGAGTTCCTTATCTTCCCTCCCAAACCCCGTCCTCTCCCTGACTTCCCCATCACTGTGGATGGCACGACCATCCTTTCCGTCTCACAGGCCCGCAAACTTGGTGTCATCCTTGACTCTGCCTTCTCATTCACCCCACACATCCAATCCATCACCAACAGCTGCCGGTCTCACCTTCACAATATCGCCAAGATCCGCCCTTTCCTCTCCAAACAGCTATCGTGCCGGTACAAGTTCTCATAATATCCCGACTGGATTACTGTCAGCCTCCTCTCTGATCTCCCTTCCTCCTGTCTCTCCCCACTCCAGTCTATTCTTGATTCCACTGCCCAGATCATCTTCCTACAGAAACGCTCTGGGCATGTCACTCCCCTCCTCAAAAACCTCCAGTGGTTTCCTATCATCCTTTGCACGAAACAAAAACTCCTCACTCTTGGCTTCAAGGCTCTTCATCACCTTGCCCCCTCCTACCTCACCTTCTCTCTTTCAACTACCCACCCCATGCACTCCGCTCCTCAGCCGTTCACCTCCTCACGGTCCCCCGTTCACGCCTGTCCCACCATCGACCCCTGGCCCACGTCCTACCGCTGTCCTGGAATGTCCTCCCTCCTCATCCCCGCCAAACTCTCTTCCCCTCTTCAAAGACCTACTGAGAGCTCAGCTCCTCCAGGAGGCCTTCCCAGACAGAGCTTCCCTCTTTTCCTCTGCTCCTCCTCCCCTCCCTCTGCTCCTTCCCCTTCCCCTCAGCACGGTGCTTATTTGTATATATTATTTATAATGCTATTTATTTTGTTAATGAGGTGTATATCTCCATTATTCTATTTATCTTGATGATATTGTCTTGTTTCGTTCTGTTCTGCTCTGTCTCCCTCGTTTAGACTGTGAGCTTGCTATTGGGCATGGATGGTTGCCAAATTGTACATTCCAAGCGCTTAGTACAGTGCTCTGCACATAGTAAGCGCTCAGTAAATACTATTGAAGAGAACAGATGGGAGAAAAGAGTGGAATGCTGTACACTTATTAATAATCATAATAATAATTGTGGATTGTGTGCCATGCACTGTACTAAGTGCGGGGGTAGATACAAGACAATCAAGTTCCACATGGAGCACAGACTTTAAGTAGGAAGGAGAACAGATAGTGACTCCACATTTTACAGATGAGATAACTGAGGCACAAGAAAAGTTAAGTGACTTGCTCAAGGTCACCTAACAGATGAGTGGTGGATCCAGGATTAGAACCCAAGCCTTCTGACTCCCCGGCCCATGCTCCTTTCCCTAAGCCACGCTGCTTCTCACGAAGTAAATTCCTTATTACAGCGGGACATAATGAAAAACACCGACTGGGTGAAGTAGTGACAATAAAAAAGGGGGCGAGGGGGGCTGGAAGAGAAAAAACAGGGAAGGACAAGTAGAATCTAGGTACAACTACATAGAGGCAAGCCCTCCTGAAACAACAAGTATCCCAAGATTAGCCACAGACTAAATCCACTGGCCTAAGGGTGGCACAGGTCCAGTGAGAGTCTGCCTGGGCTGCCTGGATCAGCATCATCTGAACCTGGCACTGAGACACGCCAGCAGCCGCTCACTTAGAAGTGGCAACAATTTATGCCAATTCAACAGAAGATATGGTTTCCATTCACTTCCCTGAAGGGGAGGATGAGGGCAGAAAGGCACAGACTGTATAATCTTGACTCTTACCGACTTTTCCTTCAAAATGTTGCACGCTAAAAATGGATCAGGCCTCAAAGATTTGACATTCTTTCCTTTAAACAATTTTACCATTAGGCTCTTTAATGAAGAACTGGAAAGCACGTCTAGAGGAACAAAGGATTCTGAGAAGCCTTTCAAACTTCTGGAAGAATTGGCAAGTAGCTTCAGCCACATTATATAGAAATTCGGTAGAGTAAAAAAAAGTTTATTGAACTTTAATTAGAACTGCAATTCTCTGTGGCTCATGTTGCTACTTTGATAGTATTTGGGAGAAGGAAAAATAGCTGGGTAAATAGCTCACCAAATGGACCGTGAAAATCTTGAGAGCCAAGTTACATTATTATCAGAGCTGACGAGATTTAAAACAACTGACTATATAACAATGATCCTTTTCCCCCTCATCTGTTTAAAGATGAGTGAACTAAAGATGATGTTCATTTAGCTAGAACCCTTTGGAAAGTTGCTGGGAAGGGACTCCCCAGCCCCGGCCCGAGGCAGTAGGGCAGTAAGCCGCTGGGATCCCATGCTACGGCACTATTACTGTGGTCAGAAATTACCTGGGAGGGGAAAAAGATCCTTTCCTCTCTTTCCTCCCACTGGAGGTGACAGAATCTGGGAGTTATTAAAAGAACAAGATTTTGGGACTGAGGCATGACCCTTAGGCCCAAGAATCTCCAGCATCCTCCAATAGATTGGAAGCTCCTTGTGGATACAGATCAGGTCTACCACCTGTACTGTACTCTCCCACTCAGTACAATGCTCTGCACGCAGTAAAGGTTCCATGGTCTTCTACTACAACTCAGCCCACCCACTTTGCTCCTGTGTAATGCTAAGCTTCTCACTGTACTTCGATCTCGTCTAACTCACCGCTGACTTCCCACCCAGGTCCTGCCTCTGGCCTGGAACTCCCTCCTTCCTCATATGCGACAGAGAATTACTTCCCTCCACAACCTGCTGACCCTGTATCTACCCCAGCGTTTAGAACGGTGCCCGGCACATAGTAAGCGCTTAACAAATACCAACATTATTATTATTATTCAAAGCCTCATTGAAGGCACACCTCCTCCAAGTGGCCTTCCCTGACTAAGCCCTCCTTTCCTCTTCTCCTACTCCCTTCTGCATCACCCTGGCTGGCTCCCTTTATTCATCCCCACAGAACTCCTGTATACATCTGCAATTTACATTAACATTATATTGATATTTACCTTAATATCTGCCTCCCCCTCTAGAGTGTAAGCTCACTGGGGGCAGGGAATGTGTTATATAGTTATATTGTACTCTCCCAAGTGCTTAGTACAGTGCTCTGCCCACAGTAAGCACTCAAATACGACTGATAAAACCACTGCCTGAATGCTCCTCTCTTTCCCTCAGTGAACCAGAAAGAGTCAGCTTTCAGAGGTTCAAGCGACTCACAAAAGTTCCAAAGTTGGAGCTGGCTGATTCTGGAATATTAACAGCTGTTGTCATCGTGAAGGGAGTCATTAGTACGGTGCTCTACATGCAGTAAGCCCTCGATAAATAGCTTTTATTTTAAAACTTTAAAGAAACACATGGGGGGAAGGGGGAGAAGAGATGGAACATTTCTGCAGGGGGTGTTGCTGGCAAAGTCCAGTCCATTATTGGCAGTAAAATGTTAGTAAACGGTCACTTCCAGGAGGCTGCCCTAGACGCCCAGATGCTAAGTCACCTTAAACCAGGGCTTAGCCTATGGATGCCGCCAAAATTGTACAGTCGAGCATCCAGACACAGATGTTCAAAATAAAAACTCATTTCTCCAAGTAAAACCTTAAGATTCAAAATCTTTATTTCCCCCCATTGAGCATGGGCTGCAGAGTTTGACTAAAATGAGTAATTTTCTCAGTACCAAGACTGGCAGAAAACATTTTGTGGCTGAATAAATACTAATAATGTATTGTGCTAATTGAGCTGGCTGTCAAGCTACAGACCAGATATATTTTTATGCTTATCACTCCCTCTTCTTAAAAGAAGTTTATACATGTACCTGTGTATCTCGCTTTCAAGGATCCAACTGAAAATAAACCATAACGACATGAACAGGCAAAGAAGAAGTCAGTCCCAACTATCCAACCCACACTGGTACAAGGTTCAAGGGAATTCAAACTCCGGATGAAGTTACTGTCATCTTACATATCTGTGACGAAGTCAAAAGTCGACGAGTTAAAATGTATATCTGCTTTGAATTAGGCAACAAATGAGGAGACTGGTCTCACAAAAAGAATGGTAGAGGATTAAAGCTACGCTTGCAATGGGATGCTTAATCAATCTGTCCACCAGGCATCTCAAAAAGATGAGGGGAGGACCAGGTGCTCCCACAAGCTTCTTTTGCGATTCTTCTCTTCAGGATTCTGTATTTCCTAAAGAAGAGGGTAGTGCTGTTGATAACAGCTGTACATAAACTGCAGATAAAAAGCGACAAATTAGAGAACAAGTCTTTAATATGCTTCCTTGCTCACAGCCCTCCATGCCTCAGCAGAAGCAGGACTGGCAGGAAAGAGAGCCTGCCAAAGGTGCTGTGCTAGCCACTATCACTACTGCAATCAATTCTTCCGTGCAGGTTCTCGATCCTGAAGTCTGAGCCTCAGTCGATCAATGGTATTTATTGAGCGCTTATCGTGTGCAGGGCACTGAGGCTCATCTGTGGTTCTAGCCCTGGGAGACGCCATCATCGGCGAAACCCCAAGTGGGGGAAAAAACTACACTGGAGGGCTCATTTTGAAATTCAACATTTTCAAGAATCTAGGAACAACAGACCCCCAACAATAGAGCTGTGACCAAAACCTAACTACAAAAATATCTACAGCACTTCATTTTCCACAACACCTTCAGTTCAGTTAGCTGTTTACTATTATGGTATCTGTTGAGCACTTGTTACGTATCCGGAGCCGTACTAAGCACTGGGGTGGTGGATACAAGCAAACTGGGTTGGACACAGTTCCTGTCCCACGTGGGGCTCACAGTTTCGACCCCCATTTTACAGACGAGGTAACTGAGGCTCAGAGAAGTGAAGTGACTTGCCCAGGGCCACACAGCAGACAATTGGCGGCGCCGGGGCTGGAACCCATGACCTTCTGACTCCCAGGGCGTGCTCCATCCACTACGCCATGCCGTTTCTCTACCTATGAGAGATGGGGAAAGCTCTGACATCTCTACCTTCCAGTGGAGTAAATGGGCAAAGAGAAGGTAAATGGCACGTGTAAGGCTACAGAACAGGTCAATCAATCCACTGACAGTAATTATTGAGCACCTTACTGGGTGCAGAGCACTGTATTAAGCACTTGGGAAAGCACAACAGAGTTGGTAAACGTGATCCCTGTGCACAAGGAACATAAAGTCTACAGGGGGAGAGAGACCTTAGGGATTACATTAGGGATACGGGAGAGAGTAGAGGATAAGAATATTTATATAAGTATCGTGCAGCTGGGGTGAGTATCCAAGTGCTTAATAATAACGACGGTATTTGTTAAGCGCTTACTAGGTGGCAAGCACTGTTCCAAGCGCTGGGTACACAGCCAAGTTCACAGCTGATTCAGAGGTGGGGAGACAGACGGGGCTGGGGGGCAGGGGGGAGAAAAGAGGCTTAGTCTGTGAAGGCCGCTCGGAGGAAATGGGATTTTGGGGAGGGTTTGAGGTTGGGGAGAGTGGTGGCACTTCTGACGTGAAGGGAAAGGGTGTTCTAGTCTCCCGAGGGAGAACGTGGACAGGGAATCAGCGGTGGGAGAGAGGAGACAGATACAGAAGGCAGGCTGGTGATAGAGGAGCGGAGTGAGCGGGTTAGGCGTCGCAGGAGATCGGCGAGGTAAGGTAGGAGAGAAATCGAGTGACTTAAAACGAATGGTAAGGCGTTTATGTTTGATGGGGGTCCATGATCGGTGACCCTACTGTGAGCCCCAGGAATCTCTAGTCACACGCCACACTGAGCCTGAATGCTTGTATTGGGGTGGGGGGAGAAGAGAGTGCTCGGATGCAGGAATACAAAGACGGCAGCAAGCGCCTTGTGGCACACGAGAAGCAATCTGTGAGCACCCTCCTTTTTTTGAAGAACTCTGTGAGGAGAGATGGCAGTGGGTAGGGTGATCCTCATCCGAAAAGGGTCGGGATGCACTGTAGTCAGCAGTGGAATCGAGGAGCGTTCTTTTCTTTGTTAACTTAAACTACTTAAACCCCAGATCGATTCTCATTTAGCACGCAGGCCCTCTCTCCCACTCAGTACATTTTTTAATGCTATTTAAGCCCTTAATACGTGCCAGGCCCCGGACTAAACGCTGGGGTGAATACGAGCTAATCGGGTTGGACGCCGTCCCGGTCCCACATGGGGCTCAGTCTTAATCCCCATTTTACAGATGAAGCAACTGAGGCACAGAGAAGTGAAGAGACTTGCTCAAGATCACACAGCAGACAAGGGGCAGAGCCAGGATTAGACCCCAGGTCCTTCTGACTCCCGAGCCCATACTCTATCCACTAGACCACGCGTGAATCGAGTACATAAAGACTACTAGTTTTTAGAACTCTGTCAGGTTACGTCGACCAAAGCGAACACGAACTCAATCCCTTTGAGAAGTCGTGTGGCATAGAGGAAAGAATCTGGGCCCACAAGTCAGAGGACACGGGTTCTAACCCTGCCTCCGCCACATGTCTGCTATGGGACCTCGGTCAAGTCGCTTCACTTCTCTGTGCTTCGGTTCCCTCATCTGTAAAATGGGGATAAAGACCGTGAGTCCCACGGGGACAGGGACTATGTTCGACCTACCCTGAATCTATCCCAGCGCTTAGAACAGTGCTTGACCTGTAGTAAGCGCTTAACACCACAATTATTCATTATTATCAGTTTTCCTTCTAAGTCACTATTTAAAAACAGGCATATATTTTCCTCCCAAATTTTTTAGTCTGCTTGCAAAATATATATACATATATAAGCAGCGTGGCTCAGTGGAAAGAGCACGGGCTTTGGAGTCAGGGCTCATGAGTTCGAATCCCAGCTCTGCCACTTGTCGGCTGTGTGACTGTGGGCAAGTCACTTCACTTCTCTGGGCCTCAGTTCCCTCATCTGTAAAAATGGGGATTAAGACTGTGAGCCCCACGTGGGACAACCTGATTCCCCTATGTCTACCCCAGCGCTTAGAACAGTGCTCGGCACATAGTAAGCGCTTAACAAATACCAACATTATTATTATATATATATATGTATAATGATTTACTCATCTGCCAACACATGTCATTTAAGACAGAGACGAAAGTTGCTTTCAGTTGCCTTCAAGTAAGTTGAAATGAAGGATTTTTATTTCACCCAAAGAGGAAAAAAAGTGCAGTCACCTCCTCACCCGACTCTGATGGAGGGAAGATGGGGGGGGGGCGGGGGGGAGGGGGTCCTTACGGATCTTTAGGCAGGGGGAAAAGACTTTTTCTGTTTCGACACTGCGTAGTGGGCACACGACTGTACATTTCAGCCACGATTTTGCTCTGATGAACACTTGAAGGCTCAGAACTGTTTCTTTTTAAATATAACGGTCCCTAGTCATGTGACTGCCCTCTTCTTCGGTCAGCTCAATTTGAAACTTTCCTGAAAATTCCAAAAAATTTCCTTCTCGGGAAAGAAACCCAAGGCCGGGGTTCCTTCAGCTAAGCGCCACCACCGCCGCTTTGGGAACCGGGGCGATTCTCGGCACGTGACGTTTCGCATCCACCGGGCGATGCCCCCGGGAGCCGGGCAGGGCCTGCCCGCTGCTCCACGATTGTCCGGATCATCTGCCAGGCCTGACCAAGGATAATCGGGTTTCCTCTCCCCCGACCCGTTCTTCTTCAGGCCCCAAAAGGACCCGATCCAAGGAAAAAATCCGGGGTGCGCTCCGGGCTGGATGCTTGCACCCTCGCTTGCTTCCAGGCTCTTGGGCCTCTCCTGCCCCAGTAAGCGGGGAGGAGGGGGAAAAGTGGTGACTTGGAGATGTTTTCCATAAGGGGCCGTGACTTAATCCTCAAGCACTCTTGCTATTTTTACAGCCTGGCCCGAGCCAGTTCCAGACGAGGTTGTATGAGCAAGCATCCCTCGCCCCACCCTAGGCTCTTCACGCCCCCCCAACCCGCATCGAAGAGAAGGGAAGGGAATCAAATAAAATTTTTAAAAGTCACCCCCTTTGGACCATCCTCCCTCCATCCATCACCCCAGCCTCCCCAAAAGGAGGAGGTGCAAGGGCCATTTGCTAGCGCTTAGGGCCGCGATGGGAGTACAGTGCTCTGCACACAGTAGGTGCTCAATAGAGACGACTGAATGAATGAATGAAAGAGGCGCCCATCACGCTCCCCGGGGCCTGCCCTCTCAATCCCGTTATCCAGGTCTCCGGGGGGGGGGGGGGGGGGAAAGGGGATGCTCTGCCGGAGGTTCATTCATTCAGGGCCCTGCACATTGTAAGCGCTCAATAAATACTACTGAATGAATTCATTCCTTTAACGGTATTTACTGAGCGCTCACGGTGTGCACAGCACTGTGCTAGGCGCTTGGAAAGTACAATTCAGCAACAAATAGGGGCAATCCCGACCGGGCAACGGGTTCACAGCCCAGAAGCGGGGGGGGACAGACCACAAAACTAGTAGATAGGCCTCAACTGTATCGATATAGATGGTGTTATAGATCTCTACACCTCATTAATAGAATGCTAAATACATATATAAATAGTTCACAGTCTAGAAGGGGGGGGGGGAGACAGACCACAAAACTAGTAGATAGGCCTCAAATGCACCGATATGGATGGTATTATAGATCTCTACACCTCATTAATAGAATGCTAAATACGTATAGAAATAGCTCACAGTCTTGGGGGGGGAGGACAGATAACAAAACTAGTAGATAGGCCTCAATCGCACGGATATAAATAGCATTATAGATCTCTACAGATAACTAATAGAATGCAAAACACGTATATAAATAGCTCACAGTGTAGAAGTGGGGAGAGGGGGAAGATAGCAAAACTAGTAGATAGGCCTCAATTGCATCGATATAGACGGCATTAAAGATCTCTACACCTCACTAATAAAATGCAAAATACGTATATAAGTAATTCACAGTCTAGAAAGGGGGGGGGGGGGGCAGATATAGCTAGGAGACAGACCTCAATTGCATCGATACAGATGTTATTATAGATCTCTCCACCTCACTAATAGAATGCAAAATACGTATAGAAGTAGCTCACAGTCTAGAAGCGAGGGGGAGGGGACAGATAAAACTAGTAGATAGGCCTCAACCGCATCGATAGAGATGGCATTCTAGATCTCTACACATCACTAGGAGAATGCAAAATCCGTATATAAATAGCTCACAGTCTGCGGGGGGGGGGGGGGGGGGAATAGATAACAAAACTAGTAGAGAGGCCTCAATGGCATCGATAGAGATGGCATCATAGGTGTCTACACCTCACTAATAGAATGCAAAATACGTATAAAAATAGCTCACGGTCTGGGGGGGGGCAGATAAAACTAGTAGATAGACCTCAATTGCATGGATATTGATGCGATTATAGGTCTCTACACCTCACAGAATGCAAAATGCGTATCTAAATAGCTCACAGTGCAGAAGGGGGACGACGACGGATAACCAAACTAGTAGATGGGCCTCAACTGCAAGGGGGGGGGGGGGGGGAGACCGACCCCAGTAGATAAGCCCGTCAGTGGGCAGGGCCTGTCTCTATCTGGGGCCCAAGTGTCCATTCTAAGCGCTCAGTAGAGTGCTGTGCACCTAGTAAGCGCTCGATAATCACTGCCGAAAGAATGAACGGGCCTCAAACGCATGGCCAGGGAGGGTCTTGGGGCTCTGCAGACCCCACCGAGAGAAGGCCAAGGGGAGCGGCGGGGAGGGAGGGAGGGGAAGGCCTTACCCCTGGATGCCCGGGCTGTAGGTCCTGGTTTTCCAAGGGGTGCCGGGCCTGGGCTGCGGCGGCTCCTGCTGCTGCTGCTGCTGCTGCAGCTGCTGCAACTGCTGCTGCCGCTGCAGCTGGGGGAGGCCGTCGAGGGCGGCCCCCCGGCTGCCGGACAGCAGGTAGTTCATGCCATAGGTGCTGGCTTTATTCTCCCTTTTCCTGCGGCCCGGATGGTAGTGGTGCTGCTGCTGCTGCTGCTGCTGCTGGGGAGGGGAGCCGGCGGGGGCCCCTTGGGGAGGCCCCCCGGCGCCGCCCCCCTTGTGCACTTTGGGGTCGTGGAAGTTAAAAACGCCGCCGGGGCCCAGGCTCCCGCAGGACGACGAGGACGAGGACGAGGAGAAGCCGGGGCTCTCGGTGCCCGACTCGTTGTTGGAGGAGCAGGACGACGAGGACGACAGCGAGGGCGACTTGTGCAGGCGGCGGCCCCCGTCGGAGGGCGGCGGGTCCAGGGCCGGGGAGTTGAGGCAGAGGTAAGGGGGGAAGCCGGCGCCCGGACGCCCCATCCCCTGCGACGTCTCCCAGATCTGCATCCACAGGGCATTGGCCGGGCCTTTCTGCTCGGGCTGAATCCAGGCCACGCGGGGATCCATTCACGCTCTGCGGGCCTGCGGCCGGTGCGGCCGCTGCCCCTGGTGCGGCCGCTGCCCCTGGTGCCGCCGCCGGTGGTGCAACCGCTGCAGCCGGTGCAACCGCTGCAGCCGGTGCAACCGCTGCAGCCTTCCTCCTTTCCCTCCTTTGCACCCCCCGCCCCGTGCACACGCCGCACGCACGCCCGCACACCCGCTCCGGGCCCCGCTCGCCCTCCTCCCCCTCCTCCCACGTTGCTCCTCCTAATTTCCCGCGGGCCGGAGCGGGGGCGGCGATCCACCCAGCGCGGGGGGGCCGGCCATGGGCAGCGGGCGAGGAGGGCGCCGGGCTGGGCGAGGCGCCGCTGCAGAGGCTGCAAAAGAGCTGCTGCTGCCGCTGCTGCTGCTGCCGCTGCTGCTGCCGCCGCCGCCGCCGCCGCTCGGGGAAGGAGGGGGAGGGGACGGTCCCTGGCCGGGGCCGCCTCTGCGCATGCGCCCCCGATTTTAAATCCTCCCCTGCCCCGGCCGCCCGCGCTACTGCGGCTGCGCGGGGCGAGGGGCGCGGCCGGCCCCACCGGGCGGGCGGGAGGGGGGTGCGCGGGCGCGTCCGCGGCCCCGCCGCGCTGCTCCTCCACCTCGTCGTCCGCGGCCGCCGACGCCCGCACCTTCCGCGGACGCTCTGCGGGCCGGGAAGACCCGGGGCGGCGCCGGGGCCGCGGACGAGCCGCGGGAGATTCGACGAACCGAGCGGCCCCCCCCCTCCCCCCACATCCCCGCCGCCCGTCCGAGCTCCGCTCCCTCCCTGCCCCCTCCCCCCCGCCCCTCTCCGGGCGCCGGCGCGCCTGCGCGGCCCGCGCGGGATGGAACGTTCTGTAACGAGGGGGCGGGAGGGCAGCCAATGGGAGGCGGGCGCGCCGCCGCGCTGCGGCCAATGGGAGGCCGCGGCGGGCGGGCGGCGCGCTCCGAGGGGCGGGAGGGGGACCATGTGCGCGCCTCCCTCCTCGGCATTCAATCATTCGGGCCGTCATTCATTCAGTCAGTCAGTCAGTCAGTACTATTCAATAATAATAACGTTGGTATTTGTTCAGCGCTTACTCTGTGCAGAGCACTGCTCATTCATTCATTCACTCAATAGTATTTACTGAGCACTTACTATGTGCAGAGCACTGTTCATTCATTCACTCAATAGTATTTACTGAGCGCTCACTATGTGCAGAGCACTGTTCATTCATTCAGTAGTATTTATTGAGCGCTCACTATGTGCAGAGCACTGTTCATTCACTCAATACTATTTACTGAGCGCTCACTATGTGCAGAGCACTGTTCATTCATTCACTCAATAGTATTTACTGAGCGCTCACTATGTGCAGAGCACTGTTCATTCATTCAATAGTATTTACTGAGCGCTTACTATGTGCAGAGCACTGTTCATTCAATAGTATTTACTGAGCGCTTACTATGTGCAGAGCACTGTTCATTCACTATGTGCAGAGCACTGTTCATTCATTCACTCAATAGTATTTACTGAGCGCTCACTATGTGCAGAGCACTGTTCATTCATTCAATAGTATTTACTGAGCGCTTACTATGTGCAGAGCACTGTTCATTCAATAGTATTTACTGAGCGCTTACTATGGGCAGAGCACTGTTCATTCAATAGTATTTACTGAGCGCTTACTATGTGCAGAGCACTCTTCATTCAGTAGTATTTACTGAGCGCTCACTATGTGCAGAGCACTCTTCATTCATTCAATAGTATCGATTGAGCGCTCACTATGTGCAGAGCACTGTTCATTCATTCGGTAGTATTTACTGAGCGCTCACTATGTGCAGAGCACTGTTCATTCATTCATTCAATAGTATCGATTGAGCGCTCACTATGTGCAGAACACTGGACTAAGCGCTTGGAATGAACAAGTCGGCAAAAGATAGAGACCGTCCCTGCCCATTGACGGGCTTACGATCTAATCGGGGGAGACGGACGGGCAAGAACGATGGCAGTAAATAGAATCGAGGGGCTGAACATCTCATTAAAACGATAGCAAATAAATAGAATCAAGGTGATGTACATCTCATTAGCAAAATAAACAGGGTAATGAAAATACACACTGTTCTAAGCGCTGGGGGAGATACAGGGTCATCAGGTTGCCCCACGTGAGGCTCCCAGTCTTCATCCCCCTTTTCCAGATGAGGTAACTGAGGCCCAGAGAAGTGAAGTGACTCGCCCACAGTCACCCAGCTGACAAGGGGCAGAGGCGGGATTCGAACCCACGACCTCTGACTCCCAAGCCCGGGCTCTCTCTTTCCACTGAGCCACGCTGATTTATCGAGCGCTCACTGAGTCTGCTTGGGCGGGGCTCACGGGCGAGAGCCCCGGCTTGGGAGTCAGAGGTCGTGGGTTCTAATCCCGCCTCGGCCGCTAGTCGGCTGTGGGACTTGGGGCAGGTCGCTTCCCTCCTCTGTATCTCGGTCACCTCGTCTGGAAAATGGGGATGAAGACTGTGAGCAACCTCATCACCTTGTATCTCCCCCCCCCGCACCCAGTGCTTAGAACGGTGCTTCGCACACAGTGCTTAACAAATGCCTTTACTGTTACTATTGCAATTGGGCAACAGATAGAGACAATAATAATAATAATGATGATGGTATTTGTTAAGAGCTTACTACGTGCAAAGCATTGTTCTAAGCGTGGGGGGGCTACGAGGTGATCAGGTTGTCCCACGTGGGGCTCGCGGTCTTAATCCCCGTTTTACAGATGAGGGAACTGAGGCCCAGAGAAGTGAAGTGACATTCCCAAAGTCACACAGCTGACGGGTGGCAGAGCCGGGATTCGAACCCATGACCTCCGACTCCCCAAGCCCGGGCCCTTTCCACTGAACCACCCTCCTTCTCTACCCAATCCCTACCCAACAAGGGGCTCGCCATCTAGGACAATAATAATAATAACGTTGGTATTTGTTAAGCGCTTACTATGTGCCAAGCACTGTTCTAAGCGCTGGGAGTAGATACGGGGTCATCGGGTGGTCTCACGTGGGGCTCACAATCTTCATCCCCATTTTACATATAAGGGAACCGAGGCACAGAGAAGTCAAATGACTGGCCCAAGGTCGCACAGCTGCCTAGCGGCGGAGTCGGGGTGATAATGATAATAAGGTTGGTATTCGTTAAGCACTTACTATGTGCCAAGCACTCTTCCAAGCGCTGGGGGTAGATACGAGGTCATCGGGTGGTCCCACGTGAGGCTCACAGTCTTCCTCCCCATTTTACAGATGAGGGAACCGAGGCACAGAGAAGTGAAGTGACTTGCCCGCAGTCGCCCAGCTGACAAGCGGCGGAGCGGGGAGAAGCAGCGGGGCTCAGTGGAAAGAGCCCGGGCTTGGGAGTCAGAGGTCGTGGGTTCGAATCCCGGCTCTGCCCTTGTCAGCTGGGTGACTGTGGGCGAGTCACTTCACTTCTCTGGGCCTCGGTTCCCTCATCTGTAAAATGGGGATGAAGACCGTGAGCCCCACGTGGGACAACCTGATTCCCCCGTGTCTACCCCAGTGCTCGGAACGGTGCTCTGCACATAGTAAGCGCTAAACAAATACCCTGTGTGACTTGGGGCAAGTCACTTAACTTCTCATCTGTAAAATGGGGATGAGGACCGTGAGCCCCACGTGGGACAACCTGACTCCCCCGTGTCTACCCCAGCGCTCGGAACGGTGCTCGGCACATAGTAAGCGCTTAACAGATACCAAACGTCGTCATCATCATCATCATCATTTTGACCTCTGACCCCCAAGCCCGGGCTCTTTCCACTGAGCCACGCTGCTTCTCAGCCTACCACCCCCAAAGACTCCGAAGCGTTCCTTCCCCTCACGTGCTCCCCGGGGGAAACGCTTCTCCGACGAACAGTTAAGCCGCACAAACACCCCCAGTTTTGGAGTTCTAGAAAACCCGTCCACCAGAAAACTCGGTTTGGTTTCCGCCCTAACTAACGCTGAGACGTTCATTCATTCGATAGTATTGATTGAGCGCTTACTACGTGCAGAGCCCTGTACTAAGCGCTTGGAATGAACAAGTCGGCAACAGATACAGTCCCTGCCGTCTGACGGGCGCACGGTCTAATCGGGGGAGACGGACAGACGAGAGCATGACATGATTCCTTTGAGGTATTCAGGAAACTGTAGTGGAAACTGCATCTCTAGTAATAAGATTTCATTTATTAAGCGCTTACGGTGAGCGAAGCCCCGTACTAAGCGCTGGGGTGGAGACGAGCAAACGGGGTGGGCCGCAGGCCCCGCTGCGTGTGGGGCTCGCGGTCTCGATCCCCATTTTACAGATGAGGGAACTGAGGAACAGAGAAGTTGTGACCTGCCCAAGGCCACCCAGCAGACGAGTGGCAGAACCCAGAATTAGAACCCAGATCCTTCTGACTCCCTGGCCTGTGATAATAATAATGTTGGTATTTGTTAAGCGCTTACTATGAGCAGAGCACTGTTCTAAGCGCTGGGGGAGATACAGGGTATTGTCCCACGTGAGGCTCACAGTCTTCAGCCCCATTTTCCAGATGAGGGAACTGAGGCACAGAGAAGTTAAGCGACTCGCCTAAAATCACACAGCGGGCAAGCGGCAGAGGCGGAATTCGAACCCGTGACCTCTGATTCCCAAGCCCGGGCTCTTGCCACTGAGCCACGCTGCTTCTCGCTCCATGGCTTCTCTAGTGAGTGCTCAACAGACACTATAAAAGATTCAGTCTCATTCGTCACCTCCAAGGACGCGGAGGGGGACGCCGAGGGAGGAAGGGCACGTTAGGTGCCCCTGAATTACTCTTTTAGACATTTCGAAAGCCCGGGTTCATTAAAATAGCAGACGTTTTCTTAATTTAAAAAGAAGCTACTCCATGCGGAAACTGGCCTGGTACTAGGTTTTCCGAGCTATTTAAAGAGCCCCCCTTTTATACCGAATTGACGTATGCACCTCAGAGGTGAAAACCATTTCAACGGAAAAAATGAAGAAGATGGTCTCTGCCTAGCAAAGGGCCCGATCCGACCACAGTAACGAAAAAAAGATTCACGGGATTTGACACGTGAGCTGGGAATTAAATAATTGGGCATTCGCTAAAACATTTCCAGAACGCCTGTAACGGCACTCTCTTATTGCGATTAATCGAGAGGCATCTAATAAAATAAAAATCGTGGTATTTGTTAAGCGCTTACTATGTGCAAAGCACTGTTCTAAGCGCTGGGGGATACAGGTTGATCAGGTTGTCCCACGTGGGGCTCCCAGTTTTTTAATCCCCATTTGACCGATGAGGTAACTGAGGCCCAGAGAAGTGAAGCGACTTGCCCAACGTCACACAGCCGACCAATCCTGGAGAAGCAGCGTGGCTCAGTGGAAAGAGCCCGGGCTTGGGAGTCAGAGGTCGTGGGTTCTAATCCCGGCTCCGCCGCTTGTCTGCTGTGTGACCTTGGGCAAGTCGCTTCACTTCTCTGGGCCTCAGTGACCTCATCTGTAAAAATGGGGATTAAAAAATGTGAGCCCCACGTGGGACAATCTGATTATGCTGTATCTCCCCCAGCGCTTGGAACAGTGCTCTGCACATAGTAAGTGCTTAACAGATACCATAATTATTATTATTAACGGAGAGAGCATAGGCCTGGGAGACAGAACAATTTGGTTCTGATCCCAGCTCCGCCACTTGCCTGCTGTGTGATTTTAGGCAAGCCGCTTAACTTCTCTGTACCTCCGTTTCCTGGTCAGTAAAATGGGAATTCAAAACCTGCTCTCCCTCCTACTTAGACAGTGACTCCCCATGCGGGCAGGGACCGTGTCCAAACCGACCATCCTGTATCTACCCCAGTCCTTGGCACATAGTAAGTGCTTGGCAAACGCCATTCATTCATTCAATAGTATTTATTGAGCGCTTACTATGTGCAGAGCACTGTACTAAGTGCTTGGAATGTACAGATCGGCAACAGAGACGGTCCCTGCCCAGTCACGGCCTTACAGTCTAATCGACTGCGATCGACTCAATTATTGTTACGTTCTTTTGGTCGTAGTGAAATAGCATCCAACGTGGGGCAAAACTTGACTTCAGTCTCTGAAAAATCCTGTTCGAAAACAATTTCTAGAAGGAAAATCCACCGATCGATCATCTTTATCGCGTGCTTACTGTGTTCCGAGTACCGTGCTGAGCGGTTGGGAGAGTAGGAGTGCTTAGTACAGTGGTGGACACGCTCTCTGCCCTCAGGGAGACAGGAGGAGGAGACCGCTTAGTTTCTTGATCTGATCTACCGTTCCTATTGAACAAGAAATAAAAAAACCAAACATCCAAGAACCTAGCTAAAGGACGCTGATCCACCAGGTCAGTTCCTCCCAAATTCATAAATACACTGTAAGCCCGTTCAAAGGGCGGGGACCGTCTCTATCTGTTACCGATTTGCACATTCCAAGCGCTTAGCACAGTGCTGTGCACATAGTAAGCGCTCAATAAATACTATTGAACGAATGAACGGAAGGAACACAGGTCTGGAAGTCAGAAGACCTCGTTTGTCATCCCGGCTCTGCCACTGCCTGACCCCGATCGAATCCCTTAACTTCTTTGGGCCTCAATTTCCTCATCTGTGAAATGGGGATAAGATACCCGTTCTCCTTCCCCTCTAGACTGTGACCTCCATGTGGATTAGGGAATGTGTTCAACTTGCACGTATCGAATCTACCCCGGAGGTTAGTACAGTGCTTGGCACGTCGTAAGCGCTTAGCAAATACCACTCTGCTTTCTCTTCTTCTTCTTATTATTGGCGGGGACGCGGCAGCTTTCCCTACCTGTATCGTTTGGCATTGTTCTATTTTATTTATTATATTGGAGACTGTCTGGGCATTTCCAGGCACTGTTACCGAACCTGGCTCCTACATTCCGGGCCCCCAGGCAGCAGTCCGCTTCTCGGGCCCCTTCCTAGCTCCTGTTCCTGGTAATCCAGGAGTCCATTAGCGCGGTCCTCGCTGACATCGGCTTTGGGGGCTAATCAAGGGAGCCCTTGGTTTATCAGAAAGCGAGTGGCTAAGTCTTAAGCACTTCACATCAAAATTGGGCTCCAAAAAAACTGTTGTTGATTTCATCCTGGTTGTTTTTTCTTTTCTTTCAATAGTATTTATTGAGCGCTTACTATGTGCAGAGCACTGCACTAAGCGCTTGGAATGGACAAATCGATAACAGATAGACAGTCCCTGCCCTTCGACGGGTTTTCGGTCTAATCGGGGGGAGACGGACAGACAAGAACAATGGCAGTAAATACAGTCAAGGGGAAGAACATCTCATTAAAACAATAGCAAATAAATAGAATCAAGACTGACTGACACTCATTTGACAGGCATCTTTTGCCATTCACATATCTACCCACATATATTTGAAAAGCCACCCATCTAATCATGCTGGTCCTTGGGAATCTGCTGCATTTAAACTACTTTTTAAACCATTTAAGCTGTGCATTTGGAGGCAGAGTTTGACACTTTGGATCGTGATCCCGTTTACGTCGATGCCGTGCCTGTTTTCGCCCTTACCGCACTCAGTGCAGAGATGCCTGAACAGAGTCACTTTTACGTGTCTCTCGTCTTTTCTCGCTTGGCCTAGGGTTTGCGTGGAGAGAAAGCAGGGGAGGAGAAAGTGAGGTAGCAGAAGATAGTTCCGTCCTGGGTGGCTCCTAACAGCAGGAGGCATCCTTAGCCTGCGACGATGGGCAGGCCGTGTGTCTGTTTATCGTTGAAGTGTTTTCTCCCAAGCGCTCGGTGCTCCGCACACGGTAAGCGCTCACAGCGGCAAAAACAGCATTTCTACCGCTTTGATTCTAAGGTAGAGAGGGTGGGTTTCCAGTGGCAGCTATCCATCAGTCAATCGATAATATTTATCAGGCTTCTGTGCGCAGAGCGCCGTACCAAGCACCCGGGAGAGCACAAGAAAATAATTAGAAAGGATTCCTGCTTTCAAGGATCTTACCATCTACCAGGGGGGACAGACACGAAAATGATTTAATAATAAGAATAATGTTGGTATTCGTTAAGCGCTTACTATGTGCAGAGCACTGTTCTAAGCGCTGGGGGAGATACAGGGTGATCAGGTCGTCCCACGTGAGGCTCACGGTTTTAATCCCCATTTTACAGATGAGGGAACTGAGGCACCGAGAAGTGGACTTGCCCACAGTCACACAGCTGACAAGTGACAATTTACCAATAGGAAGAGAAAGGAAAAGGGGATAGGTACATGAGTTAGTGCTTAAGTCATAGTGTGGGCATTAAACGTACGCGACCGTTATGGGTTGTTGGGAACCCACCAGGGACTAAGCGCTGCATTAAGGCTGAGGTGGCAGTTGGGTGGGGAAATGAAAAATTAATCGAGGAAGGCCTTTTGGAGGAGATGCGATCCCAGAGGGGTTTTGAAGAAGATGGCTGTGCTCTGGCTAAATGGGACAGTGGACTGTAAAGAAGCAGTGTGGCCTCGTAGAGACGGAGTGTGGCCTGGTGGAAAGAGCACGGGCCTGGGAGTCGGTCCTCTGACCTGGGTTCTAATCTCTTGATTTAACTGGAGAAAATGACGGAGGAGAGGATAGATGTTGGTCCTTTTCTTCCTCTTCCCGTGCCTCTACCCGCAACGGGCAGTAAAGTTTCCAGGAAATGAAAAACCTACCAAGGGCTCCGTAGGCTCGCAGATATTCCCAGGTACGAAAGTTCATTCTAAACTACAAAAAGCCCCCGATGAATGTTATGGCACCAAATTCTCCTAATTCACTCCACTCCCAGCTCCAAAACACTCCTGCATAGACCCATATTTTTTTATCTATGTATTGTAATGTCCGCCTCCCCTTTAGACTGTCTACCAACTCTGTTATAATGACTCTCCCAAGTGCTGAATACAGCACTCTGCACGTAGTAAGCACTCCATAAATATGATCGATCGATCGCTTGATAATGCCTAAGGTTACCTCCTGGAAATCGTAGACACTTTCATAGTGCTAAATTAGGCTTTGTTCATGGCCAGGCCTAATCCTCTGATGGCTTGTATCTTAAAAATAACAATGTCGTTGGTGTACACATTAAAGAATTACGAGCGCCTGAGCCGAAAAATAATATAAAATTAAAATGCCCACATATTTTATGTCATATACAAGCCCAAGAATAAGTGGGATAAGGGAAGGTGGAATCGTGAAAGCTGACTGGGGTTGGGGAAAATCGGGGAACAGGTTGCTCCATTTAAAAGCAAGTATACTGAAGAAAATTTAACCGCTTTTGGATAGTACAACTTGTACCACAAATCTAAAATGGCTCCTTCGGTTACTATTGGGATTTTCCCAAGATCATTTTTCTTGCCTGACAGATGGGCTGCACTCGATTTCTCTTACTTCTCTATCTTTATACAGTTTCACCAAGTGCCAACTTCAACAGTACGAAAGACCCAAAGTGTCTGAAATGTTCAAATTAGAAAGTACCGTTCCATTTAGTAAATATTAAATGAGACTCCACCGTGAATGAAACTCCCCCCCGTTCTTTCTTATGGAGACAATATTGCTCTTTCCTTTGTGTTAGGAGATGACGGCACAGGAAGAAGCCAGTTGAAATATCTGCTCCCTCTTTTCCTTGACTGCCTGGAATGAGATTTGAAACTCAAGGATCGATGACCCATCTAAAAGCTGGGAGGAAGAGTGAAAGTTGCAAACATTTTCCCTATCAGCAGTTGGGTAAAAAATTCAAGAACTGTTCATAAATATTTTTTGCCCTGTAGTTATGGTGCCAGATGAGGTGAAAAGGAACTGGAATGAAGGCAACAATCCAGACAACGTAGACATCAAAATGTCTTTCTAAAGAGAGATTTTTTAAACTTGAATTATACAAACTGACTGCTCACTTTGAATAAAATTTACTTAATTCCTCACCTCTTCACTTCAACTGGCCTGGATACCCACAGACATAGCTGAGATGAGTCTTTAATCTTTAATCGGCTACATAGGATAGACTTTAATCACTAATTTAATTACCTTTATACGAACAAGCCTCCGATTCTTTTAGGAACAAATGCTTTTGAGAGGGTAATTGATTGAGTTTTAAACATTTAAGTCCTATTTTATGGTGTGGCTATTGTTTTTGTTGCTGAATAATATTGAAGTGAGGAATTTAATATCACACCGCAAATCTCAAAGGGGAGTGAAGGATGTATTAATTATTGATTTATAGGAGTAGCTCTCAAGGTTAGCTTTTCATAATGGAGACAATTGAGGCATTTAACTCAGGAAAGGGAATCCCTATGCATTTTTAGAGAAACAGTTTCTAGTCCCCGTAAGCCGTATGACCGTGAACTATTTAAACAGCACGAAATGTCACTATTTTCAGGGTGCATTTAATAGTGGAAAACAAAGGTCATTTGAGTTGTCTGGGATGATCGATCAGTGGTATTTATTAGTGCTTATTGGGTGCAGAGCATCATACTAAGCACTTAGGAGAGTATAAGAGTAGGTAGACATGTACCCAGCCCACAGGGAGCTTATAATCTAGAGGGAGAGACAGATATTAAAATAAATTATCGCTATAGACATAAGGGCTGTGGGGCCGAAGACGGAGTGATGATGGGAGTCTTTAAACTTAATAATAATGATAATAGTGGCACTTGTTAAGAACTTACTACGTGCCAACCACTATTCTAGGCACCGGGGTAGGTACAAGATAATCAAGTCCATATGGAGCTCACCATCTAAGAAGGAGGGAGAACGGGTATTGAATCCCCATTTTGCATTTGAGGGAACTGAGGCACAGAGAAGTTGAGTGACTTGTTCAACGGGGAAAGGGAAAACTCTCCCTATACCTATCCTGCTCTGTCCTTCACCCAAACCAGTCTTTCTGCCCATGAAAATGGTGAATTTTCGACCAGGTCCTTGGAGGCCCCTAATGTCCGCTCGTTCCACATCTCCCATGCTTAGGTTATTAAGGTGTTCCAGGGAGCTGTGGTAAGAGAACTAAAATGACTGTCATTGCTCTCCAGCACAGTCCATATCAAACATCAATGGTCACAGAGGTTTTTACATCTATTCTATTACCTTTTCATAGGGGACACTATATTTACCTGCAGGGATGGACCGTAGGGATGACATAACTTTTCACAAAGCAGGTTTTTAAAAAGCACGGTGTCTTCCCGGTTAGCAAGCGCCATTTTCCTGAAGACTTTAAAATGGGTTATTTCACCTGAAGGTCACCAGGGCCGTTACTGATTGAGCCCTGATAGCGCACAGGTGACGAGGGATAGGAATTTCCTTACCTCTTCCTCAGTCTCCATTTTGTCTTCACCCTAGTTGTCCTTGAAAATCATTTCGTCGGCTCATATGGCAAAATTCTCCTGTGAATTGCAGTTTTCTATTCCCGGCAGGCTATTTAGTGTGCATAATTATGCAGTTATCGCATCTTACTCACAGGGCTGCCATTGATATCAATTATATTTCTCTGCTCGAGGACCTGATGAAAAACCTGCCGAGTTGTGCGATTACTAAAGGGGATAATTTGTTTATGCCATAGTTTTGAAGGGCTTTTTTTTTTCTTCTTCTTCTTCTTGAATTTCAAACTGCAGAAATCCAGGCAGTATAATAATAATGTTGGTATTTGTTAAGCGCTTACTATGTGCAGAGTACTGTTCTAAGCGCTGGGGTAGACACAGGGGAATCAGGTTGTCCCACGTGGGGCTCACAGTCTTCATCCCCATTTTACAGATGAGGGAACTGAGGCACAGAGAAGTTAAGTGACTTGCCCACAGTCACACAGCTGACAAGCGGCAGAGCTGGGATTCGAACTCACGAGCCCTGACTCCAAAGCCCGTGCTCTTTCCACTGCGCCACGCTGCTTCTCTGTAAGCAGCCAAGTGCAACCTGCCCAACCTAGAATTCAAGGGTTGAGTAGTTGCTGAAACCACTCTTTAAAAGGCCTGTATTTTTTTACTAATTCTAAGGTGGTGGAAGGATCGACAGCTCATTCGGTCATTTGTTCCAAGTCCGGCTTTTAGAACATGTCAGCAGAGTACCAGAAAACAGGTCGCTGTTTCCCAAAGCGTTAGTAACAAAGCTGTATTTGTTCAGATGTCAACACTTCTGTTGGAATATTTGGCATTACAGTTTGACCCTGGGCATCTGGGCAAAGCCGGTCCCATCAGTCTATCCAAACTTGGCTGTTCTTCTACCCCGTTCTGGGAATAGAAGCCAAACATGGGTAAATTTTCAAATCCCAGGTTGTGAACTCTCTTTGTATTGGATCCTTGCGCTCACGGAATGTTTCTCTTGACAGCTGGATTCCAGAGGTGGAGAGGACACGCTAGTGGATTGATCGGCTTAGTTCCAGGGAGACTCTGATCCGCTCACTCTACATCTGCTCACTCTAGAAAGGCAGGGCAGAGCTGAGCCTCGCAGAATCGATTTATTTATCGAGCGCTTACTATGTGCAGAGCACTCTACCGAGCTCTTGGGAGAGTATGGTACAACAAAATTAGCAGAGACGTTCCCCGCCCATGACGAGCTCACAGTCTTGAGGAACTCGGAAAGCCCGCCCGACTGCTGTTTCCCCAGCTCGGTCATCAGACAACCAGAATCGGGAGTCCCTCAGTGACAACCTGTAATATCTGAGGCCCGGACCAAACTCAGAGACTCCCACTGTATTAGCCAGATACAAATATTCTTCACCCTGGAAGGGCAACGACTTTAAAGGGATGTGATGGAAAGTTACCAAATCGAGACCTCTGGCCTGGAACGCCCTCCCTCCTCCTATCCAACAGACCTTTACTCTCTTCGCCTTCAAAATCTTATTGAAGGCACATCTCCTCCAAGAGACCTTCCCTGAATAAG